>NC_048597.1:142333978-142645406 GCF_003668045.3 Cricetulus griseus
ATCAGAGAGACAGGAAAGCGGAGGAATCCTTCCAAGACCCAGCAAATCCTATTAGGTTTAGCAGGAACAGAGGTCTATTTAAGAAGGAACAAAAAGAAGGAATAATAAGCCTTAGAGGCATCAACAAGGGTCATTGACTGTAGTCCCAATTCAAAATGTAATCACCCCAAAGCCCTTACAAGTAGATAGGATATTCCTTATAAGCAAAAGCATTCTGTGATTCCCAGATAATGTTATGTTGGTATTGGGCTTGCTTTTGGACCTTATTTTTCTTCTCAGTCTGATTTCCCTTAAAGCTGAGCTGGACTTTAAGTTCTTCAAGCCACCTATACTGGAGCAAATAGTCATTTTGTCTCTATGGATGTGTCCACCTTGGGAGCCGCACTAGGATGCTTGGTATGGATGGGTCAATGAGCTATGAAAGAGGAGGGTGGGAAGCAAGTCCCAGCTGAGCTCCTGAATCAGAGAAGGTGGTAGACTATATGGAGACATACCTAATGTTTTGCTCAAAAGAGTCTTTCCTCACCAGTGCCTCACCCAGTCCAGGCATCCCCAAACAAGGGAGCCAACCAACTACGGACTAAATCCCTTCCTACTAATTATGCAACATATTTCATTATAGTAATGGAAAACCAAGTACTACAACATTTCCTCATCTATCTAAGATTTCTCTATTTTACACTGTACTGTTTGCTTCGGAATCCAGATGCATGAAGTTCAGACCCTCTTTACTGTTGCTCCATCCAGCCGTGTGTTCCACCCTCCATGTGAACCTGACCTTAAAGAAAGTTCTCTTGGACTTTGTCCGCTATTGTACAGTTCCTTTCCGTAAGTGTTTTTGAGGTTTCCTCTCCATCCTTTTCAACCTCTTCCACCAACTGAAGGATTCAGTATCCTCCCATGGAACAGCTCTAGCAGTGTTCTAGACCCTAACATGATGACTCATGTTATTTTCTTGTGGTCATGCTCTGGAGAAGACGTTAATGTTTGTGAGCAGAGCTTTAGTTCTGTGGCTAGACTCTAAGAGGAGAAATTCTAAGGACAGCCTGATCACAGAATGCTATGTGTGCTGCCTGTGGGGCCACTAGCTCCTGTCACACTACCTGACTTACGCACCTCCCTGTCTCTCAGTGTGGGGCCGAGTCATGTGCACCCACCAGGCTGGCTGCAGCTGCTGCTTTACATTTGTAGGTTTTAGGTCCATTACTGAGCCACCCGTTGACAGCACCTGATGCTTTGACTGGCCCAGCAGATGCCGAGCAGAGATTTTTCAGTCTTGCTGAGCCTCTGAAATGGAACTATCACACTTGCCTTGAACAGCACACACAAAATCAGAAAATTTATAGTCTGCAAGGGTATCTGCAACAAGGTTCCCTGTTTGAGTAAGACGGGCTGATTAAAAATATCAAAGATTGCGGTGTCTTTCCCCTTCCCTTCAGAGGCCCTGTCTTCTCTCTATGTTTATCTTTTGCTGGAGGCACATTTCAGAGCTTAAGGCTGACAGTTTCATTTAAAATTATTTAAACTATGCGAAATACAGGATGAGTTTGCAGGTGATTTTTCTCCTCTCTGTGGCCCCAGCCTCATACCAAATCAGGAGGCAGTTGGAGGCTTGCTTTGGATGTCATTAACTTCTGAGACCGACCTCATTCTTCCTGGCTTCCCACCCTTGGCCCTCCACTCCATGCATACACAGTGCCCACAGAGACAACTTCCTCAAATTTATTGCATCTGCAAGCTGTGTGCTTCCTTAGACAGATATAAACTCTCTACCTCCCTCATCTCAACCAACATAATCCCAAGCCATGGCTCTAACTCAGAAAGCCATCAAAGGGCAGCACAGTGTCTGTCTAGACTCATAGAAAGAATGTAGGTTACAGGATGATTGTCATGGCCTTTCAGAGACAGAGGAGTGAAGAAATGGAAGGTTCCGTTTCTAAGAGAGGAAAGGAAAAGAACCATATCAGGGGTGAGCTAAGGATGTTTTGTCAGGAAAAGCCAAAGTGGAAAAATATTTCTAAACATGATGGATACTGTCTGTGGTGGGGAGAAGGTACAGATGTAAGTAGTAGGTGTCCCCAGGGAAGACAGAGGAGGAGGACTATGACAGTCAGAGATAAGCTCCTCAGCTCACCCTGTTGCAAGCAATCTAGTCAGTGTGGGGCACTCTCAGAGGACTCTTTCAGTTGTTGTTTGCACAGCCCTCCTCAGGGTAGGACTAACTGCACCCTGATGATCTAAGGAGAGATGGACATCAGCACCATCAGACAGCTCTCCAGAGCATTGGAGAAAATAATGGGAAATATTAGCAATGACACGTGGTTCATGCTCTCAAAAGAAATGTAGAAGCTGGGGTTATAAAACCAGAGACAACCCATGTCATTTTGAGCATGATATTCTGAACGTTTTTGGTGTTTGTCACAGTGTATGCTTTAGAAACTATAGTATTAAGAGGTGTTGTCTTTGGGCAATGACTGAGTCTCTATATGAGGTCTCTATAAAGGAGCTTAGAGGGCTGGGTACAGCCCAGTGGTGTAATGCTTGCCTATCATGAGCAAGGTCTTGAGTTTGATTTCTAACACCACCACAAAAAAGCAAGCAAATAAAGAAAATGTGGATTAAAACTGAAGTGGTGGTGCTGAATGCTTTTAATATGAGCTACTTAGAAAACTGAGGCAGGAGAATGGTGAGTTTGTGATCAAACTGCGTTATATAATGAGACCCTGTTTCAGAAGGGAAGATGAGAGGGGGGCTGGGATAGATGGGGAGGGATGGCGGACATATAAGAAAAGAACCACTCAATTGGTATAAGGTCCTTATCAGACAACAGAATTTGCTGGCATTTTGAATTTCTCACTCTTCTGAACCATAAGGAATGAATTTCTGGATTTTGTGGGCTCCCTAGTAAGCCATCTCTGTAGCCAGCCAGCAAACAATGCCCATATTCAGGAAATCAAAATGGGTGGATGTTCTCTGAGGTTTTGTGGGCTTATGGATGTCTAAAGAAGCTCTTTGCATTTTGATCACTTATGTGGTTGAGTTAGGGATAAATCTACCCTTTTCCTTAAATCTGTTTCTTTGACTTTCTTTTTCTACCTTTAGAGAAAAAGAGCTTCCATTCTTCCTGCGGGATATAATACCAACATCCTAGTTCATGGTTCGATTGTGGTACCCAGCAATGACTGCCTTGAGCTCCTCCTAAACTGCAGGGTACTGCAGGCTGCTCAGCATCATTTATCATCTCAGTAGTTCTCCTCCCTATAAGGTATGTGCTAGGCAGATACAAAAATAGGGTTTTCTTCCCCCTTTTCATAGTTTCTAGTCTTCTAAACACACCATGTTTCCTGAGGAGCCATCCTGAGTGGAGGGGATGTCCCTCTGTCTGAGCAGCTAAGAGCTTATTGTCTGGATTCAAATCTCCTATCAAAGGTCACAGAGGGTATTGTGGGCAGGAAGCAAGGCTCTAACTCAGGAGCCCCAGCAGCCCCCAAACAGACTTTCCTCTTGGTGAGTTAGCATCACTGAGTTGTAGCCAGTGGAAACACACCATAGGAAAGCTGGTCCCACAGCAGAAACAAAACGGAGTCTCATGTGCTTTTATTTCTGAGGATACTGACAATTACATAGCCCCAAAGGGTTCTTCTTACCAGAGAAGCAGTTTTTCTTCATCTCTGAGATTTTTTGAATAGAGTAGCAGCCTCCATCATCTATATAATAAAAACTCCACACAAAGGCATTAGAGTACCCGCATGTTTGGCACTTTCTAGGCACCAGGTGGAGGGTGCAGGAGCTTCTGAAAATCTAGGCAGGGATCTGGAGAATTTCAGGGGAGCTGGGCTCATATTGAGGCCCTTAACTGGCCATGGAGCATTGACAAAGCTAAAAGGTGCTTCAAACCTCAGGGTCTACCAAGGGATGACAGAAACTGCCCGTGTTCATAGTGCCTCTCCATGGAGCATCTACTATACAAGGGATATTTTCATATACCATCACCTTTATGTCTTTATGAGATCTCAAGAGATATTGGCTACCCTTGTCTCCATGTGGGAGCACATCACCTGGGTAAGGAAGCCTCCCTCAAGTTTGTTTAAGATAGACATTCACTAGAAACAAGCAGCCCTCTGCTGAGATCCTAGGCTTGAGGACCTCTGCCCAAATCAGAGCAGATGGCTTGTAAGATACCCTTCCCTTAACCTTAGGGCATCAATGGCAAGAGCTAGCAAAGAATGCATCTGGGCCCCAGGAGAGCTCAGGCAGTAGCAGATGCTGCCCCAGAACTGAAGCAGTAAGGCAGAGAACCAGGAGTCCAGCCATTGCCACCTACTGTGTTTCCATTTCTCAGCCCATTAAACCCAGAAAACACCAAACATTCAGGAGACTTGACAGTGATAAAATAGTGTCAAGCTCCCCACACCTCCCCATCCTTTCTAAACGAGGCACTAGCTAAGGTACAAATCCAACAGTTTGGAAGTCCCTCCTACTGGGTAAGGGAGGGGTGCTTAGGGCAGGAGGCATGGTGACCCCCAGCACAGGTGAGCAGAAGTGAGGGAAAGGCAGACATTTTGGGCTTCTCTGGGTGCTCTCCTGGAAATGCTGTCTTTTAAATAAGCATCATATCACTCTTTCATGACTACTAAGGGACAAATCCTAGTGAATTAGTGCTTAAATGACCCAAAGAGCCCCCACCACGACCCTGTATGGGTCACTGCCAGCCACTTCTTATTTGGTCATCTTTCACATACACTGTAGTCAGAATCGATTCTGAAACCCACGATCATTATAAGATCCCTGGATCACATCCCTGTTGCAGCCTCTATCACCTCCAGCTTCTAACTTGTCTCCTGTGCCAGCTCCTCAGAACCTCCTGGAACAGCCCGTCCTCCCTACACATGAACTTTGTTTTCCTCCCTCTGAATGAGTTCTACCCCAAGGAGCCTGGCTTATCTTTAAGACTTTCTGGATGCATGAGCCCATGTATGGGTCTGCACACTTAAGTCCTCTGGCCACACTAGGATTCAATGTATCTATAGAAGTGTTCCAATTGGGCCCATCACCATCTTCCTCTGTTGAGCTTTCTCAGGAGCCATCAGCTCATGGTGACTTTTCTCTCTGCTCTCCTTGAACATTACTTTCTGCACTGCATAATTAGCACCTGATGCTATGCTGTCTTCTCTAATTATCTGAGCCATGTAATGCACGCCTTAAAAACATCCAGAGAAAATACTCATCTATAAATCTCTACCTCATGCATCTGTTTGGTTTTCCTACCCAGACGGAAAATCCAAGTGTTTATCCTTCATATACCAGAAACAGTCTAGGTATTTAGTTGGCACTCAGTGCTTCTGAGGAATTACTTAGTGAAGTCTTGGTTTTGTTGGCATTGATACTTTTACTTACTTTTTTTTCTAATTCAGGACATAGAAGCAAAGGATTTTGCTCTTAGTTTACCATAAGGAAGTTTGAATCACTTCTATAAATGAATGATTCCAACCAATTTTCAGGTATGGGGACTATAGGAAGTAAGCATAGGCTATGTGAAAGATTTTCCCAGAATCACCAGACCCCAGCTGCTCTGCTGGGTCACTTTTCTACTCTGAAATTCTGAGAGAGAAGTTTCTTCATTCAACAAACCTTTCTTGCAACTTTTAGGCATGAATATGCATGTGAGCACACAGGGTGTGTGCATGTGTGTATTTTGGTATGCATGTGGCAAGACCAAGGGAAGTTGTTGCATGTCCTACTCTGTCTCTCTGCCTCTGCCTCTGCCTCTTCCCGAGGGACAGAGTCTCTCATTGAACTCAGAGACAGGCCAGTAGCCAGTAAGCCCAGTAGTCCCCGTTCCCCAGCATGGCACTGGAGTTACAGGCATACATTACCATGTCTAACTTTTTAGGTGGATACTGGGATTCAAACTCAGGTTCTCATACTTGATTCAACAAGTTCTCTAAACCACTAGATCACCTTCCCAGGTCTTCAGGAAAGACACTGACTGCAGTTGTTCTTATCCCTAAATTCATAGACTGTCTTTGGAAAAACAGTAGCTAGACTCCCTGCTCAGATATCTCAATATTTAATTGGAAGTAGGGTCTAGGCACAGAAACTTTTTCCAGAGATTCTTTAAAATGATATGTGTGCATGCACACACAACTGGTGCCCTTATAGTTAGAAGAGAATTTGGATCCCCTGAAGCTGGAGTTTCAGGCAGTTGTGAAGCCCACAATGTGGATGTTAAGACCTGAACTTGGGGTCCTTTGCCAGAGCAGAAAATGCTCTAAACCTCTGAGTCCTTTCTCTAACACCTCTATTGGCTATTTTAAGTTACAACATCAGTAGCATCTATTAAGAATGTAAAAACCAGGGATTCCTTTGTTGTGAGGGGCTGTGTTCAAAGTCAAACTATCCCACCCCTCCTAACAGGAAGAACAGTCATTATTAATCTCATGGTGGTGTTGGGGGCACTATTTAGTGTGGATTCACTGAGGCTGGCTAGAAGTAATGCCCAAACATGAACTACCTAGACACTAGCACAATAGAGATGAATTAGTCAAACAAAAGGAGTAGGAGAAAAGGTACAGAGTGAGGAAAGGGGGAGCAGGGCGTTGTCTCGGGCAGCAGTCCTGCTCAGATGAGCTCTGTCCAGCAGCACAGGAGTGGGCCTGTGGAAGTCCAAGTGACATCCCGAACCACCAGCCCTGACCTGTGAGCCTTGCTTTTCTTCCTCATTCCTGGAGGGATGAATGGAAAGCAAGCAAGAGAGTTTTCAAGAACAGGGGTGGGAGGGCGTGTGGGGGAGATATACTATACTAGCCTTTATTTTAGCTTAGAACCTCAGCATATACCAGGAGACCATGTAAATAATGTCATTTAAAAGACCAAATAAGGCATTCTACCGAGGAACAGGCAGAAAGGGAGAGGCAAGGTTGTACTCTCCAGCATCAGTTCTTGCAGGTCCTTAACTCAGCTAAAACTTTCCTGGAAACCTCAGGTGCCAGGTCTTCAAATGCAGTGCTTGGTAGGGATAGGGCAGAGGATGGAGAGTGGAGGTAGGAGGCAGAAGCATCCTTTTAGACTCACTCAGACTACCTGGATGCCAAGGCAGGTTAACAGTGGTTCAGTTGTCACGACAAGCTTTCCCGCATTCAGAGTCCACAAATAACACAAGACAGGCTTCGAAGGACATTGAGGTTCCTCATGGGGAGTACATGATCAACCAGCACACCTGCGGCTGTCATGCTTCTGGACACACACACACACACACACACACACACACACACACACACACACACACACACAAGGGAGTTAATTAGAAGAGAGAGTGTTTGATGGGAGAGATGATAGATGCACTGATCTGAATGATGCTGGAATCCCTGCCTGTGCAGAATATATTCAATCACAACCTTGGCCCTGTTGGCCCATCTGCAGATGAGACAATATAGTCTACCATGTACCTTAGCTCTGCTATTAACTTGCAATGTGCCTTCAGGCAAGTCCCCTTGTCACTCTGGATCTCAGCTGCCCATTTGTACAATGAAAAAGCTGGACTGTGAGTACCTGAGGACCCCTTCCCTTGCTCTAAATCCAGAATATACATCCTGTCTTCTTGCTCCTGCTGAATCCCAGACAAGTGAGCAGGCACACCTGGCCACCCCCAGGACTCTCTGACCTGTGCTCTCAGCCACCAGTGGTTTGCTCGCTGTCCTTTCACTGTAGCTAATCTCATGCATGAGTTACTGTGCGGCAGCTCCATTACCAGCAACAGCAACCACGCTGATGAGAAAAAAATAAATGTAAGCACCTAATCTGACTGTGCCAATTTATAGCTCAGGATCCCCAGAGACTCTCTCCCCACTCCTGCTCCCTGATCCCTGGATGCCCACAGTCTTTGTTTTCCAGATGCTTCCTACCCACTACAATATGCACCTCTTCTCTTTGCTCTGTACTACAGGCCCTCATTGACGCACCCATAGCACCTTTGCAGTGGGGGGAGCAAAGCCTCTTCCCAAAGCAGAAACAAGGGATGTTTAGAGATGTCCATGTGTGACTACCAACAGACTGGAAAACACAGCTCAAGCCCTGCAATGGCCTGTTCAGCAAGAGTGAAGGTCATCAGCATGCAGTGATGTTGTCATGTGTGTTCTGGGTCACTGACATCACTGGCCTGTTAGCAGAAAGCCCCCGCCCTGTGTAGCGTCTGAACTACTTTTTTGGCATCCCCAGAGGAACAACATCAGGACAAAGTGGCTGTTTCTGGCCTAGAGTAACTCCTCTTCCATGTGTCCTGTGCCTACAGACTGGAGTCTATATACAGAGAAGGACATCAGAATAGTAGCAGGTCCCGTTGTCCCCTTATGAATGAGAGCTCTGTTCACAGCCCTATAAATCCTCCTTGGTCTCAAAAGAAGGAAAAGATGTGCTTTGCTTCTGAACTATCAGATGCTACCAGCATTTTCTGGGAATGTCACACTTGGAAGGTGGCAATGGAAGGGCCTCTTCTCATGCCTGAATATGTATTCAAGAGATATGGCCCCTCTAGCCATCCTTCTTCACATCTGACTGTGTGGCTGACAACAGGCTAGCTGAAGATGAATCTCTGGACAGTAATGCTACTGGTAGTGAGGAAAGTATGGAATGCAGACAGTAGACACCAGTCACAGGAGAAACTGATGCAGCAATAGATTGTCTCTGACTGGAGCTGGGATGAGACAAAGGCATCCCAAGTCTTGGGGGGGGGAGGGCACAAAGACAAGCTGCCTTTCAGCTCCTTCCTCACAGCAAAGAAGCCTGGGATCTGGTGCTCAGTAGGACTGTCACATGCCCACTTGTTTGCCCCAGTCCCTGAGTCCTATAAGCAATGGTGACCTGATCTCTGCCCTGCTTGTATGGAGTCTATGTGTGGATGCTCTGCCAGACAACAGACCAGAGCTCATCATGGGCCGAGTTCAGTAGGTCTACAGGCAAGTGAGAATCAGGACAATTGTGTTGTCTGGGTTCCTTCCTATCTGCACTCACCAGGAAAAAGTGTGAAACTTAATTGCTTAAGACAAAAAAGTACAAGGAGAATAAGTGGAACAAAGCTACAGAAGTAGGACAGGCCTGCAGAGCACCCGCTGGGATCCTTTCCTATCCTAGGTGCATGGTCGGAAGGCTGCGCATTTGAGGCCTCTGCTCCAGAGGCCCAAATGGAGAGGAGCAATCTCATAATGAAACATCTGTCTCTCCTCTCCTTCTCTTTCCCCCAACTCATCCAATTACCACATCTAACATTATCCATCATCTCGTCTTTGTGGCAGCCAGAATCGAAGAGCAGACGAGGGAAATTAATAATAATTGTGGTGTCACGGTGTGGGATGCAATCAGAATTCAGCATGGAAGCAAATACAAATACAAACAAACCATATTTATTCTTCTGAAACATCGCTCAGTTCTATCCCTCCCTCCTTCCCCAAAGAGCTGCTGCTGTTGGAGCTCAGGAAAGAGATGAATCAGCGCTAATGTGAGGATTAGGAATTGATTCTGCAGCCCCAGCCTACTCCAGCCCTGCCATAGAGAGGACTCTAATTGAAATTAGAGCCGGGATTTGGAAGCCTCTGAAGAGACAACTCAAATCCATCAGGGCTGAAGTGGGAAGCAAAGGGAAAGGGAAGGGATCCCCCCCCCTCTCTCTCTCTCCTCTCTCTCTCTCCAGTGAAGGTGGGAATTCTTAAAAGATAAAACAAGAAACTGAATCATCTACTCCAGGAAAAGCCAATGAAAAAGGTGACTCATCCACCCTTTCTCTAGATGTCTAAGAGTCTAAGCAGCTCATCAGGGGATCCCCAACTTGCCCTCTGCACCACCACAAACCAAGCTGTGCTATTCCCATTTAGGAGGAGTCCTCATAGCCTAAATGACAGCCTGTAGCCTATAATGGAGTAGCCTGCTTTCCAGGCTAGTGAAGGTAAGTCTAGCACAGGTCAGACCAAAGGGCAGAATATTTCAAGCAAAAGTAACAGTTTTTGGCTTTCATAAGCAGGACACAAACATTGGCATAGCCTATTACTCTCCTTACAATCAATTCGCATCACCCTCTCTGCTCCTAGTTTTTTTCAGAGGCAGCCAAAACATATGTCAGGGAGATCCCGGCTTTGTGTAGGTGTGGTCAGGAGTGAGGCCTGTCCCTATCTTTATGTCCATGTTATTTTTGATGATAGATTCAACCTCTCGGTGGATGTCTATGTCAATATTAGTCACTGCAGAGGCCTCTTCTGAACACACAAGATATCGTATGGGATAGGATTTGGCAGAAGGTAGAGAGGAACTCAGTCTGTAACTCCTACTAAGGCAGATCCCATCTCAGCTACACACAGGAAAGGAATACAAGCATACTAAAGTGGGGAGAAGGAGGCCACATCTTGAACAACAGAGTGAGAGGAAATTGGCTTAAAAATTCTGACAAGATATAATAATTCCCTCAAAAGTTTCATTCTTGGGTCACCTCCACACCCTCCTGTGGCTTCTGAACTATAAGATATTTTACCACCACTCCCACTAAGCAGGACTCAAAGCCTGCTTCTTGGTGTGTTGACTGGTGTGCTCATATCTGGAAGAAGGCTAAGGACCCTACTAGAGTGATTTTCTGGCTGGGATCTGTGCAGCACCATGTCTGGTAATGGCATTCCCCTGTTGGTATACAGTAGCCAATGCAAGCAAAGAACTTGACAGAGTAGCCTCAGGAAAAGCCCATGTCCACGTGCAAATGCATAGGAAGTGATAAAACCTCCTTCCCTCTAGTCTCTACTACCCAAATCTGCTTCAAGGAAGGGATAGACGGCACTTAGTGGGTATCTCTATGTGGTTTGGTGAGGCAACTATTGATAGCCTTGTAGATTCACATCACCCAGCAAGCCATGACTTCTTCACACTCCTCCATGATGGCTGAGCTTGCAGGGTGATACTCATCATCACACTCTCCTAGCAGGTGTTGTTAGTGCTCTGCCCTAACTCAAACCTGATTGGCTGTTCCATATGGTGAATGACACTGTCTAGAAGTCTGCTACAAATATCTTCTTTGGAACCACAACAGATCTCCCTATACCTGTTGCTGACTCTCAGCATCGAGGAGGACCTCAGTGATTTTTTTTTTTTGTCAGCCATGACTAAGTCTGAGTTTGCAACAAGTCTGTAAATACAATTAGACTGCTAACAATGAAGTGGCTGTCAGTTTGAATACCTGCAGCAATTGGGACCTATGAAAATTATGATAAGCTTCCTAGGAACACTAAGAAGGCAGTAAGAATGGAGTCTCCAAAACATTTTGAACCTTGATATTAACTCCTTTGGGTTTCACAATCTGTGTTAACTTCGCTGAACCACAAATCACTGGTATTGGCTAAGTGGGCTAAGTACCTAGAGTTTGGCCTGAAACCAAACCCTGACTCACAAGAGAGCTTAGGGATGCAGAGAGCTCTGGGTGGTCCTGCTGTGTCTGGAAAACATTGTTTCCTTGTAGTCCTCACCCACCTCTGCCTATTACAGTCTTTCTATTCCCTCTTCCACAATGATTTCTGAGTCTTTGAAGAAGGACTATAACATAGATGTCCAACTGAAGCTAAGCATTCCACAGTCTTTTATTTTCTGCATCTTGACCTGTTGGGGATTTCTGTGCTAATTGGCATCTATTGCAAAAGGAAGCTTCTCTGATAAGGTTAAAAGATTTTATGCATTAATCTATGAGCAGAACAATAAGTCATTAAGTATATTTTAAATGCTATGACCATCTATCTGAATAATAGTTGTAGGTTGTCCTCTAAAGCCTATGGTCTGATTAGCTATGGGTTCCTCCTAATAGCTGTACCAAGTATGGGTTTCAATGAGAGCAGCAGGCCTTAATCCCAATCAGGATGCAATTGGTTACTCTCATGACATTCCTGCCGTTAGTTATTGCACCACTGGGCATGTCTTGTTGGGCTGATCATATTGTAGCATGTAGGTTCCACAGCTGGGTATAACTGATAAGTGTTTTATTACTCTGGTAGTATGAATAACATTTTCCAGCACTATGAAAAGCTAGCCAGTAGGAATGATGCTTCCAGGTGAATACAAGTTTTATATCTCTATGTTTTATGACTCAAGTGTGTGGTGTCAAGTGGGTTTATAAAAACAACAACATAAAAAGAGATACAACGTTGGATGGGTAGATCATGTAGGAGTTGGGAGATGAGTGGATATGATCAAAATACATTATCCAAAAATTTCAAGTTACTATTAAAATGAGAAACAGAAAGTTAAAGAAAAGAAGAAAAGGAGACATTTGGAAGAAGGTAAACAATTAGGAGGTACTGAAGAATGTAAATACAGAAACTGCTTCCCAGTAAACATTCTGTGAACCTAGAATTTGGGAAACTATTACAAGGTTGAGCTTGTAGAAAGCTTGTAGAAACTGAGAAAAATCTGTCAGCATGCAATGCATTTAAACAAAGCTACTTCTAACAGGGTCAACATCAACCTTGAAGAAATGGGCTAAAGATCATCTGTTCATTGTTTTGGTTTTTTTAATGGATTCTATTGAAGGAATCTAGGACCTTGCCCATAATAGATATGTAGCTCAATCTGCAAGTGAGCTATAACCTTATTACTACATAATATCGGAAGTATAGATAGTTCTATGTCCATAAGGCTTGAGAACCTGGGCCAAGCATGGTGATGTCATAAGGGGAATGTTTCACAACTCAGGGTTGTTGAAAAACAGGGATGATCTGTAACAACTGCTTGGAAGTTTTAGATCATGAGATTTGTCAACCTAAAAGAGAAATAAGGAACTCTATACAAAAAAATCAGATAGTAACAGCTAGGATTCAGGTGTTATGCTGCCCTGCCCCAGTGACCTGGCAGAATGTACTCAGGCAGTACCCTGGCCAGCCCAGGATCCTATGGCTGCTATGTCATTACATAGTCTGCACTCATGTGCAAACATCCCTTTAAGAAGCAAACTCTGCCCACTTCTGCTCTTCTCCCTGTCCCTTCCTCTCTGATGGGACAGGCAAGAGTTTTCCTGTCTCTTCTCTTTCTTCTCTCTCTCTCTCTCTCTCTCTCTCTCTCTCTCTCTCTCTCTCTCTCTTTCTGTCTCTCTCTTTCTGTCTCTGTCTCTCTGTCTTGTCTCCTTCTGCTCTCTCTCCCTTCCTGCACTCCCTTCCCTTCTCAATAAAACTTCCTTCCCATGTAATTTCTACCTGATGGCATGTTAGTTCCCTGCCATGGGATCTGCTGCATTCCCACCTCCTACAGTAGTATAATAGTAACTGTTTAAGCATTGTAGACTGTAAAGTCTTCGTGTGTGTGTGTGTGTGTGTGTGTGTGTGTGTGTGTGTGTGTGTGTGTGTGTGTGTGTGTGTTATTCAGGAATTTGTGTCAAAATCAGAGGACAACCTTGGGAGTTCCTCCTTGCCTTCCACCTTGTTTGAGATAGGAATTCTTGTTGTTCAGTTCCTTTATACCAGACTGGTTTGTGTAAGCATCTAGGGATTCTCCTGTCTACACTTTCCATCATTGCATCCTGCACAGCTTGGTCCTGGATACCTGACTTGTACAAGAAGGAATGGAGAAAGGACAGACACACATACAGAGAAGCAGTGACTGGGTTGCCCACGCACTCTGCTGGAGACACACCACCAACAGCTGCAACCTGGAAAAAAATCAATGCATTTACTTTATCCCCCTGAATCAAGGAGGCAGGTTTATTGTATACAACTGAGTAAGGAGACAGGCTTAACTAGTCTCTGTAGGAGGTCACCCCCTGCCCCATAGAGGAGCAGTCTCAGCTGTAGTCATCCAGGAAAAGAATGCTGTGGAGGATATTTTCTATGCACACTGTCAACATTTGTAGTCAGAGCTGAGGAAAGCTTAGCTGATTCCCATGAGTCTGAGGCAATGGGATCATTGAAACGATGTGCTCATGTCAGTAACACACATTGACTCAAGACTTTGTCTAATCCCTACATAGTCTCCTATGGCTTCCTCTGTTCCACACAGTAAGACATCTACCAGCCCTGTAAAGTCTTCCTCACAGTTCCTTACTTCTATCCTTGTAGAGAAAAGTCAGCTGCAGACAGAAGGCTAATGAGCAGGTTGGGTAAAAACTTTACCAAAAGAAGAGTAGGCCACATTTGACTTGAGTTTGCTAACTTTGAAAGAAAAAAAATACTAATCATGCCTGTAATAAGTTATATAATGTTCTCCAAAAGCAAATATGGTTGGGTAGTATATATAAATCTCATCTTGTAAGAATTTTTAGTGTCTGCCAGGTCCATCATTTAGAGAAATGAACAAATCAAATATTCCCTTGTCATTTACATTATTATACCTCTCAACAGCTTCCACATCTCTCCCTCCCACTCCCACACTTGGTGACTGCTTGCCATATGCCATCTCTGCCGACATATTGAAAATGTGCTTCTCCACCACACCCACAAGGCTCCAGCTCTGCCTTTGGGACACCACAGCCTTATCCAATGTGGAAAACAGCATTCCAGGTTTTTGATCTTCCCCGCTTCTGCTTTCCTTTTCTTATCCTTTACATGAGAGAAAATTTATTTTTCTCACATTCATCCCTGAAGATAATGCCCATTGTGGCCACAGGGAACCAAGGGAACCTCAAAACCTAAATGGGCAGATATGTAAGTGAGTATTAATGATTAATTCTCAGACTCTCCAACTGCTCTACACATACCTCGAGGGTTACAGACACTGCATTAAAATAAACATCTCACAAGATAAATACAATGCAGCCTCAGAAGCATAAATTTTATTTGAATAATTTTAGAGGGAAGTTAAATATCATAACTAATTCAAATGATGCTATATTAAAACATCCACAATAAGGATGGTAATATAAATAGCACATATGAATAATTGACTTGAATTTATGATCCTGCTTTTGACCACACTGTACGATGATTTTAGTTTAATGGGAATATGCATTTCTGCTTCTCTCTTGGGAGTGTTTGATGGAAAATTTTGAGAAGTATTCTAGACATGTACCCCTTTCCTAATTTTAGGGGGGAAATAAAACTAATGTAACCTCCCCATTTTTCATCCTTCTTCCAGGAACACATGCACACCTACCTGTGGTCTTCTCCTATATCATCCGTTTCAGCAGGTGGAGAGCCCTCTTTAAGACCACTGCCCTATTTGCTTACCTCTTCCCTTTTCTGTGGCACCTTTTGTTTGTTTGTTTGTTGTTGTTATCCTCAGCCATTTTTAATTTTCCACTCCCTCTTTTCTTCTGGCTTGACTGCAGTCACTAACACATTCAAAAACCTTCCATGGAAACTGCTCGTTTTATAATATATCATATTTTTTGTTATCCAGTCCTTTATTCCTCTTCCTCAATCATTAGACCTCATACCCTTCCTGTTTTTCAATCCAGTTCCAATTCCTTTTGTCTTTATCATTTTATTGAAATTGTACCCATTGAGATCATCCAGTTCACTCTAATTTCTGATCCCTTGGGTCATTCCAAACCTTCTACTGTTGGAGCTGCTAGCATCACTGAAATGCTGGATCTCTTCACTTCTCTTTCTGTAAAATACAATCTCTCAACTTGAACTTCTATAATTCTATTCTTATTTAGCTATATTATTTCTTCTTTTTGTTTCCAAATTAGCATCTTTTCTTTGGAGGGAGGTCTATCTTTTAGACACAAATAAGCAACAGGCGTCTACTTCACTTTCTCTACACAACTTCGTAGATGAACTCAACTGTTGTTTTCATTACCTGTATTAGTTATCTATTGCTGTATAACAAATTTTCCCTAAAATTAACAGTTCAATACCATAAACATTCATTGTCTCATGGTTATGTGGTCAAGATTTGGAAAGTAGCCTCCCAGAGTGCCTCTGAGTCTATATCTCAAGGGGTTGTGCCCAAGCTGTCACACAGAATTTCAATTTCATATTAAAACTCAAATGGGGGCAGTACTTTAAAGTTTATTCACATGGTTCTTACAGACCTTAGTTTCTTGCAAGGCTGCCTATAGCATGGAAACTGAATTCCTCTAAGGTGAATGATCCTAAAGAGACCAATTACTTCAGAGCTCAAGACGGAAATCACAGTCCTGTCATAATGTTGGAAGTGAGCTCTTATTACTTCTGCTGAAGTCCTACTCATCAAAAGTGAGTCAGTAAATCCAGCCAGTCCTGTGTGAGAAGATTACACAGGTTATGAATAGCAGAAGATGGGAGTCCCTGGCAACTACAGGAAAGGTCACCCAGGATGCTGTCTGCCTACTGATGGTCCCCAAGGGAATTTCTGTGCCCTTAACACCTTCCTTGCTTGAATTCTCATATACTCCATGTTTGCAGGACAGATATCTTCATATTAGAAATTTTGAGGGGAAAAATCAGAATTCTTTCAAAATATGACTTATTTCTTCCTATTCTCTAAATATGATATGAGCACAAATACAGACATCCTAACTGGAAACTGAGAACATGTATTTTTATTTTTAATCTTTTATTGTGTTACAATACAATTGGTTTTTCTTTCTGAATTGTATCATTAAATAAAAACCTGTTTACCCTTTCTACTACTTACGAAATTAAGTTGTTTTGTGGTGTTCCCCTGAGATGTAACATCAAAACCATGGCACTCTGTCAAGCACCCCACAGACACAAGGTATGAGATGGACTAAAGATGAAGTGCCAAGGCCACAGGTGGTCACAGCACCAAGTGCTGACAACTGTAATGCACTTTCAAGTGCAGTGTCACTGCTGCTGCTGTAGCTGCTTTCAATAAGGATGGCAATGATGACAGTGAAGCCAATGTGGATGAGTTACACAACCTTGATAATAATATGCAAGGTGCATTCTCGATCATGGATGCAAACAAGTTTTCTGCATCTACTGAGCATTTCAGGCCTTGTCAGAGATGCCAAAATCTCGGGTTCCAATGCCACATGTCATCATCTCCGCTTCTGCACCTGGATGCTCAGTTAAGGCTCATCCTCAAAATAAACTCTGTTTGTGAATGAGGAAATCATCACGGGATAATTGGAGCTGCCGAAGAGCATGGGATGTCATTTTAACTGAATGCCATTCTGAAGCTTCCCTCTGTGATCTGAGAAGCCCTACAGCTAATCACTCATCGAATCAATGATTTCATCCACTCTAGATATGCCGGACGCCAGCCCTCCAGCTATATCTTCTCTCTTGTCCTGAAAGGATACTGTCACCTCCTCAGGAGTGAATCTACTGTGTCATCTCCATCTCCACCATCCCTAGCACAGCAGACAGAGCCATGTGGGAAAGGCTGAGAGACAGATAGCATCACCCAGCAGCAGCAGCCAGCCCTATTCCCGCCTGTGAATTCAATGGACTTCCAAAAGTGAACAGACTGCCGGTGCCTTAGGACAAATTTAGCTGTGGCTGGGCTGCATCATGGATGGTTACTAGCATGAAAATTCATTCATATGAGTTTGGAATATAATACCTGACACAAGATATATCGTGGCTGCCATGCTCCAATCCCAGATAAGGACACAGCAGTAACAGATGGAGGAACAAGGCACTTATCTTGTTAGTTGATGGATTTATCTTTTTTTCGCCTTCCCTACATATTCCATAGTGTTTAGTGAATGGTGGTTTTTTACCATGCAGCATATGGAGAGTGAATTGATTTCTTTTCTCCTGCCTTAATTCAATAAGAACCAGAGTGGAGGATAAACAGTTTCTTGTGAAAGAAAAATTTCCAAACAGTCAAGAAAATATCAAATTGCCTTTTCTTCTTTCCTGTGGTTGCAATCTCAGTTCTGGGGAGAATTCTTCCCTCAGTGGGAATAGAAGACAGAGTGGTTTAATGATTAGGATAATAGCATCCCCAGGGTCTCTGGGCCTGGGGCTGAGGACTTCAGAGAGGCACATGTGTACTCTCAGAAGAAGAGAAAAACACATGTGGTCAGAATAATTCCAGACATGACTCATCATGGCCTTAAGGATGTATCCACTGGTAAGATTTTCTCAAGATCCTTCTAAAATAACATCAAAGATAAAAGGAATAAAGACAAAATGAGAGAAGATTTCACCAGATAAAACAAGTTGGCAGAACTGTAAGGCAGGAGCTGATGAATGACTCAAAACAATCCATAAAACAGAGAAAGTTGAACCCAAAATGCCAGCATCCATGGAAGCAGCTGACTGGAGCTGAAACCTAAAACCCTAGACAGACTTAGGCTGCCTGTGTTTCTATGGAGGCTTAGGAAAGAAGAACAAAAAGACAGCAGAAAACACCCATGAGGAAAAGTTCTATTTGACTCTCTTCTTTGCTCAAATTGTCCTGGCAAAATACGGGAAGCTTACTTTCTAGAACAATGACATTGAAGAATGTGGTCCCTGAACTAGCATCCACATCACCTGGAAAGATGTCAGAGATGGAAGTTCATTAGGAAGTGTGCATGGGATTGGCTTCTCAAGCCCCCTAGGAAATAGTAAGAACCACTGGGACAAGGTGAAGTAGAAATAGATGGGAGGGACTTCAGCAGGTTCTAAGAGTATTCTCTAGGAAAAGGTAGCCACAAGAGTAGATAAACAGTAGTTGGCTTCAGGGCAAGCCTGGACTGTATAGTGAGTTCCAGGCCTGCAAGGGCTACATAGTAAGATCCTTTCTCAAAAAGCTAACAGACAAGAAACAGCCAACAAAAACAAAGTCATCAACATTTGAGGGTTGTACAACAAAATGCTTGGCATTACCCAGCCAGCTTCTAGTAATTCCCTCCAGCTGCCATGTTCACTTGTGAAGACTCTATGAGACTTTCCAATGCCTGCCTCTCAAGCAAAATAACAAACAAGAACTAGGGAACAGTGAAGGACTCTTGGAAATTAAAAACAAGAATATCTAAGAAAGTAAAAAGATATTAATTTTAGACATGGGATGATAAAACTGAAGAACTATCTCGGAAAATATTGAGGCAGCAAAGAGAAACAAAAAAGAGTACATAAACATGGCATTTACCTAATTTATCTTTTTCCAAAAATAAAAAAAAGAGAATGAGAAAAATAAGGGAATTAACAAATAAATAGCAAATGATACATTTGCAAAACTAATTGTAACAGAATTCAAGTATAAAGAAGGAGTCTAGAGAGATATCCTGGTAGTTAAGAGCACTTGTTGCTCTTGCAGAGGACTAGGGTTCACTTTCCAGCATCCACAATGTGGCTCTCAACCATCTATAACTTTAGTTCCAGGGTATCTGAAGCCCTCATCCTATGTTTGCAGGCATGTGGTACATACATACACACATGCAAAACACACATATACAATAAATAAATTAATTTTTAAAAATACATTAAAGTACTAGATTTATATATAAACACTTATGCCAAGATACTGTATATATGGAAGGAAATTCCAAAATGCCAGCTAGGAAAAGAATTGATAAAATCTTTCCTGGCAGGGAAGATAAGACAAAATCCCATACAAGAAACCAGGAATCAGAATGGTATATGTCTAAATAGTCACCAAACATCTAAATAGCCACTAGGGAAGTGTCAGAATGTTAGGGACATTCTGAAGGATAAAATGTTAGAGATCTGACTTTTATGTCTAGTTAAACTATCACATCAAGAAGGATGTACCATAGTCTTCACTATTCAGTTCAGCTATAGGATCTATGTTGGGTGTAACCAACAAAATATATTCTTTAAAAAAGAGAGAGAGAGAGGTTAAGAAAACAAGAATTAGAGGGATGGGGGCTGGAGGCAGATTCTAAAATGACAGAAAGGCTGAGACAATTGTAATTATAAATCAGATGTCAGCTGTGTAGCTGGCCTGGAAAGCAACAGCTCACATGGAGTAGGAGAAGAAGACACCCCCCCCCACCCCCGGTCTGCAGCACAGAGTAACAAACACTGTTGGGTGGCTCAGCCTGAACCTCAGCAATGATCCTTCATAGTAAAAAAGGAGAACTTTTTGGAGAAAACAGGCATATGTGCACAGAAAAATAAGTAACTCCAGAAAAAGGTAGTTTATATAGGGAAGTAAACCTCATCACAAGTCTTGTGACTTGATTTGCATGATAGCATTCATTTGCATATTGACTATTGAGCTAACCAATAATTACAATTCTACAGTAAAACTATAAATTAGGAAAACAGAGAAAGTAAATGTAAAAACTATTTAAGGATTCAAATCCTTGTCTTCTCTGGTGGATGAGTGTCTAGAACACCTTTAAAAGCATACTATTTAGAACTCCCAAGGTACATATCTGAAGACACAGATAGGTGCTCACAGTGGCTACCTCTGAAGAGTTTTTGGACTAGAGAATGGAGCCAGTTGTCTTTTTAAAGATTTTACTTGTACCTGTGGTACTATTGATATTTAATGATGTTTATAAAAATTAACTTTCATGGAGCGATGGCTAAGCAGTTATCAGCATCAGCTGTTCTTCCAGAGGATTCAGGTTCAAGCCCAGCACCCATATGGCAGCTCACAACTGTCTATAACCTTATTTCCAGTGTATCCAACACCCTCACACAGACATACATGCAGACAAAAGACAAATGAACATAAAATAAAAATAAATAAATGTTTTTATTGACATTCATTTTTAAGCATACATTTACAGTTCTCTGGGCCTGGTGTCAATTCTGCATCTGCTTTTCTTAGATACATCATCTTTAACAACTCATTAAACAGCTTTGAAACAGGCAGTTTGTCTCTGTCTTAGCAGAAACTGCCACTTCCTAAGAGATGTCTTCTCTGACACCCTACAATGGAAAGTTATCCTCTGTTAGTGTCTGCCTCAAAAGCTTGCTCCTTTCCTAGTGCTCATCACAATCTGCAAATGTGATGGCTTTTTCCTGTCATGGGCCTATTATGGGTCTTAGATTATGGACTGTTGGTTGCCCAGGACTAGTAGACAATAAGGGAGATACAGGATGTCTGTTCCAAGCTCTTCCCCAGCATTGTCTTCTTACAGCAGCAACTGAGGCAGGTCTCTCCTAAATGGAATTGAGTGTTCCCTCCCTGGCAGGTGGACTTTCTTGTTGCTAGAGGTAAGACTGAACTCTGGATAGAATACGGGGGTTATGGAAATGCAAGGGCCAAATCTTCTTTCTTAGGTAGTTCCAAACATCTTCTCATGCAATATTTGGTAGGTGCTCAAATAAGGATCATTAATTTATAAGACTGTGTAGTCCTTGATATTTTGTTGTCTAGATACCTTTCATAGTTACTCCATTCACTACTCAAACAGGAATTTATGGGTGTTGTAGAAGGTTGTTGTTAGAGGAGGGGTCAATGGCAGAGGTAGGGATAGGATAGGGGTGTGTTGGGGTACAGGCGTGGGAAGCAGAGAAAAGAGAATATAGTTGTGGGATTGGATTCTCTGCTGAACTCTGGGTAAATATGGCTCTGCTCTCAATGTGAAGACTCCTGGTGTCTGGGGTAGAGTAGTGGGGACTGTTGTGTCAAGCCTTTCCCTATGACTGTTGTATGAGGCTCTGTGTAACCTGGAAATGGGCATGTATTCAGGTTTGAAATAGCCACGGAAACTAAGACTATACACATTGTTTGGTTCTATCTAACGATGTGATTATCTGAGAGAAACAGTCATTGACCATGGGACTTTGAATGCAAATGATGGAGACAAGGTTCTGCTTAGGGATCTGGGCATGTCTGATATGTATTTGGTGATTTTATTTTATCTTGTCTGCTTATTTGCCCACCCACAGATCCTAGCACATATACCCAGGAACTAAGAAGAGGGATGTGGCCCAAAATATCAAGGGCTTGGTGCATTATCCACTGCAGCATCTCTCAGAATGCTCAGTGAATCAGGCATCCTTTTTGCTTTTCTCTCCCCGCCTGCTATCCAAATGATGTCCAAATCAGAGCCCCACAACACTGCAGAGTGATTCTCAGGAGACAGCTACAATCCTGAGCTGGGCTGAGGGGTGGCTATAAAAACAGACAGGTACCACTGATAAACAGCAATAGGCAAACATAATCAAGACAGGGGAGTTTGCAGGTCTCTGCGATGCTGCACTAAGCAGCTGCAAACCAAGCCAATATGAATCACCACAGATATCTCCCCTTGGCTTGTGGGAGACTGCAGTGGTTTGGAGCAACACACAGAGTATAGGAAACACTGACTTGGATCCAGCAACAGGTTTGGGGGCCTGTGGGGAGATAGACTATTAGGGTGGCATCCTGCAGCACCCTGCAGGGACATAGCCTTCTGTGGAAGCAGATTATTTAAGATGGATGGCCCAGAGAAGCTGTTGTAGCCCTCAGGGGGAGCTTCTAACACAGAACAGGCAGGGCCCACTGTGGGGATCACAGTACCTGTCATCTCCATTGGAGCACTGTGATAAGGGACAGGACAGGCAGAGGGCTTGGGAATACCCATTTAGTGTGATGTAAGTGATGTGACTCTCTGGTTGAACCTGCCGCCCCCTCTGTGTGATCGGTCGGTATCTTTTTTCTACTGTCACTCTCAAATCACATGAGGCCTCCTTTCCTTTTACCGACCACAGCTGTCCCTGGAGCAGTGTGGCCTGGACGGAAAGCTTGTGGGTTTCAGTCCTCTCCCACCACTAATGGACTTGGCTGCACATGAGAGGCAACTCCTCTCATCTGCCTGGCTCTTAGGTGTCCTGTCATTTCAGTGGTCCCCTTTGTCTCCCTATCTCAGGCTTCCTTCTGTCAGCTCAGTCTAGACCACTCCTGCCACCCACCCGTCACTACTCCCTTTCCTTACACCCTTTGTATGAATAACTACTCCTCATGTTTTATATTTTAATAACATTTCCTCAAGTCAGTTCCACACCCTCACACACAGTTGGAGACCCTCCTAGTTCTCCAAGAGCACTGTATTTTTGCTTTATTGCAATTAGCACAATCTTAATTAAATAATCCCTTATGGCTGAGCCCTGCTAATCCACAGTCTCTATGAATAAACTCAGCTGGGATCTGGTGCATACTCAGCACCCCACAGTATGTATTTAATGAAGGGGGAAAAGACCCAAAAATATCACTTGAGCATGACTTATGGGCTCATGCTATATTAGATATCAGGGTCCTATTGAACAAGATAAGGTCCATGTTCCTACGAGGCTCAACTAATATTTAGGGCAGACTGAGATGTAAACCAACATTTGTACTATCAGTGCTGTCACAGAGGTAAGAACATGGTACCGGGGGACTCATCAAAAGGAAATGCAAGCTATTTCAGGAGAGCAGGAGAGGTTTATGGCATGAATTCATAATTGCATTATAAATCCTCCTGAACATGGACATTAGTGCAATACAGTGCAAATAGAAAACCCTGGTGATATGGAGACGAGGGTAAAGGCATGCTTGATCATTTGTTTACATGAGAGACCCCTAGTTCAATGTGTTCAAATAGCATGTATAGAAACATCATTGATGTTGATCTAAGTAGTTTTAGCATTCATCAATATTTTCATTTGCTTTAATATTCCTGTGTGTCACACAGTTGTTTATTCTGTGTCGTTTTATGTCATTGTTATTCATATTTTTCTGTAATCATCTCTATCATCAGTATCACTGATGATTACTTTAACAGTAATGACATCCAAATCTAGGCCCACAAATGGCTTGGCAAATGCTTAGGACAGTCCCCAGCCCTTACAGCCTGTGCATTTGGTGTCTCTTTTATTTGTACAAAGAGAAGCCTAAGGCTTGCCAGGGCTTGAGTGCTGGGCATCTAGCTCTCTTATGCTCTTTGCATGCTTTTCCAAGGAGGTTGCCCTAGTTCCTAGGTCATCTCTTTCTTACACAGCTTGAAAAATCAGAGTCCTTATTTCCAGTGGTCATCATCAACAACCTCTCCTCTCAGTCCTTAGGAAAGTAGGTATTGTTGGGGAGAAAAGTTGTGAGATGCTATCTCTGGGAAGGACACAGTCATTGCAATCATAAACTCACAACACCTTCAGCTTCGTGCACTGGGGTGCACCAAACCAGGCCTGGCAACAATCAGCCTTGGATGGGGGAGGAGCTCTATAGCTCTCCCCATCCCTGGGGAACCGATGGGCTATTGATTGACACTGGAGGAATGAGAGTCATTGTTTTCATTTGTGTACCCACTTGATGGCAATCCCATCAAGCTTGAGTGGCTGGTCCCACAGCCATGGTCACAGGGGTGGTCACGGGTAAACTCGGTAGGCCACAAAACAAAGCAAGCCCATATGAATGCTGTAAAGATACTTGTAAGGAAGAGTGTGGGCAGGTGATGGGGATAGGAGGAAGGGAAGAGAGCGACCATGGCTGTTGATAATAATCAGAATGCAGTGTGTAAATATATGAAATGGTCAAACAACAAGTTTAATGAGTAAAACATCAGGCACTGAGTATTACCAGCTTACATCGCAAGGGAGAGGACCTTTGGACAGAACTATACAGTGATCCCATCTTACCTATAATTCCACTTTCCAAAGCCTCAGTTATCATGAGTAAAGAACTGAAAAAATATTGACTAAATAAAATAGATAATTCCTACATTTTAGGTTGCCTAATGGTCCAACAAATGCATTTTTCAATGTTTCAGTAAAGGATGGAAATTATACCCATGCTGTGTATGTTAGCTGCCCACACTAATTACTAGACTCTGTAGTATTTTGCTTACCAGATGGAACATGGCAGTGTCATGTAGTGGCCTAGAACCACGTTATGATGCCTGCTCCATTTACCCCGACACATATCTTCTTATCCATGGGCACTGTATCACCTTACATCAAGAGAAGAATGAGCCCACTAAATGTGGAAGCTTGATTCAGAAATGTCCATCATAGGCTGACACATTTGAATACTTGATTCCCCATTAGTGTCGTTGTTTGTGGAGCTTATGGGACCTCTAAGATATATAGCCTTTGTGAAGGAAGTACATCACCTAGGGCAGATTTTGAGGGTTTACAACCTCACCTCATTCCCTGTTCTCTCTACTTCTTGTATGTGGATAATGTGACTAGCTTGCTTTCTGCTCCTACTACTAAACTTTGTCCTCCCTGACATTATGGAATCTCCCCCTGGAACCATTAAAGAATAAACTCTTCCTTAAGTTGTTTTAGTCACAGAATTTGTTACAGCAACAGAAAAGTAGCTAATGTAGTAATAATAAGACATTTTCCAGAAGCAAAACACACATAAATTCATTACAGTGTATTATCACAACTGCTGTATTTATTTTATTTTAGCTACTGTTAATCTCTTACTCTACTTAATTTATAAATTAAACATAATAGGCATGTATACACAGTAAAGGGCAATACATGTAGGAGTCAATAAAATCCTTGGTTTCATGTGTTTACTAGAAGTCTTAGAAAATAGGGGCTGGAGAAATGTATGAGCAGTTAAGAGCCAATACTGCACTTTCAAGTTCAATTCCCAGCACCCATGCCTGGTAGCTCACATTCATCTGAACCTCCTGCTCTGGGGGAATCTGATGCCCTCATCTGGCCCTTGCAGGCATCTGGACTCATGTATACATACCCACACATAGACACATATATATGCACATAATTAAAAATAAAACAAAAATTTTAAAAGTAATGTATAAAGAATGTACCTCTTGGAATAAGGGGAGAGACTATATAACTTTATGACTTATGAAAAAATTATCTTAGGTACAAATATTTGTTTTATCATTGCACCAAGATTTATTGATGCTCTACCATGTACCACAAATTGTGCTAGAGGGAAAGATTAAAGAATAAATTTCTGTCTCCTCTTTCAAGTCTGGGAATTGAGGACACATGTATCATGACACAATATGAGGTATGAGAGACACAAGGGCTCAGTGACCAGTTTCACCTAAGAGAAAAAGATGATTTCATAAAGCAGCTGCAGTCTGAAGCAAGTCTTTGAGGATGAGGCACTGAAGGCATGAAAGAAAGAAAGGCTGACACAGTGGAGATTCATAGATCAATCAAGGCACTAAGTCAAGCATGCAAAGTCAAAAGGAGAAAGAGAGAGAGAGAGAGAGAGAGAGAGAGAGAGAGAGAGAGAGAGAATCCTACTGTGCTGGAAAAGTAGCTTAGACTTGAGCAGTAGGCCTGGAAATATAGATGTGGCCAAGTTATAGTCTCACCACTAAGCAAAAATGTTTGAGTTTAAACTGAATTAAAAGATGAACAGAGCTGAGAGTCGGTGGTGCATGCCTTTAAGCCCAGCACTCAGGAGGCAGGGGCAGGCAGATCTCTGTGAGTTTGAGGCCAGCCTGGTCTAAAGAGTGAGTTCCAGGACAGCCTCCAAAACAATACAAAGAAACCCTGTCTCAAAAAACAAAAACAAAAACAAAACAAACAAAGATGAACAGAGAGAAGAGTGAAGGACATATCACAAATTTTAGCTTGGGCTTCCACGTGAATGACATGCCATTGATGAAACAGATGAGAAGAACTTGACAAAAATGGTTTTCTACATATTGAGTTGAACAGACTTGTGGGGCATTCACGTGAACATAATGTGTTGGGAGCTAGAAATGTGAGCCTAGATCATTGGGAAAGGGCTTGTTAAAGAAGTAAATTTCAGAGTCATCTATGTAAAAAAGAGAATAGAAGTCATGGAAATGGAGAGATCACCCAGATAGCAGAGATGCGAAAGGCAGTCAAGGAAGGAAGTTTAATGAGCATTAATGTGAATTCTGTGTGAGAAATGAAGAGCAAAAGGTGAAGTCCCAGAAGAAGAGGACAACCAGAAGAACACAGTGTCCTTGATGTCAAGATCAGGATGCAATTTAGGAAGAGACTGGTCCATCTTGTCAGTGACCCCCCACAAAGAAATCACACTGAAAAAAAATAATGTAAAGATTAGTGAATAGTGATGCCATGGTTGAATTTGTTAGAGGTTGTGATCAAGAACTACAATGGTATGAGAAATCTGTAAGGACTCAAATGTTAGAGACTTTTAAGATGTTAGATGTCTTTTAAGATGGTTAGCTTTGAAGTAGAGTGATATAGGATGTGGTCAGAAAATGGAGAGGGACAGGCAGCATGGAGTGATGCCCAACCCTACTGTTTGTGCAATGATTTCAAGCTGCACGTAAGAAGACTTTCATGTTTAACTGCTCACTGTGGTCCATATAGTCCTCAGGGTCTCATTAACAAAAATATATTGGTCCTTGTGATTTTTTGGAAGGTAAAGTGAGAGTTTATACCTTTTAAGACAATCTAACTTGTCTATTAGAATTTGTTTAATGTAAATGGCAAAAGGTCCATGTGTTTAAGAATCACAGATCTTCCTTTGGTTTGTTTTAGGGAAGGGAATGGTTTGAATAAGAAACCACAGGCTCTTGTGTTGGAGTCAGGACTTCAGCTGGGAGCTAGAACCATTTATACTGGTTCTAGAAACTTTAGGAAATGGAACCTGACTAGAGGAATGGACTGCTGGGGTGGGTCTTTGGAGGTATCTTTGGCCTTCCTATCTCTTTCTCACCTTCTTACCTACTAGAAACAAACACTAGCTTCCACCACCTAGTTCCACTGCCATGACTTCTTTCCAGGCATTTAGGGCCAAGTGACCATGGAATCAACCTTTGAACTCATGCACCAAAAGAAATATTTCCTCTGTTTTTTTTTTTCAAGTACTACATTGACAACAATGGAAAAGTAACTTACACAGCAATTTTTTATCATCTTAGAAATAATTTCTCCAAACAAGAATAACAATCCCAAATAGAGACCTTGACCCCTCAGGTGCTGAGTGTCTGCTTCAAAACTGGATACCTGAGGAGGTAGTATATGTAGTTAGTTTATTCAAGGTCAACCTCTTTCTTCTGTCTAGCAAGCCCCAACAACCAGGCCTGCTGCCCTCCTCTTCCTTCTCTACCTCTGAAGGTCAAAGGGGTAAAGACTAACTCGAGGGAAGATAATAGAGTAACAGAGCCTCATAAAAGGAAGATGTAAGAATGGAGGTAAAGTGCTGCCTGCCAGAGGAGGTGATTCTGTTGATATGGTGAAGAGTGATGCTGACCCTGTGAGCTCAATTTGCTCCTCTGCTCTACACTTAAAGCAGCTTCCAGTTCTTTCTCTGTCTTCTGTAACCCCTAGAAAGCCCAGTGGCTACAGCCCTTTATAACCTGCTTCCTGCCTACTAATTCAGTTGTTGAACAAGGAGCCCCAGTTCTGACAGGTGGCCCTTCCAACAGAGGGAGAATGGATATCAGGGTCTTTGGCCTTTAGGGCCCAGCTTGGGCTGATTTCATTTCAGATTAAGAGCTACTGAAATGCAGCAATCGATAACTCAGCTCTTTTGTTTGCTTGTTTTTTTTCAAGTCCCCAAAGAGATTAGATCTGATTTTGCAGACCTTTAACAAATTTAATTGTTTTTTATTCACAGTTGCTCAATACAACTCCTTAGAAGCTAGGAGCAGACAAAATCTCCCCTTGCATGCCAGATTCCTGGGAGCTGAGACTCTGGAGTTCCTCAGGTGTGCAATGAACACAGGATCCCGCACAGTGGGAGTACAGGGTTTCTTGAACCTCCAAGCCACAACACACTTATTTCCAACCACACCCAGGAATGGGATTTCTGTCCTTACCCACAGGACAAAGAGAGGAATTAAAAACACAGGGAATTAAAAAACCCCACTTCACCACACACCCAGATTGTTGCTTAAAGTGTCTTCAGGGAGGCTATGAAGAACCTGAAGGGGCAGATGACCTCATAACAAAATCAGGATAAGAAGACCTTGCCCAGGTCTCCTCAGGTTCTCAGTGACATCTTCTAAGAAGGGACACCTACAAAGTAAGTACAAGCAGTCATGGCCAATAGTCATAAATGTCACAGAGTGTCCCTACTATTTTTAGCCATTTGACTCACATAGTGAGAATCCAAACTTCTTGTTTATAAGCTTTAATATCCTGCCACCTTGCTCAACACAGCTTTAGTTGACCAGAAATATAACAATTTCAAATAACTTCACTTGTTCCTTCCAAGAACTTCCTTAAATGACTTCCAATGCATCAATAAGAAGCATGAAAGGCCATCTTCTACCCCAGGACTCTATACATCCACATCCCTACCCTTGTGGAACCTACTCAGCCCATCCCCAGCCCCTATAATGAATGACATCCCTCAAAGTCTTAGTAAGGGTCCAACTTTGTCCTTCTCTGAGGCACTGCTAAAATGGTAGCTTTCCTTATAAGGAAGCCATGAGCTTGGCTGTGTTACCTACAGGCTGTAGTGAATTTGCAGACAAGCCTGTATTCGTCCCTGGCTTCTGGGCAGCATTTGAATATTTTTGGTCACCCAGATGACAAGACTCTTTATAAAGTTTCAAGAGTTGTTAATGAATATTATTTCCTTTAGTGTCTTTGGGCCTTAATGTCAGAAAGATGAGATTGATTAGAACACCTGACCTCGAAAGGTTTAGACCTGATGGATCTAAACTTCAACAAGGTGCTATGGGAACTGTGGTCTTACTTTCATAGAAGTTATTTAATTTAAATTATCTCTTAATCTGTCTCTGAAACAAATGGCCCTTTCCCCCAAAGTATCAAATATTCTCACTTTACCAATAAGAGACCTGAGCCTCTGACAGGTTAAGTGATTTGCCCAGGTGTAAAGCCAGGAGATAGTGGACATACAAAAATTCAAGCTTGGGCTGGAGAGATGGCTCAGAGGTTAAGAGCACTGCTCTTCCAGAGGTCCTGAGTTTAATTCCCAGCAACCACATGGTGGCTCACAACCATCCATTATGAGATCTGGTGCCCTCTTCTGGTGTGCTGATATACATGGAAGCAGAATATTGTATACATAATAAATAAATAAAAATCTTTAAAAAATAATAAAAAAATCAAGCGTACCCCTCTTAATCCCATAGTAGCAAGAAAGGACTCTTCAGCTTGGCAAGGTGGGCATGGAAGACTGATGGACTAAAAGACAAACTAACTGAGCCACACAGTAAATTATCAGCACGACCCTGCTGAGAAAAGCAGTGCTTCACAGAGCACATTGGTGCCACAGCCATCTCTGTGGAATGATTCCTAAGATTCCTGACTCAGATTGCCTGCCTTTCAAATGGCTGAGAAGCTGAAAATTCCAGCTAGTAAAGCCATTGCAGGTCAGTGGAAGCAGAGGAGAGAACAGGCTGTGTCCCCAGTGCCATGAGGATGGCTATGTGCTCCTGGCAGCCTCTACCGCTGCAGACATGCAAATACCTTAGCGGGTCACCAGGATCCAGTAGTGTTCCCATCTGCTAGTTTCTCTTTTTCACTTTCATTAAAATGAGTAGAAATTCCTCCCATTCTGCATCTGTGCTTGATGTAATGGTGCGAGGCATTTTTCATTTATCACACTAGCAGCAGTCAAAGGAACCCTAATAGTGTAATACAGGAGGAAAGCCATTAGAGTTTATTTGCTTGTTCTCCATCCTGGGTACGAAATGGGAGTCAATGGTAGGACTGCTTCCAAACCAGCTGACCAGATAGGTCCCACATAGACTTTCTTCCTGGGGAGGATCAGGTGCAGCAAAAGGTCCAATTGTGGATGATGTCATCTGGGCTGAAGAGCCTCATCACCAAGTCACTGGAGGAACCTGAACCCTGTTTCCTAGGTAGGAAGTGAAGCACCACATCCTGATTGCAGTAGAAAGAGCTAGGTACTTCATGATTTGGAATGAAGTCCGGGGTGCCTGGCCACAGAAACCTGGCCATTTTTGAGAACTGTGAGTTAACATTGAATTGCCTTATGGTCTCTGGGTTGCATTTCCCTAGTCTACTTCAAACTTTGGCAATCCAGAGAATTTGGAGGCCTGAGTCTTTACTATGAATAACCTTTCTTATAGACTGAAATGGCAGAACAGGAGAGGCCTGGAATATGGAGAATACAGAGAAAAGTGTGACTCAATCCTCAATCAGGTATCAGTTTTGTAAAGATGACCTAGGGCAATCTTAATTTTCTTATCTAAGTTTTCTCATTTTCAAAACTGGGGAAATAGTTCCTATCTTCTCTAACTATTTTAAAAAATAAACAGAATGATCCAAAGCAGTAGCTCACACTATAATGTGAAAATGTATCCCCTAAAGATCTTGCTGTAAAGTTGAAATTTGTTCAGCTTGCAGGTAAGGCCCAAGAGTCTGTGTCCCCTGTGGTAAAAACACTGATAATGTAGGTGGGACGCTTTGTATAGTAAAGATGTACCACAACACATACAATTCCTGGTGCATGATAGCTGTCAGCAAATGTAAATCTTGTTATTGGACATATGCTGCATACCAACTACCTCTTGCACTGTTCAGAAGTGTAAAGGGGGATAACCTCTTATCTTAAGGCAAGGACTCCTTCGATATTCAACAATTACTTAAAATATAGAAGGAGAGAGACATTTCTCATATAAAATACATCCAATAAGCAAGTGGTTTTAAGATGTAGGAGGAAGAGTAAAAGTAGCCATCTGCAGTGACTTCCTGCATGCTGACGTCTTGATTTATACTGGGATCCATTGCTTAGAAGGAGAAGCTAAGGTTCTGATGAAATTTCCTGCCTAGATATTTAGCCAGAGGCTCTCAGGCTCAACACAGCCTGGATGAGAGGGCATGGGTCAACCCACATTGGGAGATGCTTGCTTACTGTGGTGATGTTTGTGAGATTCACCCCAGGAGTTTATCTTGAAGCAAGTATTAGAAGGACCTCCCAGCTTCTGACATTCTACTTAATTTGGGCCTAATGAGAAACTAATGGTTTTCTTATAGACTCTGGTTTGTGACAGCCATTTTTAATCTAACACTAATTTCCAAGCACCTAGTTCCAGTGGTAACATCCCATAGCTTTAAAAGCCAAAGCAAACTGACAACTTGATGATGCCAGATGAACCATCCTTTCACCAGTGTTTTCAAGTAAGAGTCATTCCTGTCCCTTTCATCACATTTTTGATCAATTTAATTCTAATTCTCCTTTGGGAAATCTTGGCACAGAAAGTGAAACATTGTGGAGTTGTTAAGAACTTTACTTTCTTGAAGCAGGTGAGCCAGCCTTCAAATCCCAACTCAGCTCCTTACTCTATAACCATGAGCAAGCTCACATATCTTGCCAATTTCCATTTATGTCTTCATTTTTCTAAGGGGGTGGTTTTCATGTATGATTATTTGGCAAAAAAGTAGAAGAAAAACTATCTAGGAGTGAAAGGGACTATGGGAGAGTGTAAGGAAGCAGGGAATGGAAGGAATGGGGATGATACATTCAGCACACCATTTATACTTCTATGAAAGCATACCAGTGCAAGATAGTACTGGTACAGTTAGTGTACACAATGAAAAAATTAAATATTTTAAAAACTGATTTTGCAATGTCTATTTCACAAGGGATTGTAGTGGGGATTAAGCAGGATACTGTCTGCAAGGCCAGGAAGATCACAACTGCCATATACTAATTCTGATAAATACACTTGTTAGTGATGTTAGTGGAGCTGAGGTCAAAAGAGGAGGTACCAGAGAGCCAGGTCAATCAGAGCCAGGTCAACTGGGGAGTTGTGAATCCTGAGAATATTGTTTTCAGGGCTTGGCATCGTGCATGGATTGCAGAAGACTTTTACAGTGTTTTAGAAGTTATTACTATTATTATTACTTTCACCATCTTACTGGTGAAGAATTGCAGAAGGGAGATGTTTAGGGATGATGGTCTAAATACCCCCAATTCAGATGTTGGAGTCCTACCTTCTGATATTTCCATTTTGACTATTTGAAGGTAGATCTTTAGAAGGAGTGGCTGATTCAAAAATGAGGACATTAAGGTGGGCCCTTGTATCTAACTGGCATCTTTATAAGAAAGAGGAAGTAAGACCCAGAACACCACCCAAGTTCAGTGGCATGAGTGCTCAGACACAACATATCTCCGTGAAAGCCAAGGACAGCAGGCTTTGAAGGAATACAGACCTACAGAGGGAGTGATCTGGGACCTCCATCCCTGAGAACTTCAAAAGTACATTTCCACCTGTGAAAGTACATTTCCATTATTGAAAAGGCCCAATTGTGGTGCTTTTGTAGTGGCATCCAGAGGTGAGGAAGACAGGTGGGTGACATCTTTGTTGCCCTTGTCCACTATGCCAAAGGAATAGAGTGCTGTAAGTCCTAAGTGTTGACTGTGAAGGCCAGAGCTGGCAAAAGCCTTCAGTGTCAGGGTCATAAGCATAAAATGAATCCACAGGTACGATGGGAGCAGGGAAGGAAGGGGTAAGTGTGGCATATAGAAGGGACACTTGTAGCGCACCTTCCTCGAGGTGGTGTATAGACAGGACTTGGGGTCAACAGTAGAATGCACATAGGGAGACTATGTGCATTCAGGCATGAATGACAGATATCTAGAGGATTTGGAAGAAGAGGAAGGGAGAGGCAACAGAATGGACCAAGGTACATCTTCAATTCTGAGCTATTTGGCAAGGAATTCTCCAATACAGCTGTTTTAAATGTCACAGGTATTCTCAAAATATCTTATCCGAATCCTGTGGTCTCTTCTGTTAAGCAAGATGGAGCACGCCTTTTCCCTAACATCATTATAACAAAACAGGTATAACAAAACAGTTTACTTGCCTATCCCAAGTAAACTACATCACAGCCAAAGCATGGGGTTCAGATCTGAACACAAAATTCCCTGGCTTGTTTCATCCACTGACTCATCAGCTTATACCCCTGACTATTGCCCACTCACAGGACATCTGAAGAGTTAAAAATCTCTGGAGAGCATTTAAATCTCCGTTATTATGGAAGTAAAATGCACTTATAGGCACAGCTCTTATTAGTAAGGCAGTCACCATAATAAACTTAGTAGAAAAAGGAATGCTCGTGTGTATTCATAAGCAGAAGAAACTAGCTAACCTTCAATCATCACAGTGCTAAGTGTGCATCTCTGAGGCTAAGGTAGATAGTTCTTAGTGAAGATAGTTTAGTCCACACTGGCTTCTTTAAATTAGAAGGGTAGCTTGGGAAGCCTGAACCAAGAACAATGTTGGAGACAGTTCTGAGAAAGAGAGTCTTGACCCATGTCACCTCCTGTCATCTTTTCCTCCAGTCCTTAGGGAACCCAACTGGAAGTGCAGATACAGTAACTTCCATAAATGAGCTCTTAATTAAAGCCCCATTCCTGGAGCCGGTCTGGAGGGTTACCACATCATTAGTCTTGGTTCCAAAAAACAAAGCCTGTGTGGGAAGAAGGTCAGAGACTTGAATCTAGGGCTTTTAGCCCTTATCTAGTACCTTCTCAGTCCTCTAGGCAGGATCACATACTGGTTGACCCACCATGAAAAGGCCACCAGGTGGATAGGATGTCTTTAGTCAACATTGTTTTCTCCTCCGTTGGCAAATTCTATCTGCTTCATAGAGGAAAGGAAAGCAGCTCAAGGTTTTGGTGAGCCAGGGCAAGAAGCAAATAAGACATCTTGGCCAAAAGTAGTAATCGTAGATCTTCATGGTGGACACCTCTAGAGATATGGATTTAATTAGGACAATGCTTCTGAATGTGTGGACATGACCTCTTTTGGGTCACATATCAGATATCCTGTATATCAAATATTTACATTACAATTCACAACAGTAACAAAATTATAGTTATGAGTCGCAACAAAAATAATCTTATGGTCAGAGGTCACCACAACATGAGGAACTATATTAATAAGTCATAGCATTAGGAAGGTTGAGAACCATGGAATTAGGGAAGATTCTCGATACTGACTCACTCTTGCTTTCTCTTCCTACTTCAAGGCTATCTCACAAAGTCTCTACCTGTATAGCAATGCAATCTACACATTAAATAACACTATAGTAGAATGACTTGATATAGTTTTAAATAAAAAAATAAGAGAAAAAGTTAAGGTTAGAAAAAAAATCTCTCCTCAGAGCATTTTTTACATCACATTTTTTTCTAAGTAGGTCAATGCAAAAAAAAAAATGTATTCAGTGACTAGTTGTGTCTAGTTCCCACTGCACTAATGGTCCATGGAATTAAAAAGAAAGTCCAACTTTCACAATCATTGCCTCAAAGGGATAACACATGTTGGATTCTTTTAGAATGCAAAAAATGATTCTTGCTACTTCAATACACAGAAAGTTGAATTCACATATCCACCAGGAAAAGAAATATGATGGAGTTGAAACCAGAAAAAAAGCTTTATATCCTTTTTCATGACTAATAGAAAAAAATAAAAAAATATTTAAAGGCCATCTCAGGCCCTGTGGTATCCTCATGATCTCCAGATGCTTTGTTGTCCCTGAGTGGAACTAGACATAAAGTAGACATGAAGGTGTGGGATGCTCAGAGAAAGGCCATCATGGGGAATATGGAGGATGCTCTAGTGTTTACCAGCACGGAGCAGAGCAAGTTCTACATCACTGAGGACTACCAGACCAGACATTTGTCAGACAGTACTCACTTGTTCTCAGAAGCTGTAATTCTCACCATTGTTCCCTCTATTTATTAAAATTGACTTTTATAAAATAGAAAAGGAAATAAAGTAAATGCATTCCCTGTTTGCTTTCTGGGCCATTTCCCAAGCTTACCCAATTCTAGAAGGACAAGCTTTGAATTTCTTAGTCCACTCCTTGGTTAAAGAGGGTGGATCTCAGATCAGCCCCTTGGGATGGCAGCTTCAGTCTAGAGGGTCTCAAACCCAGGTGTTGGGGGTGGAAGGGTGCCAAGAAAGATTCCAGTACTTTTCATGCTAAATAGGCCCTGAGCCTCACAAATTCATCATAGTCGCGGCTTTATTACTTTCCCATTTATACTGTAACAAATTACCTTGACCTTACTGACTTTTTAAAAAGAGCATAAATGCACTATCTGAAGGGTTTTGAAGGATTCAAGTCCAAAAGCAGTCTTGCTGAGTTAAGGTCAAATGTCAGCAGGACTCATCACTTCTGGAGATGCTGGAGAGGGAAATCAGCTTCTGTGCCTTTTTGGGTTGGTAATGGTAGCCCATATGCCCTGGCTCCTGGCCACTCTCTGCATTTCTGACTGTTCACACTCTGAAACATGTGCCTCTCTTGTCTGTGTTTGACATTCTTGCCTTCTTCTAAGGCCATTTGCCATGGTACTGGTACCTCCTAGATAATCCAGGAAAACTTCTGTTTCCAGGTTCTTCACTTCTAGTTATTTCAGATGAGTCCCCTTTGTCGTATTACCTAGCATGGTCCTGGGGGTCCAGGGATTAGGGTATGGACCTGTGCTTAGGCTGCTGTTCAGCAAAGGACACTGACATTGACAAACTTGTGTTTTTTTACTGGAGAGTGTTTTCATGAGAGTAGGACACTAGACCTGATACCAGTCCCAGACACCAAAGGATAGGACTAGATGAAAACTTCTTGACAAAACCCTTCAGAGATGCTCCTGGGTTCTAAGGGCTCCACCTTAAGTTCCCAGGAAGGATGCACCTCCAGGTCTATGCTAGAGATGCCAAATGGAACCTTCTGGTGAGTCTTCCTGCCCCTGCCGTTGCCCTGCTCCAATTTCATTTACACACAGTGGCTGAGAGTCATTTAGAGCCCTGTGGCCCCCTGAAGTGCCTTGTCATTACTCTTAAAATAAAGCCCACCTGCTTTCATGGCCTCAAATCACTGCATGTTCTGGCTTCCATCTGTCTTTCACAGTGTTCCATTCACTCTCTTACCAACATAGCCCAGCTCCAAGGGTTCCCTTCAGTCTCCTGATGCTCACATATCTCCTGCCTCAGCCTTCTGCCACTTCTTTCTCCTGTGTGCAGTACTGCATGGGCAACATTTCTCTCTATTGACTCCTCACATCCTGCAAACCAGAGCGAAGATGCAGCATCTCCAAACTCTCCCTGTGGAGTATTCTCCCTGCAGCCAGCCACGCCTTCTTGTTTTCTCTGCCTTCACAGACTGCATTGTTAGACTCATCACAACTTGCAATTTTGAATTAGTAACAGATTTATATACACATGCAAAGTAGAAAAGCAGACAGCTCATTCCCCTGCATCTCAGCTGCTCTTCCAGGACTGATGGCTGCCCAACCAAACTCTAAGCTAATGGCAAAGACCCAACCCAAGTCTGTTTCCTTCACAAATGTATAATTAGTCTTTAGCACAATGCTAATGGATCTGTGAAATTTCATAAATACCCTCATGTTACAAGTGAGAAGATTGAGAACTCAGAAGATTTGGTGACCCCAAGCTACATGACAATATTGAAATAGAGCCCAGGCTAGAATACAGATCTTCTGACTGCTAGGTCTAGTGTTTTCTACCACCAAAGGGGATTAAATAAAAGATCTGAGAAACTATTTTTGGGGGGTAGGCAGGTGAGTATTTGTTTGTTTTGTTTTATGCTGATGGGAAACAAAGGAGATCTGATGGGTTGAAGTAGTCTCTGGCCTTTGCTGATACCAAGGTAGAGGTCAGTACCATGCCTTCAATGCCTTGCACATTACTTCAAATGCAGACACACTGATGAAGCAGTGGTAAACTACAGCCCATCTAATCCATCAGGATGCAGGAAGGCCTTTGGTGCCTATGACATCTCTAGCATCAGGACTCTGATATGAGCCTCTTGGTAAGCTCTGTATTCTATTCAATATTGCTTCCTTGACATTTAAAGGTCTCCATCAGCCCACTAGCATGGCAAAACGGATTGGTGGATAAGATCTCCATTGCTTTGATACGTCCTCTGAACCTAAGACAAGATGATTGCTGTCTGGATGGCAAGCCCAGGAGTTCCTTCCAGCTTTAAAACTCCATGATCCTATGATACCTCCCATTCAGCTAGTTGTTGGAACCCCTCTGACTGCCAATAACTCACAGAAATCCCATTAAAAGGGCAAATGAAACCTGTAACCAAACCTGTCAGGAGACTGCCAAAAGCCTAGGGCCTTTTCCACCACAGACAGTTTGTTTTCCAAAAGACTTATGCTGCCAGATGTGGAATGTTAGGGGAGACACAAAATACTTCCTGTGTATGCTGTGATCAAAGGCGGGAAGCCGATGGACCTCCTTCTTAGGAATTCAGACCATTCTCTGGAGGAGAGAAAGTCCAAATGGGTTTCTAGAAAGTTCTGTTGCTTTATATTCTTTGATTCTGTCCTTTGATAACTTTCAAACCCTCATCTGACTCCTTTGTTGAACACCTCAAATAAGCTAATGAATGTGTCATTTTCTAATTTAAAAATGTCAGCTTGAAACAGTATCCCTAATGTTCTTTAATATAAATTCCCTGGAGAGTTATACAAGATCCAGAGTACCTCAACCTCCAGGTTGGAATAAACCACTGGACCCTGCTCCTACAGAAGAATGAATGCCAAAACGCTTGGAGAAATGAAGTGGCGATTTGAGCCTGTAGAAACTGCAATCTGGGATGTTGTGGTTATTATGGTTTTGAAATGCCCTGACTACCCACTGGCATCTGCAGGAATCCAGCCAGCCTGTCACATAGGCAAGCTCCGTGTCTGCTTTGCAGGTCTCTTCCAGAAATGTCATGCACAAGACAACAGGCACAGCCCAAGGCCTCTGAGAGGATCTCAGTGCATCAGCCACCCAGCTGCCCTAAGCACCTCTGCCTTAATGCCATGTACAGCACCGAGTATCTGAATATGGCCCACAGTAGACATGAAGGACATTGTATTTGCTTTGTTTCCCTCATTAATTCAATTTTCCAAGTCCCACAGATGGCTGCACACCACCTTCAGATTTCCTAGTGACTGATGAGCCTACCTTTTTCCTACTAATACCTATTAAGAAGTCTCTTAATGTTTAATAAAGCATAGCTCTTTTTGGAACTAGAAGAAACTTCCCCACCAACGATTGGGTAAAAGGGGTCCACCTCACCAAAATCATGTTTTTTAAAGGTTTCCCAGAGTCAAAAGTGGGACAGGCTTTTGCTGCAGAGAACAAAGAGGGAATTATCAGATGTCTTTTTGCCTTCCTTTGTGTTTACTGGGCAAACCTATAGATTAAACAAGTGATATTTTATCACTAGACATCTTTCTTGTCAGGAGTTTGCCAGGACAACCGTGGCTTTAAGCTACTATTTGGTAAAGTGTAGGTCTGAGGAAGACTCTAGTAGATTCTGAGAAAAATGATACAACTTATTAGCCAATGGACTAGAGGGTGTCTAATTTCACAAATGAGAAGACTGAAAATACATAAGGTTCTTTGATTTATCCAGGGTGGGTGACAACATCGAATAGAGCTGAGGCCAGAAAAGAAGCTTGTAGACACCCAGGCCTGACTGCTGTCATGATCCACCCTCCTCCTCACCACACCAAACCAAAAGATAGAAGAATGTATTTTTGAAGATTTATTTTTTATCTTCTGTTGGCACTTCTCTGTCAACAGGCCTCCCAATCTCCCAACCCACTCTCTAATTCAAATTCTGATTAAAGGCTGGCAATCAAAAGCAAGAGTCTACATCCTCTTCCTCCAGTTTTTAAATCAGGTCTGACTAGGATTTCAAGTTCATTTGAAAGGCTAGGCCATGGTGGGACCAGCACAGTCCTTTTTTTGTCTCCTGCCTTAGAGACATGCTCCTGCCTCATCTCTGACACACACTGACTCCATACAGGAGAGGCTGACTCTTTTTGCTGATTCTGTGCCCCACACATTTGGATTTGATGTCACGTTTTTTTTCCATTTGGGTCACTAACAGTCCACTGCCTGGCAAGGTGAGGGAAAAATCAGAAGTCATCAGTCAACATTAGAGCAGCAGAGAGGTTCTGTCACGTGCTATTGGAAAGTAGGAGCTGAAAAAGCAGCCATGTGATTGAGCAAAGGTTTTCTTGCCTCTTACTCAGCAATTCTTGAAATGCAATGAACATGTAAGTAAAATAAAAATGCAAAACCACAGAGCTTGAAGGTTACACTTCTGTTATCTTTCTATTCTGTGTTCTCTTTCTCTCTCTCTCCCCCTCTCCATCTCCCTCTTTCTCTCACCAATATAGAAAGTACTTGGGAAATAAAAGCACAGCACGGCAATATATGCCTGGTTACAGAAGAGAAAACATCACCCCAATTTACAATCTTTTCTAGATAGAGTTTCCATATAAAACATAAGATGTCCATTTGAACCTGAACTTCTGATAGAAACCAAGTAATTTTTCAAGCAGAAATATGCTCAAGATACCACGGATGATGGCATTACTTTTACTAAGAACTTTTTATGTCTACAAGCAACATATTCACCTGGCTATCCTGTATTTGTATTTGTTAACAATGACCAGGTGAGTGGTTTGCTGGAGATTCATGACATAGAAAGGTGCCACTATTAAAGAAACTTGGATTTAGACACTATTGATTTAGAAAGTCACCTAGGATCCTCCCCAAGAACCTGCAGTGCCAGTTCCATCCTTCAGCTCTCCCACAAACAAGCCTATGTGGCTTCACTGTCAACAAATGGTTCTATAGTCTCAAGGAAGAATCTGGACTTGCCTTATGCCTGATGCATATCAATTATCAGTATGGTTCACATGAGGTATCTGAAGCAGGCGGATGTAGGAATGTACCTGCTTCCCAAGGCTGGGACAGCTGCACTAAACAGGTGGTTCTGAATTGCAGTGGGGGTTGTAAAGAGCCTATGAGACATTAGGGATACTCAAGTGCATTGATGGGAAAGCAGTGTATTCTAATACATAACAGTAGACCACAGATCTGGACAAAGTTAAATGAATGGGTAACACATTATTTATTACCAGCCATAAGTAAATGCAGATCCCCTTAGAAAGCAAAGGACTCTGAGCAAACGGTCAACCTAACCTCCTGGAGGGCTGACTTTGCATCTTTTCCTCTGAAGAAATACTACATGCCAGTGAAGGGGCAGACACTACTGGCCTGTTGCCCTGATCTTCACACAGCATCTCTCCTGGTAAGATAGACTTAGTCTAGGGGCCTCTTTATGGGTTTGATGATGGAAGTTCATCAGGGACCAAACCTAACAATAGCTAGTACAGTGAGGGGAGTGTTCATGCATCCTGGGTAGAAAGACAGCCAAGCTCCAAGGGCCCTGGTCTAAGAAATAGCACTTCATTAGCTCATCCCTCAGGATCTGGGAGGGAACCACCCTCCTAACCTGTCTCCAGTACACCTGATTCAAGCCCCATTCCATCCCTTTCTCTGCTTTGGAACTAACTCTCTAAAGTTTAAGAGGAAACCTTAAAGACCTATCTAAGCCAGGCAGAGAAAATCTGAGTGTGTCAGGCTTATCCAAATTGTAGCTACTTAAGGTCATGTGGGCAAAGGAAGCAGACCTCCAACTTTGCCTTCAGAGTGTGTCCCTCTACTCCCCTACACCCTTCTGCCACTGGGGGCCTCTTTGTTTCCAGACCTTTCTTATAGCCAAATCATCTCAGTAACTATAGTGCTCATGTTCCCTGCCTTTCCTTCCTATAATTTTTTTCTTGCCTGTCCCGTCAGCGCTATACCACCAAAAACCAGATGCATTTCACATACATCCTCAAAGAGACAGTGCTACTGTAAACACTACTATGTTTTGAAATTCCATGGGTTTGACCCTGTAGTTGTTCTTGTAGTGACTTTAATTTAATCAAACTTCTGGTTCTTTCTAGCTGAAGCAGGAAGGAAGCATCCCAGAGCTGATACTCGATTCTGGCTTGGAGAAAGGACTCTTATCTATCACTGGAGAGGGTCCCAGAGCTCTGGACAGCCAACTTTAGCCCAAGAACAGAGCCCTGTAGGGACTGTTCTGAGATTAGAGGCTTTGGTGAACCAAGCTCTCTTCTCCACTTGGACTCAGTACAGGAGCTCCACCACAGCCATTACCATCCTTGGTGGGCTGGTGCTCCAGAAAGCTAACGGGAGCAGGCTCCTAACTGTTCATGAGTAAAACAGAATAAAATGCTATTTAAAGGCAATCAGTAGGAATTGCTTTCAATACATAAATATTTTGGGAAATGATTAGTTCATTTTAATTACTTCGTTCACATGGATAACAATATTTTTTTTTCCATGCAGTGGCTTCTCTGAGGAGGTTGCAAGGTGCTATTGATTCTATTCTTACAGCTCACGCTTTTCTCTGGGAAACCAGTCATTATATGTACAGTTCACACAGGAAGGAGTGAGGGCTTAGAGCAGGGCAAAGGGCTGAGTGAAGCTCACTAAACCTCTTCTAGAAAGTTAGTCTCATCTTCAGCCAAGTTCAGCACAAAGTCTAATTAGAACCTAAATGTTTAATGTTGTTTTTGCTTTAGACCTCTGTAGCTGGGAGGGGTGGAGGCTCCGCAAATATCTGAAACCATTGACATCCTGGGATTACATCTCCTGCCATGGATATTCTCCCTTATAAGTGATCAGGAAGCAGATAGCTTCCCATTTTTATAATTAGTAATGATTCACACACACACACACACACACACACACACACACACACACACACACACACTTCACAAAAAGGGAGTTGCTTTCCCTGAGAATTGCATTAGAGTGCATACTCTTTTGTCAAAACCACTTTGTAGATTTTATTAACTCAACAAGCTGAGCACAAATACTGTGCTTATTATAGAGAGCAGATCACACACAAGTGCTGTCAATAAGCCACATCACTCAGCAAACAAATTCATTACTATCAATTACTTGGAGAATTACACTCTTTTACTTCCACTAAGTACCTAAATGTCTAATTTGATAGAGTGGGGAGGGGTTGGGGGAGAGTTTTCTATAATATTCCAGATTGTTACTTTGGGAATCAGAGTGACAGATCAAAGAGGTGAATATGAGGATCATAGACACATGCCTTACATTGAAAATGCACAGACAACTGACAGAAAGGTCCCCCTCCTCTTCTCTCCCTCCCTCCCTCCCCTCCCTTCCTCTCTCTCTGTCTCCCGCATTTCCATTCTTTCTTTCTTTTTGTTCTCCCTCTGGCCTTCTTTTCTTCCTTCTCTCTTCCTTCTTTGCTCACCATATTTCCATGAAATTGGAATTCTCCAAAAGGCAGTGAATGCTGCCTTGGACTTCAGGGAGAAATGTCATCATGGCTCCATGATGAGAGAGAGCTTACAAGCCTATGTGCTCAGAAACAATACTGTCTCTTGCCTGCAGAAGGTAGGAAAGGATGGAAACACTGTAATTCTCAGGGTCTTGTACTCAGCAGAGGGCTGAGAGTGGAACTGTCATGAGTCTAAAGGGTCTTTGGGGACTGAGGCCTCACCTTGTGTGTGTGTGTGGGGGGGGACAGAGCACATATAGAGGGTTAGCCCTAGGAAGTCCAGGCTGAATAGCAGAGAGGAAAGGCTGCATTTTCAGATCTAGCCAGGCAAGGAATTTCAGAGAAGTAAGACACACTCTGCTGCTACTGCTTAAACGTGTGCTTCCTTTGCTATATGAAACTGTCCTCAGGGCTCTGTTCCAAGCACATAATTGGGAAAGGAGAATAAAAAAGTGACAGCCATGTGCTCTGATTTGCCCAAAAATGCTCTGTGTGCTGCAAGCCTGGCACCATGTGTGAAGCTATTCCAACCTGTAACTGAGACTTGAGACCACCTGGGGACTCACTTTCCCTGGAGTGGGGAACTGCAGTCTCTTGGCCACCACTAATTGGTTTCTCTAGCACATTCACAGAGACACAGACACATATACACCTACAAAGAGACAGACAGACAGACAGACACACACACACACACACACAAGAATACATATATACATACACATATACACACAAACAATGCATATACAAACACAGACATACACATACAAACAAAAATACAAACATGCACACACAGACACAGTCATACACACAGAGAGATAGACACAGATACATATGTATGCATATATATGCATATATATATATATATATATATATATAGAGAGAGAGAGAGAGAGAGAGAGAGAGATACACAGAGAAGAAAACACACATGAAACATGCACATACACATTCCCTCACAAGCATGTACACAGGACCCACTACCAATATTCAGCTGACCTCCCCGCTAACACACACACATTCCCTTGGCCTTGCTTGAGGAAATAAAGTCACTAGAACACAGAAACTCCATCCTTTACTTATCCTCCTTCACTTTGAATGTAGGGGTGTGTCACTTACTGTCTTCTATTTTGTTATTTTTACTTAGCCATGTCCAAACTGTCCTTGAGGAAGCAGTCACTGTGCTGCATGCTGTGCTTTGGCAGACGTTGGAAAAGTTAAAACAGTGTACCTACATGCAAATCATTACTAGAAAGTCCAAAAGAATGCTATCAGTGGTGCACAGGGATGCCCAGGTTAGGACCACTGTCAGTGGTGCACATGGACTTCTAGGGGAGAACCTGGGTGAAAGTGATTCAGACCCAGAAGTGGAGAACACTTACTCCTTCCCTGGGAGAGCAGAGGGCAGTACAGCTCCAGTACCATCTAGGCAGAGTTTTAGGGGATGGGGGATTTTCCAGGCTACAGATAAGATGAAGGCTGGGCTGCGTAAAATGACACTGAAGGCAAGTCCTGTCAGAACTTGGCCAGGCCAAGACAAGACCCACACAGAGAGTAGGGAGGGGGCCTGGCAGCAAAGGAAGGTAAAAGGTCTTAAAACTCAGGACCCAAGAACCCTAAAGTGCACTGTGGTGTTTGAGTGTCATATGGGGAACCCCGGGACATAATAAAGCGGGTAAAAGTGGGTTTCATTGCTCTGTTTTGTTATAGAAATGTAGTCTCAAAGTAAAGAGCATAACCAGAAATGAAGAAAATATAGATCTGTTTGCCACCGAGTTGAAGGATATGTCCTCTTACTGCAGACAAAGTAATTACAAAAATGCAGGTTGATATGAGGGGTCACAGAGTCTCAGGAATAAGAGGCCAAAAGGTTAGGGTCAGCTGAAACATCTACTCTTGGCCCTCCTTGATGAGTTTGGACTTTCTGGTCACATTTGCTGCTTGCCTCAAAAGATAAAGTACAGAAGAGCCTATCTGTGAGGTCCCTGCACAGCTCAGTGAGCACCTTGCAGGCACAGCCCAGACCTCGCTGTTAGTACTGAGATGCTGCCTCCACCATTCCCATCCTTCCTTACTCTCAGTTCCTCTCCTCTTCAGCAGGGTCCCTCTCCACTGCCTGTGTCTCCCTTGCCCTCCTGCGTTAATTGCTGAGGTTCCAAGCCCTGGGAAGCTGCTGTTAACAAAAGCTTCGCCCTTTTTACAGAAGGAGGTGATGAAAAAAGGAGAGATTTTTGTTTTTGAGGCAGATGAAAGAAAGCCCAAGGAAATGTGTGTTTGACCCCCCAACATGCTTCTTCAAGCTTCCTTCTGCACTTCTTAAAGGCACCTCCAAAGAAAGGCTTTATGAATGCAAAATGAAGTCAGAGCCTGTGCCTGCTCCAGAAGAAAGGAAGGCAGGGCTTTTATATACAATGTTTCCTTTATGGCTCACGCTGATCCCCTTGCCCCTTGCTGCGGCACAACTTCAGAGGTCTTCCTGACCTTCTCAAGGTCACTCCACTCTGCAGGCCCCCTGTGCCTCTCCCGGGGACCAGTACCGAAGCTAAAAGGGCCAAGTTTTGTTTTCTGTTTTTTCTCAGTCATAGTGGAGTCCTTGCCCAGGGGCACAAATACCTGAAGTTCCCAACAGAGCAGTCCCAGTAGGCTGCTGTAGAACTTCTGCACCACTTCATGGAAGGAAAGAAACCCTCTTTTGGTGTAACCAGCCAGGTGTCTACCTCATGTACCAGAGATGTGGCCTGCCAGAGAAGCATGCATGAGGGTTAGCCACTCTCAGCCTCTACCACACAAGTCCCTCCTTTCTTTTCAAGTGGCATTTGCTACTAGCACTCGGTTGCATAGCAAGTTAATATTCAGCCATACACCTGACTGTTAGTTGGTTGCTGACAGCAGTGATTTCTGTCATAGCTTGCTTGTCTCTAGTTTGTGGAAGCAATGCCCCTCCCTTGGATACCCTGACAGTTTTGGAGAGTACAGAATAATGTCTCAGTCACTACTGTCTGCTAGCTTACATGACTGGCCCTGTTTCCACATCAATGACAGTTGTCACACACACACACACACACACACACACACACACACACACACACACACACACACACTTGCAAACCTGATTTCTGAGTACAGCAGAGCAACCTGTTTTGGGAATGTGCTTCTTTGCTCTCATTGGAGAAAACTGTCTATATGACCTAATTGCCTTCCCACCCTTAACAGAAAAAGACTTGGTTATTTAGACTGATATGTTGTATCTGAGAGGCAGAAGGATTTATTAGAGGCTGAAAAAATGATGCTACTAACAAACTTGTGTTCCAGTTAGAATCTTTTGTGCCCAAAGCCTAGAAGAAACACATTTCCTGGGAACACCCAGGCTTCTCATTTGTAAAATGGAAACAATGTTATTTTTATTTCATAAATTATTACAAATCATATATAATAGCCAACCAATAAATGTTCAATATGTAGCAGTTTTATTTCCCCACAGGAAGTTATTATCCTTAGAGAGTGACAAAATTCAAATTTTGACAGGGATGAGATATATATATATTATATATATAATATATATATATATATATATATATATATAATATTTTATTACTTCTTTGAGAATCTCATACATGAATACATTGTATTTTGATCATATTCACTTCCCCCCTTATTCCTCCAGGATCTACACCCCAGTTCCCTCCCTGATTCATGCTCTCTGTCTCTCTCTCTTTGTCTCTGTCTGTCTCTCTTTATCTGTCTGTCTGTCTGTCTGTCTGTCTCTTTCTCTCTCTCTCATGCCCTGCTGTGTCCAATTTGTCCTGCTGATACGTGCATGGGTCTGGGGTCATATTGGAGTATGGCTAATCTGCCAGAGACCAGCACATGGCCAACCTACCAAAGACCATATCCTTAAAGAAAATTGACTCTCCTTTATGTTGCACCCAACAACTGTCAATAGCTCCTCAGCTTGAAATGGGGACTCATGCTGGAATGTTTACTGGCCTGGTCTTGTGCAGGCAGCAGACACAACTGTTGTGATTTCATGAGTCATCCCATCATATCCAGAAGACAACATCTTTATCCCAGTTCTCCCTGACCTCTAGCTTTTACAAACTTTTTGCCCCACCTTCCCTGATGTCCCCCACAGGGATGAGCTTAACAACTTCAGGCATATAAACATTACATTTTTCAAGGCCCTGCCTAAACCTACTATCTTCTAGAAGCTTCACCCACCATAGTGCTTCTCTTCAGAGAGTTAATTGTTCTCCTTAGAAATCCAGAATTTCAAAATTACTTCATGCAAAGTGTTTACCACTTTCCCATGCATATGAATATCTTATAGACAGGATATGAGCTTGTTCATTTTGGTAAACATTTAGCAAAAGGAAGGTAGACATTTTTGTCTCCCTCCTGCAGTAAAAAAGTGTATTTCCAGGAGTCTGCTAGCCATTCTGGTATGAGCCATCTCTTTCTAAGTCCATGGAACAGAGTGACCCAATGATTGATGACTGGCTTTTAGTTTAGGGTAGGCCTGGAAATGCCCATTAAGGGGGCATTGAGGCATTGCACATTAATCCTAAACATTTCCCCTTAAACCCAAATGAAATAACTAACTGTTGCATAATTCAATAAAAAACCCAGGCTGGGGGCCACTCTCCTTTTGGAGTAACCAGTGAGTAAGTACCATCCATGAAACTATTAAGTTAATTTAAAATCCTGACAATTTAGTGGCGCTCTGGCAAGATAAGACCCATTTATTAAAAGGCACAGTTCATTAACCCAGATGCTGCTGGCATGTTTGCTGGGAGAAAGGGGTGGGTTTAAACTTCATCAGAAGTTATCTTCTCTCCCTGCCCAGGAGCCAGCTCAGCCAGTATAACTGAGAAGTTCAAGTCCTGTGTTAATAAATGTCCCAGGAAGTTTCTGGGCACAGGATTTCCACCCCACCACCTCTGCACCCTGTTCCTGGAAGATAACTGCACTCTATGGGAGTCACGCTGGGAGTGTGATGGAGCTGAGCTGACAGCAGAGGGGCTTCTCACATTCTTTCCATCTTCCAACACTCTTCTTCCCCCACAGCTCCTCTTCCTGGCTACCCTGCCTGTGCGATTTTCCATTTATATTTTGCACATCTCATTTATGTCTTCAGTTAGTGGACCTCAAACTAGGCACTGCTATGAAACATTCCACAAGTGTACCAAGGCAATGTCTTCCTAAGGACTCCATTGAGCTTTAGCTTTCTTTTTAATACCCCCTCACCCTCTCACACATCCTTTGGCCACATGACAAACCTGCATGGAATGACAACACTGAATATGAGACACACTGAGTTACTGAAGTCCTCTCCTGAAAGCCTTACACACACACACACACACACACACACTTCCAAGGCAAGTGTAACCTTTCTCTAGAAACCCAGAGGGCACCCAAGTAAATTGTTAGGGGTAGTTCCCAGTCCTGTCTGGGATAAGAAAGACAGAAAACTAGTTCCAGCAGGAGTGGCAGATTTGAGAGTTCCATAACTGACAACATAAAATGCTATTTTATCTCATTAACAGTAGAAAGTGAACTTTTCAACATGCAAAACTGCTTTAATCAACTTTAAAACAGACTCTACTTGGACCAAATAACAACTAACGTTTGTCTGGGGACAGGGTCTTTATTTGAAGTTTCAGGGTGTGTGTTAGGGATGGGGGTGTCTTTGGAGCCACCAATTCAGGGTTAATTATGCAAATACACCTGTGCATCCTCCTGGTGCATGCTGGGAGGCGAGAAAGAGCTTTGATCTGTTTTTCCAAGAGGCACCCAGTAAGGCTTCCCAGATGGGAAGATATTTATTTGTGTAAATTATTTTACTTAATTCTCATAACGACCTAAGTAGAGAAAGATCTCTGTCTGGTCACTGTGAAAGCAAACAACCAGAGAATGAAGTGTAAGGAACTGCCTTTTGTAGACACAGAAGAGAAGTCTGCTCCATTCTTTGGAAGGCTTGCTCTTACCTTCACAGACATCACTTCCCAGAAACAAAGCATATGTGCATGTCGTGGTGGAGAGAGGTGTTCTTTCATTCATAACTTCTGAGAGTATGGAGCAGCCAACTCTGTCCCTATTTACCAGGCACTACATTGTTCGTAAAAGTAGTAGGATGATAAAAACAATTCCTTTCACTCCTGGATGGAGTTGGAAAAATCAACAATACATCCAAACAAATATACTAGACAATTTCAGAAAGCAACAGGAAGTAACAATGGAAGGCATGATAGAAAACGACTTCAACTTTTTCCTTTGCACTTGAGACCTGTTTACAGGATTCCAATATATAGGCACACACAAAGGGAATGAATAGAAATCAAACATTTACTGCTAATAAACAATGAAGAAATTTATTTTAAAACAATTCCTTGGTACACATATAATTTTGCCATTTAATGAAGATGAAAGCCGATTTGCATAGTAATGAGATGGATTTGCTTGTTGATTTTTACACAAAGAATTAAATCTTGGCTGATTATTTTATACTGCAGAACAGACAGTATCTCCAACATGTTTCAGAATAGCTTAATATCTTGATTTTCTAATGGTCAATTTTCTGGGATTGCTGCATTTCATAAACACAGGGTGCCAAACTATAGAAGTATATTTAGGGCTATTTCAGAAATAGTTAGAAATTCTGTCCTAATCCCTAAATCAAACTTCATTTAATGAATTTTTTTGTGAGACTTAAGTCAGTGACTCAAACAGCAATTTTATTAAAACTAAACATTCTCACAAATATAATCCATGCTTATATGCTGAAGAACGGTGGCAGAAATATATTAAAATCTGTTTTCTGTAATTAAATCATGATGTTTTCATAAAAGCAGAACACTTGGTGTGTGTAGTAGAAATACTGAACCTCACAGCAGACATTAGTCTCAAATATGATCAGATGTTTTAGTCAGCCTTACTTGACATTGCTTGGTGTAGTGGAATGTGCACAGAGCAAATTGCACATATGTGTTCAGGACCAGGGCTGCACTGAAGCTGTGATGCCACAGGGGTGAGCCCTTCCAGAAACATCCAGGACTCGTGACTCCTGTGACTTTGAGTCAAATTCCTGTTAACTTATTTTTGGAGCTCCTTTCGATTGTTTCCCATAGTATGAGAAGCTGTGTGATGGGAAACAAGTGAATGACACAAATCTGTGCTCACTCAGAGTGGCAGAGAGCAGCCAGCACCAGAGAAGGCTGGCAGAGAGCTGCAGGCAGAGTTAACAAATGGACCAGCTTCAGAGGAAGAACAAAAGTAGCAAATTTGGCAAACAGGGGGAACCTGTTTCTTGGAGTAAAATCATAGAGATATATGTGACAGACACTATGAGGTAAGAGAAGGACAAAGGGGGGAAAAACTTGCAAGCTTTGGGACCACAGAGCAGGATGACAGAGAAGGATGAGGATTTGATTATAAGAACTGGGCAGCAAATCTTTGTGGCTGGACAATGTTATGCTGCTGTTCTGGACTGTAAGGGCATGAGGTGGAGTGAGAAGAAAGTGTGAAACCTACAAAATCCAAAAGAAGGCATTTGCAATCATACAGGCAAAATTCCATGCTTCCCCAGGTGAAGAAGGTATTTGAAAGGAGGAGAATAAATACAGACAAAGGTATATTTTGTGATGGATGATGCAAGAAATGCTCAATGCTTATGTTGAGGATAAAGAAAAGGGAGGAACAAGGGTAATTCTTAGGTTTTGAGCCCCAGGAAGATGTTTAGAAGGAAACTAACAATGATGGGTGCAAGGTGGTAGAACAGCAAGTTCCATTTTGGATATTTCTTTAATGAAATGGTAGTGTAATATGTTCTAAGACAGAAAATCCATTTAATTAATAGCGAAAAAATAAAGGTGGGAACATTTGCAGTTGGTGGACACCAGATTCTATTGATCTGAACGTTTTTTTTCTATCCCAAAGGATCTGGCACTTTCCCCTGCCTTTGAATGAATAATGCCCAACAATTTCATCTTACATGTCAACAAGAAAATTGTCAGCTATGAGTACCCTCTCTAACTTAAGTCTCATACAGAAGTTAATTGGTCCACAAGAGAACTTGGATTGTGGTCACTCTTCCCGAGACAGGGAAGGACTTCAATTACCTTTATTAAATTTACACCCTGCTGTTTTGCTTCCATGCATTTTGCTGAATGTAATAACTTATTTCAGTGGTGAGTCACTGTGTGATTCTAAGAATCGTTTTGAATAAATCTGAAATGGTAATTAACAAAACATGCATAATGCCAACAATGTAAGGCTCTCAAGAAGTGACCAAGTTTGAGCTTGCACAGGAATGGCAGCTAAGCCTCTGTTTGGGACAGACAGTGATTTGAAAATGCCAGCACTCATGAGTTCATCCCAGCTTCAGACAAATAGCAACTTTAAAAATGTGGGTAAAAGAAGGGGATGAGATAACATTTTATTTGAGATAGGTTTTTGTAGATCTGGAGTTTACAGGCAAAACCCTGTCTGAAGGCATGAATCCGGCTACCACCAGTTTGTCAAGGCTACTAGAAACCAAAAGAGTGGATGAGCGAGAACTGCCAGGAGACTGAATGGGTCCAGGGAAAGCCTGAGAACCAAGCCCTCACCAAGTGGCATGGAGAGACTAGACTGAGGGAGAGAAGGCAAGAAAAAATTCAGAAAGAAGAGATTGAGAACTAGGAAGGAAGTCAGCAGAGTGTGAGGTCAAAGAGGCCAAGAGGGGAATTTTCACAGAAGGAAGAGTGGGTCATCTGTGTCAAGTGCTCCTGAGAGGTAGGCTTCAAATTGAGTGCATTGTTTGACAATAAAACTGTCGCCAGTGACTCTGATGAGCTCAGTTGTAGTGAAGCTTCGTGGACCAGTGGCAAACTGGAGAGTTGAGCAGGAAGAGTTGAAAAGTCAAGATAATAAATAGAGATCATTTTTGGAGATACTTCACTGAGAAGGAAGCAGACAAATGTGGCTGTGGCTGAAGGGGAATATGAGGTCATGAGAGGTTGTTGATGTTACAGTTGTTTTAAAGATGGAGAGACAAGTGGTCTGCGTACTGATGGATATGATTCAGAGAAGAGGGGGAAAGCAATGTCGTTGAAGACAAAAAGAAGGTAATTGAGGGATTGAACTCCTTCAGGGGAGAGAGCATAGGCTCCAGAACATAAATTGAGGAACCAAACTCTAAAAAACGAGAAAGGGATATTTTTTCCATTACAACCAGAGTGCCTTATAGGTCCCCAAATGAGAAAAGGGTATTGGGAGATATGGGGACCAGGAGATGAGTCAACTCCCAAATGCTTCTATTTCCTCAATGAAATAGGAGCCATGCACCTCAAAAGGGAGAAGGGAAATGTTGAGAAGGTTATAAAGATTTTGAGAAAAAGAAAAAAGACACAAATAGAGTTCTTAAGGAAAATACATGCACAGCTGCTAGGAACTCCTTGGCAGTAGGAAATGCCTATCAACAATGTAGTACTGCTATGGATTTAAAGTGACACAAGACTACTTGTCTGTCTGTCTGTCTGTCTGTCTATCTTTTTTTTTTCTCCCAGCAATGTCTAGCTCTACAGGTACAGGACCAGAAAAAGTGCTTAAGCAGTTTTAGCCTGTCTTAAGGTCCAGAGAGGGAGATGAAAATTATCATGGAAGGAGAAAGAATGGGGGACTTGAAGAAGCTTGCTGGAGTGCATACAGAAAGGATCTGAGCATCCATAAGGGGAAAAACCTCAAGCAGTGTTGTTCCACAGAGAGCTAGAGTCTAGGTGGCTTAGCAACCTCAGAATTGTGAAGAAACAGTAATGGGATACTTGCCTCTTCCTTTTCTGCAGTCTAAGCTTTTCTTGGAATTAAATGAGTTTTCACCTTCTTTAGTCCCCAAAGCCTAATGAAAAGCAGCTGCTTGTCATCCATGTGGAGAAACCTTTAATTGTGAACTTACATTAAGCCACCCCTTAAATTTCTCTCTTCTGATGAACAGCCCTATTTCCTGTGGCAGTTCTCACAGGCCCTATGATATGGCCCTTTCATCATTTCCAGTGAGCACCTTGGGGTACTATAGAAAGTGCCATAAAAGTTTAATGGGGAGTCTTACTGGGCTTGATAGGACTAATACGGCCAGAGGATACCCCACCCTGCCTATATTTTTCACCTTGGGTTATATGCTTTGTTTTAATGATTACTTTTTTGATAGACATCAGCATTCTGTGGCAATCCTCTTCTTGTTGTTCCTGAGGAACTTTCCATCCAGTCTGAGCAGGTACTTGAATCTAGCTTGGCTCTACCCTTGTCAGCGAGGGCTGTACCTTTGTAGCTGCCTTTGTTGCCACCCCACGTCTACGGGCAGAAACGCAACAGCCTGTTGTTGCTTCATTTCTCATTCCTTCAACCATTCCTTGGCTACTCCTCCTACACTACTCCATGTAGCCATTGGGCCACAAGAACCACTTAGTTCTATTTCCAATTCTACCTCTGCTAGGGAGAAGAAATGATCTCTATTGATCACTGTCTCCTAGACACATCAGTAAAAGTTCCTGAGTCCCCAGGCCTCAGGAGACTCCAGTAGCTGATGGAAGCAGAAGCAGACACCCACAGCTAAACACTGAGCCTATCTCCTGGAATCCAGTTGCAGAGAGGGAGGAGTGATGGGCAAAGGGGTCAAGAACAGACTGGAAAAACCCACAGAAACAGCTGACCTGAACAAGGGGGAGCTCATGGAGCCCAGATTGAGAGCTGGGAAACCAGCATAGAACTGATCCAAACCTGAACTTGGGTGTCAGTTAGGAGGCCTGGGCAATATATGGGGCCTCTGGTAGAGGATCACTATTTATCCCTAGTATATGAATGGACTTTTGGAGCACATTCCACATAGAGGGAACATGTCTCAGCCTAGACACATGGGGGAGGGCCTAGGCCCTGTTCCAAATGATATGACAGACATAGAAGATCCCCATGGAAGGCCTCGCCATCCTTAGAGAGCAGAAAAGGGATGGGATAGGGGGTCGGTGGGGGTCAGGGGAGGGGGGAGGGAACTGGGATTGACATGTAAAACAAGCTTGTTTCTAATTTAAAAAACCACCATAAAAAAGTTCCTGAGTACCATAGAATATATATATATATATATATATATATATATATATATCAGCATTTTAAGAGAGATGGTGATTGATAAATGTAGATCCACCCTTCTCCTATTTGAATGTATGACATACAATATCTTGGTGTTATTCTATGCTCTGTACATATAACATGCTCTGTGAAGCTTCATGCCCCAACCCAACCATATTAATAAGACCTTCTGCCCAGTACCTGCCAGTCATCCAGAAAGTAGTTAAAAATAACTCCCAAATCACAAGGCTCTCTAGTGCGTGTATGCAATTTTGATAATAACCAACAGTCTCTCAGATTCCTGTATTTGTCATTGTCATTGCTTAGTTCTACCTTAGGGGACACCTGCTTTCAAAAATATCTCATATCCAATGCTCTAATGCAAACAATGATGAGGATTACTTTGTAGAGTAAAGAAGACTTTGATAGAATATTTCTGATTCTGGCTAGGCATTGGCACACACATTTAATCCCAGCACTTGGGAGGCAGGCATATTTCTGTGAGTTCAAAGCCAATCTGGTCTACAGAGCTAGTTCCAGAACAGCTAGGGCAGTTACACAGAGAAACCCTGTCTCAAGAAACAAAAAAAGAAAAAGAATATTTCTGATGGGAATTGTTTTCACTGACCATTTTCAGTTGTCCCAATTAGAATCTCACATGCAAACCATCTAATAACCTTGGGAAAGAGAGGCATACTGGATATCTGATGAAAGATGAAGAAAGAAGTAGCCACTCAAAATATATAGTATTTTAATAGTATAGTATTTCTAATGTATAAATTTAAAATACTATATATTTTATTATTAATATTAAGAATTTCAAACATGCATATGTTATATTTGTTTGTTTTGGTTTTTTTCTTTTTTGTTTTTTTCTTTTACATGTCAATCCCAGGTCCCTCTCCCTCCCCTCCTCCCCTGTCTCTCCCCCCCCACTCCCCACCCCCCTCACCCCCACCCCCCCACCCCCCCAGCAACTAACACCCTATCTATCCCATACCCTTTCTGCTCCCCAGGGAGGGTGAGGCCTTCCATGGGGGGGGGTCTTCAAAGTCTGTCATATTCTTTGGAATAGGACCTAGGCCAACCCCCTTGTATCTAGGCTCAGGGAGTATCCCTCCATGTGGGATGGGCTCCCAGAGTCCATTCCTATGCTAGGGATAAGTACTGATCTAGTACAAGGGGCCTCATAGATTTCCGAGGTCTCCTCACTGACACCCACATTGAGGGGGTCTGGATCAGTCCTATTCTGTTTCTCAGCTATCAGTCTGGGGACCAAGAGCTCTCCCTTGTTCAGGTCAGCTGTTTCTGTGGTTTTCACCAGCCTGGTATGGACCCCTTTGCTCATCAGTCCTCCTTCTCTGCATATATTTTTGTCATAGTCATTTCTATTTTTCCCTCTAACTCCTCCCAGACTCACCCAAGTCCCCTGCCTACTTTGCACCTTAAAAACAGAAAAAGAAAAAAACCACGGAGTCCAGTTAGTGCTGGTCATATATGTAGTTGTAGAGCTGTCAAGGGACCATGCCCCTAAAGATAACTAACTCTGTGTCCCCTAGCACTAGTAGCTGTCAATAACTCCTCATCTGGGGAAGGCAGCTCACCAAAGCTCACATTTTAATCAAGGAACAGAAGAAACACTGCAGTAATTCATCCTGAACAAACCCACCCACCTCCTTAAGTGCAGAAGATATCTGATGGGTTTCAATGTTCAATGTCAACAAGCCTGCAGCTAGGAGCTTGTGCCCAGAGCAATGGGCAATGCTTTGTCTATAAGATTAGCAGTATAGCTCTAATCCAGGCTGGCCTGGTCACTCAATTCGTTTCATATTTAGAATTTTAAGTTTTTCAGTTTTTCTCCCTGCCATTTCTCTTAATTCTCTGCCTCTACGCTCAGCCTTTCTGTCTGCCCACCTTTTTAAATTTTCTCTCCTTCCTCCTATCCCTCTTTTTTCTTTTCACATATATGCATGTGTGCTTTGTGTCTGTATTCACAGATTGTGTGTGTGTGTGTGTGTGTGTGTGTGTGTGTGTGTGTGTGTGTGTATTCATGTGAAAGTCTAGGGTTGATGTCAGAGATCTTCCTCAATTGCTTTTTTACCTTATTTATTAAGTCAGGATCTTTTACTCAAACCTAGAGTGCATGGATCTGGCTAGCCAGCTTGCACTGAAAGGGAGTTTGGAGGAATGTCTTTTCTCCTTTCTGATGCTGGAATTGCAGGTGGGGTTTTTATATCGGTGATGGGGATCTGAATTCAGGTCCTCTTGCTTAAGGGGCATGTACTTTAGCCAATGAGCCATCTTCTCAGGTGGCATGCCTGCCTGCCTTTCTCTCTCCCTTCTTTTCTTCTTATTTTTCACTGCCCCCTCCTTTCTTCTCTATTTCTGTACAGGGAAGGAGGTCAATTAAGGAGGTTCAGTATCGGGATCCCAGAAATTCAGAAGGTCAAAGTTAGGACGAGAGGGAAAAGAAGAAAACTGGTTTCACCCAAAGCTCAAGGGAGAGAGACTAAATAACAGAGAACACGTGTCCTAGATTTTCTTAAGCCTTCTTCGGTTCAGATACTGCGTTCCACTGTCTGCCTGGGCAAAGCTCCATCTGCTAGAACTCAGGTGCTGCCTTGCATTTCAGTGCATAGGGTTGCTTTGTACTAATAGAAACTTCTCGTGACCACTCTCAGAATGCAGGAGGGGGAAATGTGTCCCACATTCAGGATGCACCAACACATCTGCTGCATGTGTTCTGGAATGTGACCATCTGAGTCACCATGGTTTTGACAAAGCCAAGCTGAGAGAGAATTCACTAATCACTCCAGGTCACACAGGAAGTGGTAGAATGGAGATGCAAATCAAGGGCTCAGCAGTTGTAGAGCCAATGCTTCTGGTAGGAATTTCCTACCAGAAAAGCCCAGCTTGTCCATGCTGGAGCTCTTGCTGGGATTTCAAGGTGTCAGTACCAGCTGAGAACGACTACATACTGAGCCCTATTCTCAAAGGTTAGTGGGACCGGAAACTGCCCGGGAATCTTTTCAGAAAAGCTGATGAGAAAAGTTGACAGCTTTCCCACCCCCATGATGCTGCGAGGGTTATGGAGACTGCCTGCTCCTTTTTGATGCTGTTTGGAGGATGGACAGGATGGATAAATTTCGCTTCCTTCATCTTACCCTAGGAGACCACCAGTGAGGACAGTCAAGCCCATGTTTGGCTTCTGTCAGGACAGCCTCCTAAAAGCCATGTATATGTACTTCGATATGGTTGGCTATCAGCAATCTCTTGTGCACCCATGTAATGCTGTTCTTGTGATCTACGGGTTCCCTGGTTGAGTCTAAATGCAGAGCCTGTTCTCAAAAAAGTCTATTGTCTGTCACTGCCGGTCAATTTACATGTGGGAGTAGGAGGCACATCAGTGGAAGCCAGGTAGGTTCTAAAGAGGAAGGTCCTAAGAATCTTACACTGTCCCTCTCTCCTTTACTGGCTTTTAAATGGATGTTAAGGATGAGAGCAAGAGTGATGACCAGGAGAGTGGTAGACATCATCATATTCCTCTTAAGTGTCCAAAAACATGAATCAAAGAGGAGCTGGTCCCTTCAACTGCATGGGAAATTAAGAACAGAGGGTAGCAGCCATGTTTCTGTGTCTCAAATTACTACCCGCTCCTTTAGTTCCTATATGAACTAAACTTTTCTCCTCTTCAGTCTTCCCATCTTCCAATGCTGTTAAAATGAGGAGAGATAGTACATTTAGAGAGACCCCAGTTGCACCTAGCCCCCGTAACACAGTCAGCAAACAGAGATGACTGCTATCATCAGAGGCAATCCCATTTGCATTGTAAGACTTTGAAGACTGTCCACAAAAGCATCCAGCTCTTGACATTCAGAGAAGTACCCCCAATCTCCCCTCTACCACCCTGGCTGGCAAATGGAGTAGGGCACAAGAAGTTCAAAGGGAGGATGCTTTTGTCTCCATAGGAGTCACATCTTGGAGTGAACATTGTGGATTAAAACTAAAAGGCCTTCTTTTTTAGAAGACAAGGGTTCCATTGGGATGCCAGTCCAGAGTGGGGCAGATTGGAGTGCTCAGGGTCTCTGTACTCATCTGGCCTTGATAGATGCCAGTCTCTTCGCTTTTAAGTGCACCCGTGCCACTTTGTTTCTATCACACCCATTATTTAAAAGTGCTACCGAATTTACAGTAGTTTTATTGTAATTTGGTCTTCAATCTTTGGGTCTTAAAAAATAAAATTACTTTTATGTGGAAGCTCGAGGCATTTTAAAGCTCCTTATTTAGACATTCAGAGGATTACTGTGGAAGGGAAAGAAACAGGGCCTAGCAGACCTCACTTTCCATATGAATGTTGTTTTTCTAACTGACCACAGGGCCTAGAGTCCCTTTGTTCCCTGTGTCTCACTTTCCACCAAGTAAAATAAGTGAATTGGTAGTACTAGAATTTCCAGTTATCAGGCTTAAGGAAACAATCATAAAACTGCAAGAAGACCATAATAATGCAGATGTTCACAGAAATATTATTTATGGTAGCAAAAATTAGAACAACATAAATGTCCAAACATGGGGTGAGAGTATTGTACATCTACTTGATATAATATAATGAAACCAATTAAAATGATATTCACTAATACTATGTAACGACATGGAAAATTGCTTCTGATCTATTCTTAAAAAGAAAAAATGAGATATAAATGATATGATTATAAGGATATAATAAAAACCGTGGCAGAGAATAAGAAAAAAGTGGGAAGAAATACATTAGATGTAATTGTGCATGAGTGACTTTAAATCTTTTCAAAGCTACTTTTGTGTGGCTCCCAAATTATATTTAATAAGGATACATTACTTAAACTAAACAAAATACATCAATAATCATCAGCTGCAAGTGTTGGGTTAAATGTTTTCCGAAGCCCTTTGGTTCTCAAATCCAACCACAGTCATGAAGATTTAAACAGATAATAGATCTGTTAAGCCCTTTCAAATGTAGACAGCCATGCATTATGATAGTGTCTTATTGTTCTTAACTGGGTACCGAGCAAGAACTAACATGAATCTGCTAATAAAGAAAAGGATCCAGACAAGAAAGGCCAAGGATACAATAAACACTCTCTTGTTAGAGCTCCCTTTGGCCAGAATATTCTTGATGCAACCTTTGGAAGAATGGATTTTACACAGCTTTTTGACATGCAGTCCTCTCTGCCCTTTGTACTGACATAATTGTCAAGCAGATTTTACTGCATTCTCAAGCAAAGGGCAGAACAGATGGCCAGAGCCCAGCCTGGGGACTGATGTCTACTTAGAGTATTCCTAATGCTTTGTAGGGAAGGGATAAGATGTATAGTTTCCTTGTAAGGATAGTGTTGGAACTCAACACCATGCTGACTCTGCCCCCTGGCAGTGGGCAGGGCATGCACAGTGGCGTGGCCACATCATGTCTATATCACTTGTTACAGGGCTGAATAAGGACTCAGTACTCATGTGCAAGCTTCTCCTTTTAAGTGAGCACATCCACATGGTCGCCCCTTCACTCCCTTCCCCCTTCTCTCTCTTCTCCCTTCTCTCTTGCTCTACCCTCTCTCTCTCTCTCTCTCTCTCTCTCTCTCTCTCTCTCTCTCTCTCTCTCATAAACTGGTTAATGTATCTCTGGTGTTCGAGTTCCATCAAGCATGATCTTAAACAAAAGAACAACAGATGGGGCTAGGTAGAAGCGCCAAAAGGGGAAAAGAGTTCTCTAAAGATGTTCCTCACTCCCAACCAAGGACTCCCATGTGTACATCACATTACCAAAGTGTGCTTGAACACCATGAGAAACATCTCGGAGTAGGTGTTGACCCAGATCGTAGGTGTCTTGTTACAATTTTACAATCCAGGAACAACTACTAGGTTACAGTGGTTGGAGACAAATGGCCCCTAGGATCCATGTATTATAGGAATAACGAAGGGAACAGCCCCCATTCCTGGCTTTAGCAGCCATGACAGGCTGCAGAAAAAACGTTGAGGCCTCTGACTCACCACATGTCTGACCTTGCTGGGCCTGCCCTAGTCACTAGGAGGTCAGATACCTCCTCATGGCAAGGAAACCAATCAGAAGTTAGCTGACATGCTTTACAGCCCTTTATGGTAAAAGTGGTGTGCAGAGCATAGCAACCTCCCTGGGAGGGTCTATAGGCCATAACAACCAGTTGACCAATCAACACAGGACAGGTCATCCAAGCCCAGAAGCTCACCAATCCTGAGACTGTTTTGAACCCCTAGACACTCCCCTTATGCTACTCTGTAAGTTCCCCACTTCCAGATTTCTTGGGATATTTCTTCTGCCATCTACCTCGATGAACAGACTAAGGGCCTGAGCTAATAGGGCTAGCTCATTAAACAACAATAAAAGACTCTTTGCTTTTGCATTGGAATAGGTCTCTTGGTGATTTGGGGGATTTAGAATCTGGGCACAACAATAGCTGTCAACCATTTGGGGAGGATTTGGAACATTAAAAGGTAGGTCAAGAAAAGGAAGTTAAACCATCAAGTTGTGCCCTTGAAGGGGACTTTGAGACTCTAGCCCATTGCTCTTTCCTTCATTGCTTGGCTGCCTTGGTCTTCTGCTTGCCACAAGTCCAACAGCAATGGGGAAAAGTGACCATATGCTGAAATCTTCAAAAGGATGAACCAAAATAAACCTTTCTTCTTTTAAAGTTGATTTACCCAGGCATTTGTAACAGCAAAGGGGTACTGAGTAACACAGCTCACATTTCAGCTGAAGTATATCATCTTACTAATTCCCAGACAAACCTGACCAAGTGTTCAAAACAAAATGAAGTTCCATGAAATTAAATGTTCAGGAGATGTAGGTTGGTCCTTGGCCCTTAAATATAAAACTACACAAACTTGAACTGCACACATATCTCTTTGAGTTTGTTTCCCCACATACAAAAAAACATATTCTGGAAGATTATTTTTAAAAAATTAAGTGACACAATAGATGAAGTATCTGGTTCATCAAAGGACCTATAGTTCATCTGAGGTTAACTTGCAGGCAGCTTTAAAAATAAAAGTAATATAAAATGAAACAAAGCACTGAGTAGGTGATTCCAGATGCCTAGACCACATTAGCCTGAAGCAAGGGATATCACACGGTTGTCCAAAATGAATTTAAAATACATTTTTCTATTTTCCCATTCATTTTTGTTTGGTTTTGTTAGAGTCCTGTGCTCTAGGATACATCACTTGACAGGACAAGGAAATCAGAGAGTTCAGATAGTCAAGGGGAGTAGCTAGGCTTGAGTCATTGCCATGGCTCTTGGAAAGGCTCATAGATAAGCAAAGCATCATAGGATTTACTAAGCCAAGGGACATAAAAATATGGAGCCCCAAAACATGAGAAATGAGGTTCAAGAGGTGAAGTTGCTGTAAAGAGTTGTATTAAACCCATGTTGCTCAACCCTAAATTTATGTCCATCCTTTGTAAGAGCTAGAAAGCCATGCCATAAGCCACTCTAGCCAGTAATACTGGAACTCCTCTCAGTTTGTGACTTGAGCCCCAGGATCCCAAATATATCAGGAGTGTAAAGTTCATTTGCTTAGAACTTTAAGCCACTGAGCATTTTAAAAAAGATAAAAATAAGCAACCCTAAAGCAAACTAGGTTGACATCTGGTGCTGGGGATAGGAAGTAGACTACAAAAGAACAGAGGAAATCAACCAGACTTTATCAACTCCACCAGCCATTCCCCCATGGGCAGAGTGGAGACACTAGCCACTTCCCCCTTTACAGTTTTAACTAAAAGGAGCATTACAGAGGTGAATTAACATTTAAAAAGAATGTAAAAACTCAGAGCTGTTCTAATGATGATTAATGGAGAGCTATAAGGGGGCCATGACCTGCTAGTGTCATTAAATGGATTGGCAGGTTTCTGAGCATTAATTATAAATAGCCACAGGAGTTCTCCTGTTTAACAGAATGATGATAAATCCAAGTCTCTGAGAGAGAAGAAAGCAAAACGGGGGAAGTTTGCATGTGTCTGCCTGTGTGTTGTGGGGAGCAAGACAGTGCACAAGCAGAAGGAATGAGATAAATGATAAATTAGGCCCTGCCAGTCAATCACATTTTCTAAATGTTTTATGTCCCAAAAGCTATAAAAGCAATATTCCTCTCTGCCCTTATTGGAACCATTTCTGTTCAGAATCACATCAGTTTCCTTGGGGATTTCAACTGAAATGCGCTTTGCCTTTTCTTTTTTATATTTACTCTCCAGCTTGTGACCAAGGAAGGGGTAGAGTCCACATACAAATGGGCGGGAGAGAGAGACCCAAGGACCAAGTGAGTGGGTGGACACTGGTGGAAAGGGATATTTAGAGGAAGCCTCGCCCCCTGTGGCCACCTCCACAGCAAATCAGACTGCAGCAGGTTTGTCCATGGTTCTTCCCTTGGAATGGCCTCAGAGGAGGGCCACAAGTATCTCAACAGCCAAGGGGGCTTTACTGGTTCCAGGACTGAAGTGCCAGGAGACTAAGAGTGATTTTGACGGTGATATTTTTATTCCCTGCTGTATCCCCAGAGCCTAGGACATCATGGGAACCGGCATTTGTTGAATGATACATGTGGATCTCCTTTCAAAAGCCAAGATGCCTGGGATTTACAGAGCCTTTGGGTAGAATGACATCAGAATAACTAACATACACTTGCATCAGGGTTTTTTCTTCCTAGACAGCCTTGGCTAGCACTGAAATGATGGGATATCACTCTCTCCCCAGCCTAGGGTTGATAAACATGCTCAGATACCCCTACCCCACCCCTATTTCAAAGCACAATGCTCCTTTCCCATGTGAGTCACCAGATAGGAAAGGACTACCTAAAGTTACCTAGCCAGATAAACAGTCAGTACAGGATCCCTTCTCTCAGTGATACATCTGCAACACCCTGAACTTCCAATGTGTGGGAAGGGCAATCTGAGCCTAGGAGGTGAGGGTGCTGGCATGAGGGTAAAGTTCAGGGTTCAAGGGGGCCAGATCTATGTAGAACACCCTCCACAGGTGATGAATTCCTTTGAGGACATGGCTATTGCCTGTGCTGGGGAAGAGAGAAAGACAGAGGGTGGTGCAGGATAGAAGGGGGCAAGAGAAGTAAATTCCCAGTCAGGATTGGAATGATGGGGGCTGGAGGATCATGCTGTGTTTTTGTGTGTGTATAGTTCTTTTAGAGGCTTTCCTCTACAAGTCATTATTTCAGCTGATTGGAAAATCGTGTTGAAAGACCTGCTTCTCTGGTACAATTTTCTTCATATCCTATTAGTTGCAATACAATTACAGAGAATACATCAATTCCTGGCCTGCCTGCTGCTGCTGCCAGAGCCGCCTATTAAAAAGCGGCCTTATTAATGGAATTGTACATCTAGGATTAATCGGCTTGCATTGGCCATTTACATTTCTCATTCCACAAGCACTTTTGTTTGCTTAATAGGCTGAAGGAGGTAGGAAATGACACAACAAAGCCTTTCCCAATTGCCAAGCATATCACTGGTGGATTTAATATCCCCTTCCTCTTTTCATGCTAGAGTGTTGCATGGGGATCTGATCTGGCTCATGTCTCTAGGGGATAGTGAAGTGGCAGCTAGATGACAAGTGTTTAGTGGGAGAGAGGGAAGGGTGGGGTGGCACAGGAAAGCCAGTACTTGTGAAAAGGAACTAGAGCCCTGGTCGCTATCACTTTGAGAACTGAGGGGAACAGAGGACAAGTGCTCCTTTGTGTGGGTCACCTGCACCTGTGGGAAAAGGTCCAGGAAAACTGGATTCAGCTGGGGACAGAGAGAGGTGCTCCAACATTGATGGGGACCTGGTCTTCCTCCAGCTGCTGTGGTTTCTGCCAGTTATTCTCTGTCCAGGCTGGTCCCCAGAATCTACCAAGTTCTCTACCAGTTCCCATCTATGATTCCAACTTGAAGAGATCACAGTATAATTTGCCATGTGGGAGACCATATGTCGGGGAGGTGAGAAAATCCAAACACCACCCCTGGGCTTTCTTCGTGTTTTCTTTAGGCTGCAGATAGCTGTGAACTGATGGTTTGGGTGGTCTCAGAATTTCAGAAAGGGAATTATGGATGTCTTTCAGGGTCTTTGAGCTCCCCAAATTTCTGAAGATCCATTGACAATGTCTGTCTGTACAGCAGCAGTCTGCCAAGAAGAGTGTTCCACATAGATGGACAGCCTACACCATGGAAAGAGGCCTTGTACGTGACAGGGTCTGACTTAGGACAATGGTGTTAAAGGGGAGTAAGAAGGCTGTATGGATGCTCCAAGCTCTTCCCCTCATGATGGACTCTCTTGTTACGTGCAGGTGCAATACAATTAACCACATATGTGCCTCTACTTGCTCCTTCATTAATGAAGGTGAATCCCACATTGGTCTTGAGGAAATTCCTTGGATATTAGAAAGGCAGCCACACCAAGGAAATGTTGCTCAGAAACAGTAGCTCTTGTGCCTTTTCTTACAATGCTGATCGCCAGAAAACTCAGCTTTCTAGGATTCCAGAGGGGTGGGAGACTTGGGGAGAGGCTCATAGTCAAGTGATGGTCTCCACACTTCAACCACATGGTCTCCCACATGGCAAACCGCATGCTTGCTCCTCAAGTTGGCATCAAAAATGGGAAGTGCTGGAGAATTTATTAAATGGCCAGGACCAGGCTTACCAGCTCAGCGTGGATGAAGACTGTCTGCTGAGGGACAGGAGACAGAATTTGGATACCCCGGGGCTCATCAGCATCCTCTGCCCTTCTTTGTGAATTAGACAGAAGGCCATATAGGTTTAAGTTCATCCCACTCCCGAGAAGCCATGCCTCATTGAATATGCTTCTCCCTTTCACTAACGCTGCACCCATTTATGATCCATGACCAGCCATGCAGGTCAGAAATGGCAGAGGGCTGAGGCTGCTGAAGCCCATTTGCCTTTCTATGCAGGGGCCCCTTGATTACACAGAGGGCTCTGGTCCTTGGGTTATCATAAGCAGCAGCAGCAGAACCACTGCAAAGCTAAAGCACTGTGACATGGTAAGACTTTACTTTTTTTGTTTTGTTTTTTCGAGACAGGGTTTCTTTGTGTAGCTTTGGAGCCTATCCTGGCACTCACTCTGTAGACCAGGCTGGCCTTGAACTCACAGAGATCTGCCTGCCTCTGCTGGGATTAAAGGCATGTGCCCCCAATGCCCAGCCAAGACTTTACTCTTTAATGGGTTTTCCTAAACCACTAGGAAAAGAAGAGCGAAAGACTCCATTAGCAACACTACAAAGGCCACTACTTATTAGTATTTTAGAACAGTGGCAAAACAGTTCTTGAATCTAATTATTGCTGACAAATATGAAAATTGAAATCAAAGCAAAATTTTTCAGCTATGGCGCCTCAGATGCTTGCCTTCTCTGGCTTCAGCTGCACCAACACATTTGTGTTTCCAGTGGTTTCTAGAGAAAATTGGTTATTTTCCCTTCTCCTCCAATACCTTGTTTCTCTCCTTCCCCAGGGCTCCCCACTCCCTCCCTGGCTAGGACCCTATAAATTTTGAAGCATTAAATCTGACATATTCATCTTGGTAGCTGGCACTAGGTAAGTAATTTTATGTTTACCTGTCAGGGTTATAGAAAGGAGCCAAGCAGTGTGCTACAAGGCTTGTGTGTCCCTTTTCTTAGCACCACCCCTAGTACTAAACTTCTTCTTATACTTTTTTTTTTTTTTTTAGATAAAAGTCATTTGACTGATTTCAAATTCCTCGTGATATCAGGACAGAAAAAAAAAAAAAAAAAAAGACTTGTCAACACCTTTCTTTCTTTCCCCCTATTAAGCATACTGTAAAAATCAATCCCTTTTGTCACCTCGCTCTGCTTGCGAGAATGTTTAATGGATGTCAAGGGAGCTAATGATCGCTGGTAGAAAATTCATTTTAGATTTGCTATTTATAAAGTACTCAGTACTCAGGTGGGAAATTAACATGAAGCTAGGTGTCGGGTGGGGTGGGGGAGGGCTGGCAGTGCAGGGCTGGGCCCCTGCCAGGCTGGTAGTGGCTTTGAGGCAGCACCCAAAGCATCCTGGGGACAGAGAGCACACGTGGCAGGGAGGCTGTGCCAAGGCATCCCAGAAACAGAGAGTGCATCTGGCGGGAGCCTGTGTGGGATAGCACAACAGTATAGGATTTAGAATGTTCAAACCCCAGTGATTTGACCTTTCCTGGCCCAAAATTTCACAACCATAAAATAATTTCTACAATGTGTACCTTACAAGGTTGTGAGCAGGATTAAATAAAATATGTGTAAAGCATTTACCAGCTGGTGGCACATAGTATTAGCATATGGGTAATAAATATTTCGTGTCTTCCCTCCTAGCCCCATGTGGTTTGGAAAATCACCACAGGATCAGCACCTATGTGTAACTCAGGATCTTATCTGGACCTACGTGCACTTACATAACAATCACACTTAAGGACCCTGAGCTCTACCTGTTGTCCCTTGCTGCCAGGTAATTTGAACAGCCAGGGTTCTGCCAACTTCAGCAAGTACCCCAGCCACCTGGACGTATTGTCCAGGCACAGCTTTGGAGAGTCCTAGTACCTGCATTGCAAAGGCAAGGGGACTGCAGTACACTTTCCCCAAAGCCACATTAGCGGCAAGTTGCCAGGTGACCCTGATGCTGCCCTCTGGGCACCAGCTTTTAAGAACCTCGTGGAAGTACATGCAAAATCTCTTGTCAGGGCTGAGGAGCACATCCTCTGTAGACGCTCATCATTCTATCCCTCCTAGTTAAAGCGAGACTCCCCACACCAACTTCAATCCAGTAGAGGCCTCCGAATCCTGAAGCAAATCTCCGAGAGCTAGTTAATCTCTTCTAAACGTTTCCATCCTTTGCTGAGGGGGCAAATGCCGAAGTTAATTTTATGATATGTTTTCACATAGAGCTGAGCCATCTTTGTCCTTCCTTGGGGTGGCTGATTGCTCAGGTATTCAGATGAATCAACTTTGTGCTCCCAAGGCCACGCCCAGGTGCAACTCCAAATCAGGGCGCTCTGGGGTACCCCTCTTCCTCCTGCTGGCTTCCCCCTTTCCTGGGCTTCCCTTGGATGCTTCTCTGTTATATTTGGATTAACTGCAAATCTCCTTTGATTACTCACTCTCTGTTGAAACAGACAACCTGTTGCCACGTGTTTGATTACTGAAACCCAGGGGAGATCCTATTTGTAATGCAGCCAGTTACAGCGCACTCAGCATTACACACCGCCACTGAGCTGCTAATTCATTGTCTAAGAAGTTGCTTTTCAGTTTCTGATTTTTCAATAATAGGCTTCTCACGAAGCTCTTAAGCTTCAGAAATAAGCCCCAAACTGCTTTTCCAGTCATTTACATACGCACAAGCGGATCAGGAAGTGGGGAAGAAAGGGAAAATTTTTATATGTTATCCCTGGGACTCTGGAAGCCTGGGCAGGTGAGTATGTGAAGGCCGGAAGTCCGGGAAGGCCAATGGGAAGTGCAGAGGCTCACAGGAGACCTAACACCTGGCGGATCAAACATGATTGTTTCTCCAGCCTTATGCCACTTTGCTGAAGCTGGGCCAATACTCTAAACACCAGCAAAATTCCTTTTAGGAAGCTTATCCCTCACATTCTCCTGCCACAATGCCACTGTTAGCCACATAAGCATCCCTACCCGCCCATCACCAGGGCTAAGTAAGTTGTTGGCTGTGCAAAACCCAGCCTAGCCTAGGTGCCAGATCCAGGGGTAGACTCCATCACTCAGGAAAGTTTCTTCATACTTTTGTTGAGTCATGGAGTCAGTCTATGGCCTATATTAGCTGTTGTAATTTGAACTGAGGGGAATAAAAAAAAAAAAAAGCCCTTTCTGGCTGATAGTATAGTCTCTCTCTCTCTCTCTCTCTCTCTCTCTCTCTCTCTCTCTCTCTCCCTCTCTCTCTCTCTCTCTCTCTCTCTCTCTCCCTCTCTCTCTCTCTCTCTCTCCTTTCAAACATAGGTCTTACAAATAACAAAATAAACCAAGAATCATAGCAAAAATTCCATATCATACAAATCCTCATTAAAATTTAGCAAATTCAATAAATTTGCTAAAACTCGTTTCTACCTTTAGACACTGATTTTAAGAAGGATGTTTTACACATCTCAGGTATCATGTCAGCGTCCTCCCTAACCCCCTCCAAAAAATCCAAGAGGTCTAATGTAAATTTAAATTTTAAAAATTTAACAAATGCTTTTCAATACAAAGATACAGCATATGGGTGAGCCAGCCCTGAAATGGTGAGCATGGGAAAACTGTCCCCATTATCTACCTGTCTTGTGGCTGTATGAGCTGGGGGAGAGTTGCCCCCTCCATCAATGCCTGGAGCAGGTGGAACCGCTGACCTTGTGGTCCTAAGGATGAGAAAGCCAACCCTATTAGCACAGGTGTGGATGAGTCAGTCCTGATGTTGTAAACATGGGAGAGCTGCCCCCATTTCTCATCTGATCCATCAACCCTACAGTTGTCCAGACCCAGAACCAGAGTTATGGCTTGGCCTGCCCCAACATCCACCCCATCTATGATCTACTATAGCACAGCAAGGGACCTGACCTGCAGACCCAGAGCTTCAGGATCTTTACAACACGGGGCAACCACAGGAAACCCAGGAAGATTCCTAATGAGGACCCAACATCCGTAGTGTAGTAGAAACCAGAGGCCTCAGACCAGATCAAAGATTTTTTTTTGCAACGAACACTTGCAAATAAAGACAAAGGGGTTTAGAGTGTGACTTACTGTGTTGCACTGCAGCTTTCATGACAAGATTTTAAATTTTTTCCCTTTCTTTCTATTACATTTTGTTTTATTTGGGGGTGTGTATGGGATAGAGGGTGGATGCAAAGGGACAGAGAAATTAATGGGATCAAGGTACCCGATGTAAAAGATACATAGCATAAACACAAAAGGAAAAAAAAGATACAACAAATATAGTATAATTTTTATCTGAGATTCAAATTCATCAGAATCTTGGGTTTTTAGTTGCTAAGTCTAGCAATGCTAGTGACTTTTTTTGTTCCAGTGTTTGGTGGCTTTTCTATGATATCTATATCATATATCATATATATATGAAATTGGAGCCCCTCTTGATATGGTTTGGAACTTGTTTTGAGTGTGTTCTCCAATAGATCATGTGCTGGAAGCCTCAACCCCACTCATAGAGCAAAATAGCAGTTATCTAGTGGGAGGGCCTTAGGTCATGTGCCCTGCCTCCCTCACAGAGTGTGTTAATGCTCCCAAGACTGCTTTACATAACTGAGTGTGGCTCCTCAGTTTATCTGAATTTCTGCCTCATCTCAAGATCAGGCATCCTACAAGGTTGTCCAACATGAATTCAATGGCCAAGATGCATTGAAACCACTGGACTCTTGCCAGGGGCTGAATCAGCAAGGCCACCCAATCCTCATTTCCATCCTCCAGGCTATGAGAGAGATAAACAACTCTAAATTTTGTTTTCTATCTAGCCTCAGGTATTTTGTTATGGCCACAGAGCATGGAGTAATACAATGCTCAGCAGCAGGGTCTATGGCTTCTATTCCCTCTTAAATCTCAGTGAGCAGCCCTTCCAGAAAGTTCTTCCTGCAGCTGTGTTTCACAGCTCCTGTCAGCCAACAATCCTCCCGAACTCTAGTGAGTCACCTGAAAGGCATCCTCAAACACAGATTCTGAGGTCTTATTCTAGGCTTTCATCTTCAGAAACCACACTTAGGGGTCTGTGGTGTCTGGTGGCTTTGTCACCGACCTCTCTTAAAGTAGGTGAGAAGTTGGGGTCCTCATTAAGGCCAAATTTGGGGAAACCTCTGTCATTTCCTTGGATTTTTAAGAAAAATTGCTGGTTATTTGTGATTCTATATGTTGTGTCTCTGTATGGGTACGTGCATGTATGTGAGTGCAGAGGCCAGAAAGGGTGGGGGTTGGATCTCCTGGAGTTGCAAGGGCTGTGAGCCACCCAGTGTGAGTGCCGAGAAGACAGTAAGCCATCTATCTCTTCAGCTCCTTTCCATCCTTTAAAATTCCTTTCCTGTTCTTAGTATTATTATTCCCTGTCAATCCTTCAGGTGGAACATTGCTGGCAGAGAACAGCAATGTACAGGGGCTCTCAGTTGTTGCAAAATCAGTTCAATGCTCCAAGAGCTTAGGGCAGAATGAAGGTATGAACCCTCAAGAGAGGAAGAGACAGAGGCTGGGGAACATAAGGGAGGACCTTCTGTCCCTAAGAGGAGGAAGCTATTGTTGACTTTAGAGAAGGAGCACTCACCAGCACCTGTCCTATTCAGTAAGTCTCAGATTTGTGACTTTGACTTTTCCAACATGAACCAAGTGATAGAAGGTTTCACAAATATAATTTAGATCAAATCCAAACTATATTCCAAGAAAATGTAAATTCCCCCATTTTACAGATGAGGAAAATAAAGGTCTGGGGGAGTAGACTCAATTCCTGAACTTGGAGTTAGCAGTAGGACTAAGGAGAAAAGTTATTTTTCTTGCTAAATCATTAACTGTATCTTCCATAGGCATGTTCCATAAACTGTAAAGACAAAGAGTTTTGCAATTCATGAGAGACTTAATGAAAGGAAGGAGTAGGCACTGAGTTCTGAACATGTTGAGGGATGGTCCTAAGTGACAGGACCAGAATTAGAAGAAGAGGTGGAGAAAGAAGGTGGCATAGATCAGATTATAGCTTCAAAATCCAAAGAAAAGAGATTGGCATGAAAGGAGGTGATTGACAGTACATGGGGTCTTTCAGGTTCATTCCTCAGCTATTTGCCCTGTCACACAAGCAAATGTCTCTGCCAGGCCTTTTTGTCTTTCTTTCTTGATGACCTGTCAATATATATTGGACATGGGGGGAGGCTTGCATACATACTGGCAAACACACTATCTCCCCTGTATTGTGTTCAGGGGAAATAAAATGCTGGCTCCCTTCAGCCACAATTGAAAACTCACCCATATCCACACTGAAACCAGAGTGGCTGACTACCTCAGTTTCTTTCCATGCCTGTCGCAGGGCAGTAAAACGCACATAACAACATTTGCCATTTAACAGTCTTTCAGTGTATAATTCAAGTGATTGGGTATGTTTCCAATATTGCTTAGCCATTACTATAATTCATTTTCAGAATTTTTCAACATCCCAAACAGAATCTTCTACACAACAGGAACTTTCTATCCTTCCTCTTCCCCTAGTCAATCACAATCTCTATGGATTTATCTGCTCTAGATACTTCATGTAGAGAGACTCCCACAGCGTTTTCCTTTTGTGTGTGGAATTCTTCACTGAGAGGCATGTGTCAGGATGTGTTCTTCTGAAGGCTAAATAGCACCCCATTCTGTGTCAGTAAGTTTGACCATCTCCTCCTCTATTGACGGGCACTTGGGTTGTTTCCATCTTCTGACTGTTGTAGATATTCCTTTGTTATAAACACCCATGAACAAACAGGTGGAGTCCCTGTTTTCATTTCTTTTGGGTATATATCCAGGAGTAGAATTGCTAGATCCTACAGAAATTCTGTACTTAGCCTCTTGAGGAGCCACCCGCAGTTTCCACAGTGACAAGGCCACTTTGTATTCCCTGCAGCAGACAGATGGTGTCTTGTCCATCTACCTTGTCCTTCCCCAATGTCTTTGCCAACATTTACCTTTTTAAAAATTACCCAATGTGTATGAAGTGACACCAGGTCACTCCTGGCTATTCTTCAGACTTACTTATTTGATAATAGATATTCTAAAGGGTGAAAAGTAGTACCTCCCTGTGATTCTCATTTGTTTCCTTAGTGATGAGGACGCAGATGTCACCATGGAGGCAGCAGTGCTTTAAGCCTATGTGCATCCCATGTGCTTGAGAGCCCTTTCCATTTTCATTCATGAAAGCATAGACCTGTATACAGCACAAGAAGGGGCCAGTAAGTAGCATCCCTTTCCCCTGTGTGTGTCTTGAATGTGTCTGAGTGTGTGGTGATCCTAAGAGAATAAAGTATTTCTTACACCACTTTGTATCTCTGAGGAGATGATGGGGTTACAGTCTGGGCCAAGGTAGATGTGTATGTATGTGTGTGGAGTCTATGTGCGGTAGTGTTTTGAGAGGATTTCTGGGAAACCAGAATCCATGCCTCTTGCTTCCCTTTCTTTATATTTTTCTTCATCCCATGCCTGTTTCACACACACTGCCGTCTTTCACCCAGAAGTCAAAGCCACGTCCATACAAAAGATCCTGGTGACAGAAAGGCCTGCAACCCTGATGTTTAGGAACACCACACTAGCTTTGAAATAGACAAGGCAGAGTGTTTTCAAAGTCAGGAGGATGACTTTATATCTTATTTAAGCTGCTTTTATTGAACAAGAGCTGAATCCAATCATAATGGATGCTTTCAAATATGTTTCTCCTTCTTTAGTTTAAATAGGAGTAGAATTAATCTTTCCAGATGCATTCTTTGCCTGTGCTCAGGACCTGCCCCCTTCCCTGTATCGCTATATTCCTGAGGGACTTGTTGGCCAGGTGTCTCCTGATTCTTCCTGTTGTGTTCCCCTTTACTGGCCCTTGTCCCTGGCTCAAGCAAATCTTCTCAGCAGCATCCTCTCAAACTGTAGTCTCTCTTATCACCCCTCTTTCCATTTCCTCTTCTTCATCCTTCTCATCTTCATCTCCCTTCTTTAACCTAAATCCATTTAAAATAATTATCACATATTTCAGCTCAACTTCTATCTCACACTCTATGGCTCTTTCCAAAGAACTGTTCCCTCTAAAGGGATAGAAGATATTTCACATTGTTTTTTAAAAGGATGTATGTGTGTATATCTCTGTGTGGGTATATGTGGGTATCCATGAAGGTGAGACCAGGGCATCAGAGCCACTGGAGTTACAGGCAGTTGTGGGACATCTAACGTGGGTTCTTAGAACTGAACTTGGATCCTCTGTGAGAGCAGTATGTGCTCTTAACCACTGAGCCATCTCCCTAGTTCACAATAGAAGACATTCTTATAACTACATATAACTACATGTGGTGCTTTTGGATCATTTAGGAGCATCTGGCATTGCTAATAGTCCTACATGTCTTACACACTTTGTACTTAATGACCTCTTACTGTTTTAACTTTCCATGTGTGTGTTGAGGGTGTGTGTTTGACCTTTCCTGTAAATCTCCGTTATCAGAACTCTTCTACACTCTACTTGTCTGTGCTGATCTCATTTATGCCCACATAGTCTGTACTCTCTCCCTGGGTCATTTGCTGTACCTGTGCTGAAGACTTTTGTTAAGCCAAAGTACCTCTCCAAAGTTTTAGAAGATCAGAATAGCTCCTTGGAAATACACTGTGATGTCAACTAGATTAGTTGCCTCCTCCCAGAACCCATGTCTGAGCCATTCACCCAGAAACTAAAAGTCCCCTTTCTCCAAGGCACTCAGGAGCCTCTGGCTGCTACATTGTCAGTTCTCACTATGGCTGTCTCTACAGCTCAGCACTGTTGTAATTCTCACACCCGTGGCCTCTTGCTTAATTGACTACATCCCTTAGGAAGTGGCCCTTCCTCTATCTAAGCTTGTTTCCCTCCAATCCATTTCTCACACAGTAATTAGAGTGTCATTTTAACAACCCAATAACCCCAAATACTGCTTTTTAAACCCTGATCATGTTACTGACTAGTGTACAACCTTCAGAATGAACCTTTCTTCCAGCATAAAGTTTGTTTGGAAGAGCCATTCAAGGTGGGGGCAAGCTGACTTAGAGGCTAGCCTGAACTATATGAGAGCATCTCAAACACAAAAACAACAAACAAAAACAGCAAGAAAGAGCCATTTGTGTTCTGTCCTCTACCTACCTCTCTCCCAGTGGCCTTCTTTTCACATTCCTTCTCCCCTCACTTCATCCTCCAAGCCACACCTTGCTGAATTCATTTTGGATCCTGCATTCTATCAGACTGGCTTGCCTCTGAACTCAAAGGTGCAGCCTCCTATGTGTATAAACTCCCATCTTCTCACTCTGATGAATCTACTCATCTTTGACATCACTTCCTCTCAAATTACCTGAATGTTACCATAGTAAACCTTGCTGGCCTTTGTCCCACATCTAACCACACTACAGTGAACTATCTGTTCATTAAGTGTAGGAATTGTGTATCTGTCTTTGTTTACCTGACACACAGTAGGCTCAAAAAGTTTCTATAGTAGATGTAGTATAAGCTTAAGGAAGAATGTAGCAATACCATCAGATGTACTATGTGGCTTTTTAAATCATAAATCTAGAAGATGTGGAATTAGCATGTTGATATCATTTCCAGATGATACAAAATTCATCAAGATTAGAAACAACAACAAAAACATCTCAACAGATTTAAACACTGGACCAAACTTCAGTAGAACTTCACTTAATAGAGACACACCATAAGGAAGTGTAGGGGAGGTTTTTCATAGTGGCTTGTTGGGATAGTGCCTATTAGGAGAGCCCTTCATGTGAGTCGATGGTGTTATGTGTATCAAAAAATAAAAAATAGGCTGGGCATTTGTGGCTCACACCTTTAATCCCAGCACTCGGGAGGTAGAGGCAGGCAGATCTGAGTTGGAGGCCAGACTGGTCTACAGTGCAAGTGCCAGGATAGGAGGCTCCAAAGCTACACACAGAAACCCTGTCTTGAAAAACAAAACAAAACAAAACAAAAACAAGAAAGGAAGTTACAGGTGGGTCAAGTGAACCTAGATATTAGTGCCCTGCAGAACAGATCATACCTGGAAACATCTGCCATTCTTCAAAGTTGATTGTTATCAGTTTGGATATGTTAGGAAGATAATGACTGGAATTATTAGAAAAAGGTGTGGACTCTGTGCAGTGACACATTCATAGGGAAGAACAGAGGACATAGAGGAAGACGTCATCTTTTAGGGTCTATCAAATGTGCTACTTGTGTTATGAAAACTCTAAAAGGCAGAGGCAGTGGGTTTCATTGGGATGTATTCAACTGCAGGTAGAAGAACCCTCATTTACTACTTAAAAAAAATCTCCAGGATAGTAAGTACATTTGATTGCTTTTTATTTATTAAAACAGCAAGATATGTGGTTAGATATAGAGATTTCTTCCTTGATGTCCTTGAAGGTGTGGCTGTTCTTCCTGTGGGAAGTGTGGCTGCTGGGCTTCCAGACAATGCCAAGAAAGGAAATAACAAGCATAAGAAAGCTAGAGTCATATAGCAACAGCCCCTGAAGCCTCGCCCAGTCATTTTGTGTTTGTACTCTATTGGTCTGATTGCATTACAAGTCCATAGAAGATAATGCTAGATAAAGGAATACTTATTTATCCCTTATAGTCATCTGCAAGAGAATCTGGGAGGTGTTTTAAATGGGCATAATGCTGCCCTGTAAAAATTTAGTGGCATCATTTGTAGAGAAAGAATAGGATAGACTAGATACTGAAAAGGCATCAAAATGCCTGCTAGAATAATAAAGTATCTGCTCATAGAGGTTATCAGCTGTGAAAAGGGGTTAACATCAGTTATTTTCACTGTACCTCTACAATACGGTATCTGGTATTCTTTCCAGACAGAGATGGCCACACCTTCACTGACCAAAGCACTGAGGGTGGGAGTCAGACCTGGGACATCAGCTTGTAACCATCTTCCAAAGTGATGATGATAGGTAGCTAAAACAGGACCAGGACTCAAGAAGGGAGGATCTGGTAATGGGAACACTCTAGGATTGCTGTGTAGGAATTGGAGACCAGTGTTCAAATGGGATCATTGCCTTGGGAAGCAGTCAGGAAATGGAAATCCCAAGGTGTCTCAGAACTCTAAGAGTTTGTAAAACAGGTTTGAGATTTAATAGTTGAAGTGTTTGGTTTTGGATCAGGTTTTAAGAGTACAAAAAGCAATGAAAAATAATGACAAGGCATTTAAACCCTCCAGTCAAAAAGTCTTCAGGGAGAAGGAAGAAAACCAAAAATAAACAGGGAGTTTTTTAAAATTTACTTTCTGTATTAGCAAAATGAACTATGGATATGCATGCCTTGACTACTGAATGAAGGAAAGAGTCATTTGGTGGTTGGTTTTTGTCAACTTGACCCAAAGTTTGACGAACTGCCTCCATCAGATGGGCCTGTAAGCAAGTCTATGGTACATTTCCTTGATTAATGATTGATGTGGAACCAATTTGTTGTGGACATGTGGTCTCATGGTGAACATTTCTCTCCAGCCTGGGGAGAAAGCAGGCTTGACAAGTCATGAAGAACAAGCAGTACGCATCATTTCTACATGGTCTCTGCTTTAGTTACTGCCTCCAGGTTCTTGACTTGAGTCTCTGCCTTGGCTTCTGCTGAGAGACTGTAACCTGTAAGCCAAATAAACACTTTACTCCCCAATTTGCTTTTGCTCATGGTGTTTTAGCATAGCAATAGAAACCAAACTAAGACAGACAATCTGTCCTTTTTGTGTCTGGGCCAAGGTGCATCTTTGCTGTCCAGGAAGTTAATCAGACTCCCTACTGGAATGCTTAGGAGGGAGGGGGTGAGGAAAGGTTTAAAGAGGCAGAAAGGAAGCCCTCCTTCACTTCCTCCTCTCCATCTGAATATGTCTATGCAGTCCCTTTGTTCTTCTTTTTATTTAGTCCTCCTGTTCCCTGCTTCTGCTTCTGCTGTAGACACTTACTCAGGTGGAGAACACTGGTTCCATACCACAACCCAGCATGGACCTATCTATTTGCTTCTAGAAGAACTTGTTACTGTTCTTCAGTAATTCTAGTTTGAAACAATGATTTCTGCAAAGATAGCTACATAGTTAACCTTAACACAAAGCTTATTGTTGATAGTAGACAGAATCTGTAACTAAAGATAAATATCAGAATTATTAGAGAGAAGTATGAACACAACATGGTGTGGTAGTCCCTGGAAGGAACTATATAGGATGACATGCTTAGTGTCCAAAACAGCTACGGATGTCAAAAACGAACTTGAGTACAAATGTAGTGGAGCCACAAATGAAGAATAAGGCAGCTCAAAGAGATGCCTTTGTGCCAAGTTGGGTCTTGAATGACAGAAAGAGTTTTGAAGTAGTCAAGGGCAGATGGAGCCTGAGCACAAAGAGAGGATAGCATCCACATGAGTCTAAGGGAGAGAACCACAGAAAGCTCAGAGTCTGTGCAGGGAATTGTAAAGTGTTAGGGATAAGAGAAGTCAACTGAGGTTAAACCCTTAGGACTTCCATGCCTTGTTAAGGCACCAAGGCTCCACCCTGCTTGAATTTGGAGTGAGGAGTCATCATAGCCTCAGACATACTGGGAGAAGAATATTTTAAGAAGCAAGTGGGATAGCCATACTGGGGATGTGGTTCTATGGAAGCATGCTACCTGGCATGTGTAAGACCCTGGGCTGAACCACCAGCACCACTGAGAGAAAGAATCACAAAAAGAGCAGTTAAAGCCCAGGCCATGGAAGGTTATATAAAAAATAAGAAAGAAATCTTGACATATTGAACATCCTGGAAAGACAATGGGGGAGAGAATGACACTTTCTAATATGTAAGAAATATCCAGATTATAGAATGATCAGATCAGTTCTGCCAATGGTAGATTAAGGTGACCATAATGCTACTGGGTGTTTACTAAGTACCAGCTAGCTTCTAGGCACCTTTTCAGTATTAACTTATTTATTTAATTCTTTGAACAGTATTACTAAAGAATCCCATAATTATCTCATTTTATTGAGTAAGAAATCAAGACACACAGAGGATGATTCAAGAGTTGGGAAAGTAGCTCAGTGGTAGAACACTTAGTGTGCACTGTCCTTGGTTCATTCCCCAGGACCATGAAGAAACAAAAAAACACAGGTTGATTCAAATGCCTCAGTTCTCAAAGTAAGAGGTGGCCAAGCTAGGGTTGGCCCCAAGTCAAGCCAAGGACAAGTAAGCTATAATGATGTTCTAGAGTGAGAGAAATGTCTGGAGCCTCCAAAAGGTAGAGCTTCCCTCTACCACATCCCTTTCTTCCCATCTTCCCAGGAATCCAATAGTTAAATCAGTAGATGATCAGAAGGAAGCTTCTCTGTTCACATTATTGGTAACAGACGCTGGGAACCCCCAGCAGCTGTGTTGAGGAGATGTCAGAGCTCAAAGGGAAGGGTTGAATAAATCATATTAGAAGTCCCCCTAGGCTTGAGCTAGTTGTGATTCTAGGGTTGTCTGACACAGAAGGGTGAATTCTTTGGGGCACCAGATGGTTGTGTGGGTTACCCAGTGACTAAACTTGGCTCCAATCTGCACAGTAGCTTCGTGACACATGAGTCTCTCAGATCTGCTGACTCCATCAGAAAACAAGCAAGCTCTCATTCCTGCATGGCCAGCTGGAACTGACCTGGCACGGAAAGCAAAGGCAACATCACAGCAGTCTAATATACGGAGCTTCATGGCTGCTGTTGAGGTGCTGGGAATGAGTCTTCCTTGACCACAGGACAGAGATGGTGGTACAGGGTGACTGGTTCCTCAGGAAGGGAGGGGAAGTGTGGGGAAAGATAGGTGGTCCATCCTGCCTTTGAGGGAGGAGTTTCTCCCATGGCTCCCTGCTGCTTAACACTCTGCAAGTCCATCTAAAACATATTCATTCTTGACCTTCACTCAAAGGCTTCCTGAATTTTTCTTGCAGGAAGCCTTAGAGATGGATCAATTAGGAATGATTATAACTCTCCATTCCTTCCGCCTGCAAATCTTTAACTGGTTAATCTTTTCCTGGCACCCTAAGAACGCTCTACAAGTAAATGAATATATACCTGTATTGACAATGTCTTACCCATGACACTGTATGTAGAGTTTGCCTGTGCATGCACATCACTTTTGAGATCTGACTGTGTTCACCCATCTGTGACTATTTATATTCCTAGCTTCCTGCAGGCAGAAACTAGTTGTGAGTATTTTCTTCTAGCACAGCTACCTATCAATAACTATACTCAAAAAGACTATTTGCAGAATTGCTGAATGCAGAGCTTGAAATGAAACTTTACAATCCTTTGATCCAACTGCTTTATTTTAAAGTGGAAATGCCGAAGCCCATCGAGGTGTGTGTCTAACCCAGGGTGCAGGACATTTTCAGATGGCTTTCTGGGTATGGTTTGTTAGCCCTGCTCCTAATTAAAACAGGTTGTGGAGTTTTTAAAATGTCAGTGTTTGCCAGGTGGTTGTGGCACACTCTTTAATCCCAACACTCAGGAGGCAGAGGCAGGAAGATTTCGAAGCCAGCCTGGTCTACAGAGAAAGTTCCAGGACAGGCTCCAAAGCTACCAAAAACCCTGTCTCAAACAAACGAACAAATAAATAAAGTAAAATAAGGATAATCTGACCTACCTAGTCTGTGATAGGGTCTGATGCTGGCATTTGTATAAAGCTTTCTGGGTAGTTCGATGGTTTGGAATGACTAGCTTAGAGTTGGAGGGTATTGAAAACAGACCCAGGCTGAGGACCTATCTGAGCATGTATCTGCTGAAGGCCCTTGTGGCTTCTGAGAATGGGTCAGGAGAAGAACTGCACTAGTTTACTGGAATTAGAAGAATTGTAGACCAAGGAAAAGATTTGTTCCATGAGAAAAACTGCAATAATCACCACTTCCATGGAAGATGGGAACACAGGCAGAAGCAACCCTCTTATGTACTTGGGCTGCACTGTAGGGCCCAGACTGAACATAGGAGAAGCATGGGCTCCTCCAGATGTGCAGAACTGAAAATCCAATGGGACAGACCAAGAGACAAGAGACGAGAGATATACAGAACAACCATGCCAGGGGGCTTCCCAAATAGAGTATAGCAGCAAAAGAGAGCAAATAGCTGTCTTTGGTTACTGAAGCATTTGGCTTGTTTTAGAAACCTAAATTAGGGGAGGTTGACCAAGTAACAAGTAAGTTCTTAATGGGAAGCAAATATGCACCCCACACTGAAGCCAAGGAAATGGAACAACTGCCCAAAGCAAGTTCTTCCCTGCCCTTATCACAAGTTTTCTCTTTACCATCTTTGGTCCTGTTGTGACTGTGCAGAAAGGAGGGGCCTAAAGAAGGGGGTCTGGCTATGCTATGTGGCCGTGGAGTTAAGATGGCAGTGGTGTTATGAATCACCAAATATTCAATGACCAAAACCAGGAGTCACATGACTAATTGACTCTCATTTCAGCTTCCTCACACTGCATATAATGGAAGACACTTGAGATTTCAGGAACACCTTGGCAAGACCAATAAGAATCGAAGGTAGTGTTTCTGATCTGCAAGAACACAGAGCTGTGTTGTGCAGTCTCCCGATGCTTCTGCAAACAAGGACTAAGGGCTGGTGTTGTGAAATATTAGTTGACGATGTGCTGCATTTGTTTATGCGATGGAATATTTGTTTAATGATGCAAAGATATATTGTATTCATTCATGTTGAATTTTTTTAGTTCTGTGAAGTTGTGTTTCTTTGCATGTCTAAAGCACTTGATTGGTCTAATAAAGAACTAAACAACCAATAGCAAGTCAGGAGAAAGGATAGGTGGGGCTGGCATGCAGAGAGAATAAAAAGGGAGAGAAATCTGGGAAGAGAGGAGATGGAAAAACTAGAAACGAAGGAGAGGAGGATGTTGGGGGCCAGCCACCCAGCCACACAGACAGACATGGAATAAGATGGAAAGTAGAGTTATACAGAAATAGAAAAGGGTAAAAGCCCAGAGGCAAAAGATAGACAGTATAATTTAAGTTAAGAAAAGCTGGCTAGCAATAAGCCAAGCTAAGGCTGGGCATTTATAAGTAATAATAAACCTCTGTGTGTGATTTATTTGGCATTTGGATGGCTGCTTCCCCCCTCCCAAGCAAGGAACAAAGAGTCAAAAAAAAAAAAAAAACCCACAACCCACCTATAGGCTGGTTACTTTCTTGCCACACCATCATTTGCACAGGAGACTGGTACTGCATTGAGTCTTCCCACTTGCTGCAAGGGTGCTGCTTTAAGACAAGACAAGATTGTGATAGGTCTATGGTCTTACCCTTCCCTTGATTTGTTTCCTGTTACAGTCCTAGCACCTTCAGTACAGCATGAAGCATAGTAGGTGCTCAGTACACACTTCTTCATGACTGAACCAGAGGACCAATCATAGAAGACTTTCGACTGAGGATAGAGTTTGGGGCCCCTTCTAAGATTAAGCAACTGAAGCCAAAGCAAGCTGATCTTTTCATCAGTCTTTTACTAATGCAAAGGCTAATGTTCTCACAGAAGCCAAAAATAAAAAGAGATAGAGAAAAAAATCAAACTTAGTAACCTAAGATGTTCTCAGCAGCAGGAGTGAAGAATGTGTTTTCCAATATTTGATTCTTAGCTTGACAGTCTCTCCTGAAATCCTCTTTTCAGCAATGAAAATTAGAATCTTTGTTGGTTTGTTTTGCAGTTTGCAAATGTCTTACAGAGCTCTTCTGGCAAGGCTTCTGGTTTTCCTCTTGCAAATAAACAAAAGGCCATACCTGTAATATGACTTACATAAGGGATATTCTGTGATCGCCTGCCATGATTTCAGAAGGAGAGTCAAGAAAGGGAGTGAGAAAAGAGGAACAAGGCAAACACAGATGCAAAGGGGAAGATAAAGGCAGGAAGAAGGCAAGATAAGCTGGGTATGAAAAACCAGTGTGTCCAAGAAACAAAACAGATGAAGACAGCATCCCAGACGCCCCTCCTGGGGATGGGTGAACTTAACCACAGTTCATCTACCCTCCTTCCCCAATGCTCTGCCCCATGCTCTGGGCTCCAGTGGGCGTGGAACACAGACTCTCCCCTCCTTCTAGGCAAGCCTGCAGGAAGCAGAGCAACCCCTGCCAGCTTGACCTAGATCTGTCAACTGATCAATTACCCCTCCCATAGAAGAGAAGGGGGGATGAAAGGAAGAAGGAAAAGGGAAAATGGAAAGCATCTAGAAGAGGGGAGATCTGGAAGGGAGGAGAAGGCCATCAGGAGAGGATGGGAGGGAGCATGGTTGAAGTCACATGGTGGTGAGAGTAGGAGCAGACTTACTCCTGAAGGCAGCATGAGTAAATACACAAGGAGAGAACATGGAAAGTTTTCAGAGAAAACTGCTCAAAAGTCAGTTAAAGCACAGAAGATCTTTCTTTTTTCCAAAACTTTGCTGATTCAGAACAGAGTAGTGCTCCCCCCCTCCCCCGCCACACACACACACACACACACACACACACACACACACACTGAAACCCTCACCTCTAGCTCCCATCCCTCTTCAAGATTCCGCCCTTGCCTTCGGCCTTTCACACTACAGTATCACAACCCCATGCCAAGTCTCCTTTTACAAGTGGATGGGGCCATGATCCCTGTGTTTCATCTAGAAACCCCTTCTCCTCCCCAGCATGCCTTCCAGTGCAGTAGAGAAGCCCTGTCAGGGGGGAAGACGGTCTGAGGAAACTCATAAGACAGTGTCTACCCAACCTGCAGCCACCAGCTACCTTATGTTTGCATGTTTCAATTTTTGTGTTTAATTTGTTTTTATTGAATTTCAAATGACTATAGACATAAAGTAAACATGTAACAAGCCAATAGAGCAGAAAGGAAGGAAACTGCATAAATACAACCGGTCTCAGCATGGAGTTCCACTTAGCACCACATGTTTGGAGTGTTACAAGCATTAATGAGTCCTTACAACACCCAGGGGAATCACTCCCCGGCCTGTCAGGCAGGTGGGGAGACAGGCTCTCGGAGGGAAATATTTATTTTCCCTATAGAAAACACAGGGCAAAACTGAGCCTAGAGATGATAAGGTTTCCAGCTGAGCTGGACTCAGGTCACCAAAACTTGCTTAACACCTGGAGGCCATCCACATGTGGTATTTGAAGACTTTAGGGTCTCTGATGCCACCAGTGATAAAGCAAACTTTGCATTCTAGTTAGTGAGTAGTAAGTCAAGAAGTCCCAATAACAGTAACCACAAAAAAGCTTGGCTAAAAACAAAATCCCAGGTCTGCCAGTCTTGTCCAGAGGATGTCTTCACCATGAGGGGACATCAAGAGAATTACAGATCTTTCTAGCACACGGGCAGGATAGGCTCACAAAATCTGCAGTTTCTTGGGATAGTGTATGCTCACTTCGGTCCAAGGAATAACTTGGTTTATTTGGCCCATCCATGACACACAGCCAGGGGTAGTGTTGGTCATTGTCTAGTTCTGAACTGTATATACTCAGCAAAAAGATCCCAGGGAATTGCTAGTAGGAAACCAGAATTGGAGCCTCTCTCCCTGCCCAGCTACCACCATTCCCTTCCCTGAATTATCTGCAGCTTTGGAGGCTGTCCTGGAACTAGCTCTGTAGACTAGGCTGGTCTCAAACTCACAGAGACCCACCTCTAGAGTGTTGTGATTAAAGGCATTGCCACCAATGCCCAGCATTAGAAAGATATTTTAAAGTTACTTGCTTGTACCATGTTGTTAATGCCTGTGTTGAAGGGGAAACATCCTAAGAAAGAAGAGAAGCCAGGTGCCCATCATGCTTAATAAAAGCAAAGTACTTCCTGTATTTCTATTTGATTTTAAAAGGAAAACAAGTGTCAACAGCAGAACCAGGTTGCACATGGTAACTCTGGTAACTAGGGCTGCAGTTCCAAGAATGACCTTCATCGGCAAGGTCTGATGCTCCTGCCTGGCACTGCTTGACTGCCTAATAGCCTTGGGCAAATGTTCAGAGGCCCAGCACTGTGGGTAGTGCAGTCTCCAGCAGGAAGGGTGGAGAGGAACTGCCTAGGAACATTAGACCATGATGAGCCCCACATAGGCAACTCCAAGCATGGCAGTCACCTTTCACTTTTAGCTGCTCCTGCACTTTCGTCACACTTCCAAGTAGCCACGACACCCACACCAGGCCCTAGATCCCATCACCTCAAGTTGATTATTGCATATGGCCAATGAGTGCTGTTTGGTTTCATCTACCTCTTTCCCATCTCAGAACTACCCAGTTTGGCTGCTGAGGCCAACTGCATGCTTACTGTGAGTGAATGGTAGAAAGTTTGGTGGTCTTCCTAGCTCCGTGGTGCCCATGACCTTGGCTGTGAGCCAAGAACAGTGTGAAGTGAGCCTCTTTTCTTTTCCAATAAACAGGTTCCTTGATGTGGGATCTGAGAGGTGAAGAAATAGGAGGGTTGTTGGGAAACTAACCTAGCTAATGGAAAGAAGTTGAAAGGAACCACAATCCCTGGAAGGAGGAATGGTCGGTCAGTGGCTAGAAAGAGAAAAGCTGCAGCACACCCAGCCATTTGCTTTTGGAACCTCTGCTGGCAGAAGGTGGGCAGTGTGTTGGAAAGGACAGAGCCTAATCCTGCTTCCTCTATTCTCAAGAAGAGCTTCTTCTAGTTAACCAGCCCTGCAGATCCTTCACCCCCTGGAGCTAATCAATGCATCCCCAGCCTCCCAGGCCTGTCACATGAACCCCTAAACCTTCCACCTCCCGAAACTGGGTTACTGTTGCTAGTGGGTTTGGGGGAGGAATAGATCAGGGAGAGGTCCCTAACCTGCCACTAGAGCATTTTTCTAAGAGGCAAGAAACCCAGAAGTAGAGCCTTGGGAAGAGTCAGCTTAAAACAAAAACAGAGGAGAAGGAAAAAAAATTGCCTTGGAATGTGTGCTGCATTCTAACTAGTCCTGCTGGGTCAATGCAATAGGGGTGGATTATTGCAGACAAGACCTGGGCTGCCTCAGTAATTCTGTAAGTTTGATAAGAGATAGCTAGCAGCCTCTGCTTCCTTCCCTGAAAGTAAAACAGACATCACCTTTGCCATGTCCCACTGGCATGTGGTACGGGGTCTTTAGGGGTTGCACTGCCTTAAAATTGGCCAGCCCTGTTCTATTATGACACATGAAGCCCATTTAGAGCTCCCTGGATGCAGCCAGCACAAATAAAGCTATCATTTTCCTTGGGAAATTCAGAATTTGGTAGAAGGAGACCAGATCTGAGAAATCCCTGTCCCCACTCTCAGCCCCCAAGATGGGAACAAGACTACAAAAATCAGACTTCACCTGGGGAAATATGCTTGGGGGTTGATGTGAAGTATGAGCAAATATTATGGTTCTCTGCATTTATTTCTAATGAAAAGTTATGCTAATTTATATGTAAATTTGCTCTGGCCCTGGGGTTCCTGGCATATAGCCAATGGGGCTGCTGATGGTGGGATTTTGGCAATTGTCTCCAGGTTGATGTAATAAACAGGACAGAGGCTCTCAGGACAGATGACAGTTTCCAAAGGCATGGGTCAATCCTCTCCCATCCTCTGACACCTTCCTCAATGCCTAACCTACTTAGTTTCCATTTCTGCTGTCAGAAAGCAAGCAGCTATTTCCCCGAGGGGGTCTGGGCTTGAACTCAATTTCCCTACTGCCATGTTAGGGCAGTAGACTCAGTGTGTGAAATCCTAAGTGCCTGGAATAAGCAGCGTACACACACACACACACACACACACACACACACACACACACTGATCCTGCTCCATATTATGTAAGAGGAGTCAACCCAGGATGCCTCTAGACTCCTTATCCTTCTACACCCCCAATGTCTAAGGGACGGGGCAAGATGGAGAACTCAAAGGTTGAGCCTCCACAGTTAAGTATGGCATGCAGTCTCATGGATATTCCTGTATGGTCCTCTGCCCTGGACCTTCTTATCATGAGCTAGTTCCCCTCTTCTCCTTTCTCTTCCTCCCTAAGCCATAGCCAAAATGCACAGACATTTGCATTTGATTCTTCGCAGCCTGGTCTCTCTGTCCACCATATATAGATCTGCAGAGGACAGGGTCCATCACTCAGAAGGGGTCAGAAGGACCAGAGCTTAGGACTCAGTGAGATCACAAGAACTGTGTGCTGTACTGGGAGCAGAGAAGGCAGTTGTGGGACGCCCATCTCTTTCCACTCTGCCAGCCAGAACTTTCCTCTGGGAATGCAACTGCATAGGAAGGAGAGCCTTGCCTCCCCTCCTCCCTGCCTCAGGCTCCAAGCCTCTTGGAGAGCCTTGCAGGACCAAGCCTGTCAAAGTTTCAATCTTCGAGTTCCAACATCTTAAATATTAAAGGTGCAACCTAGAGACCCTTCCCCCCAAATCCCCAAATGATGGGGGTAAGGCAAACTGGTTAGCGGCTAATTCCATGGCCGGGATTAATGGGCGGGCTGACACAGTGTTAGGGACCACACAGTGCAGCAAATGGACTCAAGGTGGAAGCACATTCCCAAATGCACCTGAAAAGAGCAGAGCAAACACTGAAGAGCCCTGGTCAGAGAGCAAGCCAGCCTCAGCAACTGCAGCCTGGCTTCTCCGCCACCAATAAGTAGACCGAAAATTAGCATTCGCCTCTTAGTGCCTCTGTCCTTTCAACTTAGAAAGGCTCTCCCCACCTCCCACCCCGTATTTCAGAGCCCACCGCAGCCTGCCGCTGCGTGCACACTCCTTTATCTGCTTGAAACGCCCACCCCCACCTAGCCCCGCCACAAACACACCCCCAAACAGATTCAAAACTAACAGTTGTTCAGGTTCCTGCGAATGCATTTATTCCCCCGAAGTCAGACCGTTGGCCAGCACCTTCCAGGAGGTACCCGATTATTTCCAGCCTGCGTTTCCCCGCTTTGCACCTCTTGGAAGCTTTACAAGTTCACTGGCCAATATTTAAAGTTTCCTCCTGTAATTTCTCCCCAGTCGCATAAGCAGCACATTCGCAACCCGGCTGCCCACCCCATCCGCGAGGATCCCCTGCGTACATGTGTGCTGGGCTGTGTAAGTGTGAAGGATGTGCATGAAGCCAGGGAGCCAGGGCACAGCCACGGACCCAAGGGAGTAGCAGAGACACGTTTTACTTATGCACATATAGTTCCCCATTCCAGTAGCAGCCAGAATCAAATCAATATTCTCACAGCCTGGTCGGGAGAATGAAGTCCCAGCCATGCTGGTTAAAACGCTCGCGCTTCCACCTGCAAACCGCGCAGCGGAGCCGACCCCCAGAGCCTGCAAATGCTTGCAGCACCGGGTACCATTCCCGGAGCTGCTGTAGGCAAATCAAAAGCCGGTCTTACCTTGGAAGAGGCACAGAGCCGCCAGCCCCGTGAAGATTGCCCACGAGATAGAATTGTGCATTTTTGCCTGGATGGTTTTCATAATTTTTTCTTCTTCTTTTTCTTCTTTTTTGTCAGGATCGTTTTTTTCTCTCTCTCTTTCCTTTTTCCTCTTGATAGATTGTGTTGCTCTCAAGCTCTTCCGAAGAGATTTAAATCCACTGTTTTGCTGAAGGACACAAGAAGGAAGCCGAGGGCGTGAGAGAGTCTGACTTCTCCGTAATTATCTCCACTCATACTCTGGCACTGAGGCACATTGTACAATCTGGCCCTGGACAGCCCTCCTACAAGCTGCAATCATTGGTTCTAATCCAAGGATTGACAGAGCTACAACACGCGCGCGCAGGCACACACACACACACACACACACACACACACACACACACACACACACACACACACACACACTCAGGAATCATTTGCCGGGCAAATCAAGCTGATTAAAGAGACAGGAGCCTGGAGAGATGGAATGATAAATGCCACTTTGCCCCTTGTATATTACTTTCATTTTTTAAACTGACAGTCAGCAGAGCCCTGAGCATCCAAAAATCCCTTTCCTCTGGTGGTCTCTGGACCCCCGAACTTAGATACACTTTGCACTGGAGAAATCCCGTAGCCAACATGGCTTGCAGGAAATTTTAAAGGGGCATTTTCATGCTCTGTGAAACTTGCAAAAATGAGTCCAATTCTATTTGTTGTTCCTATTTTCCTGGTGAGGGAAGTAGCATTCAGTGACAGATTTCTCCTCTCTTTTTTCTTCAACCTTTCTGTGTAGTTACTTTGGAAATAATAAATAGCTTCCTGTTTTCTTCTCTTGTCACTCTTCCTTCAGAAAACCCGTATTATTCCTATTTTCATTCAGTTTATTTTCTGATACCACTCATGTGTATGGCACCCCATGCCAAGTGATAAAGTGTCCAGAATTTGAGACAGCCTACTATGTGATTCCACAGAACCATCGGAAAGAGAGCAAGGCTCTTGCTCTATGGCCTCAATCAACATTCACTAAAAAGCATATTGTCAGTGTCTGTATTTCAGCCTTCAGCTAGATTTAAGTTTGATGCACTGAAGGATCATCAGATTGCTACTTTGTGTGTTGCTATTAAATGTCTTCAGATGGTTGCAGATATTTGTCTCCTTGATTATATGTCAGCAAGAAAATCAAACAAAAAAAGTAAATAGATATTTTTTTCAGAGTTCTAATTCTAAGATGTAGGAAGCTTGGTTTTGACTTCTTCCCCTTAAGGAAACAAGTAATATATTCTGAACAAAAGAAAAAGGGAGCCCCTCGTGGATGCTCACCAATTCATTTCAGCACATGTTTTAGATTGTCCTCCAGAACAACACTGTCAAGTATGCTTTCTGGCAACCCCCACAGAATTGCTAATGCATATTCTTGATATGCCATAGAGAAGTCATTGCCTGTTCATATTTATGGGCACAAAAGTGAAATCAAGAGGATACTGAGACTTTGGGACCGTCCTAGAGGCTCATTCTGCTTGTTTAGTAGGTGACAGGTGGGCAGCACAGGACCCTGAGCACTGGGACCCATAGCATCTTTCTTGCTCCCCACAAATCCAGGCCAAAGGCAGCTCCCTGAGCCTTGAACTTTGGCCTATAAATTCAGATCACATCCAAGGCCTCTTGCTATTGTATTTAAGGGTGTTCTCTTTCTCTTCTTCTGCCTCTATGTTCTAATTCACATGTCCATCCAAAAGTCCTTGATTCTGTGAACTTCCCAGGACAAGAATCTTATCTTGGGTTCTTTTGTACAAGGCTCAGTATAGTGACACATGTAATTAAATGCTCCAGGGCAGCTGGTGCAGCAGGTGACAACAGTGCAGAATAGTCTAAAGGGAGGTGTCCCTTTACCTCCACTTCACGTCTTTCTAGGATGATGACAAAGACCAGAGTCACCACTAATAGTCTTCAGTGACTGGAGAGGGAGAGACATCAACATTTGTGGATGTTCTCAGTGAAGCTGCACAAATCCATGCACTAAACTGATTTTTGCCAGGCTCCCACACATGCAGTAACAATGAGAAAATAGCCATCACAGTCAATATTCACTGAGCCTCTGTTATGTGCCAGGTATGAAGATTTGCGGTCTTTTCTTGCATTTTCTCATTAAACCCTCATGGCCTATGAAAGAGTGCTTCACTATTATTAGTCTGCCCATTTTACAGATGAGGACATTGAGGTCCAGAAAACACTTGCCCACAGGTACACAACTCTTAAGAAATAAAGTCTGAGTTTGAACTTAATCATTTGTGGGTTAGATGAACTTCAAAACTGACATTCTCTGCTAAGTTCTGTGAGGGATTCAAATAGATATTGGACATTTCTTACATCTAAACATTTTTGCCTATCTAAAAAGCAGTGACAGTATGAATTGATAGATGCAAAACAACAGCTATAACAGGATAGAGAATATACAAAAAAAATATACTGCTTTAAGTATTAATTGACTTGCCAGTGGTTGGCACCCACAATTGATTCTATCAGCCAGCACCCAGCAAGCAACCGTTTTCTATGGTGGCTTTCTAATGTTCTTTGGAGAGGCTGGGAGTCATGACATGCCTCAAGGGGGACACAGAAAGAGAGGATCGATAGCATGGGGAAAAATTCTGTAGACAGGTGACGTCATAAATTAGAAGTTAGATTTGGAGCTGCAAAGGGCCTGTCTGAGATCTTCCCTCACACCCTGCTGTGATGCAATAACATTTTTAAAACTTGAAATAAAATGAAACCTTCCTTGGCCAATGCCTGATCCTAGGCAATACTTTTCTGAGAACAGGTGGGTGGTATAACTGTCAAATTAACACAGAGCAGGCAAGTAGAATACACACCAGTCATCATCCATGTAGCTTCTTTTTCTATAGTTTTAGGAGTCTGATAAATGAGAACTGTATTTGCATTATTTCTGCCCTATCCTCTCTCCCTTTCCACTTCTCTGTTATCATGTGCCCACTACTTGCTCTCAAATTTATCTTTTCCTTATTATTGTTACATATTTGCATATATAATTGAACTTATTTTTGTTACATAGTCAATATAATGTAATGTACACACACACACACATACACACACACACACACACACACAGACACACACATATATATATATATATATATATATATATATATATATATATATATGAGTCCAGTTGCTGCTCATCTGTATGCGAGTTTACTTCTAACCACTTAGATTGGATTGCCTATCAGGGGGTTCATCCTTTCTTGGCAACTATTTGTCTGTAGTTCTTTATCTAGAGTGAGGCCCTGTGAGATTAGAGGCAATGTGTAAACTGGTGTTTTCATTGTGCTGGTCTCATTTAGGTGGCCATGTTGCTAAGATTTTATTGGTGTAGCTCTCTCTCTTATATAGAAAACACTGTATCACAATGGGCATCCTGATCCTGTGGCTCTTTCTGTCTGCCTTCCCACAATGTCCCTTAAGCCTTAGGTGTGGGGGTTGTGTTGTAGACGTATCAGTTGGGGAGGGTCACTCTGTAATCAGTTGTTCTTAGCATTTTAACCAGTTGTGGATTCCTGGGATGGTTTCCATCTGCTGCCAAAAGCTTCTTTTAAGGATTGGTGAGAGTTACACTTATCTGTGGGTGTCAGGACAGGCATTTTTAATGTAGTTGGGAAATGTAGCAGTTTAGAAAAGGGGCAGTTGTAGAGCAAAGGACCTAGGATTGTGTCTCTCTAGGTCCCAGCTCTGTCCCTAGAGACTCTGAGATTCCTTTGGAGATAACCCAACTCCCCATCTGCTGTCTACAACAAGAGTAATTACTCCTCCATCCAGCCATAGCCACATCTCACAGCCACCAAGTCATTTCCATTTATTTTGCTATTTTAACCAAATTGAGACTGATGTGGTCTAGCACATATCAGGGGAAGAAGCAATCAGGGCCTGGGAATTGAGTCTCTCTAGGACAGTAGTTGCAGAATGGGGCTACCCTTTCACTGAGTCAAAAACTATTCCTAAGGGATGCCCGATCCAGCTGGGTGGGAACTACTTGCTGCCAAACCCCAGTGTCCAAAACGTGCTCTCTCTTTCTGAATGTGAATCTATCACACCCAGGAAGTTTTCCCAGAGGCTTTCATGTTTGATGAAGGCACACAGTTAACCTCTGTTAGAGAAGGTACCTTCCCTTTTCCTTTGTTGTGAGGTGTGGCCCCAGTTACCAGCGGACAGACCCCTGAGGTCAATTGCTACCTCATTTTTGTGGTTATCATCTCCAGAGAGAATCCTGTATACTTTAGGAAGAATTTCATCTGACCAGTCTCAGGTTTCACTGAGAGTAGTCATGTGGATAGAATCTGCTACCCTCTCCCCATCCTCCATTTGTGTCTCAGATCTAACAGGATGTATGACCTCAAACAGCAAGCCACCCAGCCCTGTCGTTTAGGGGTGGCCTGTGTCTGTGCTCGGGATTTCCTGTGACGAGTAGCAAAGCACTGCTGACTGATGAACCTCTGATTGGGGGACACTGTGATTGGAAGAGGGATGCTCAGAAGTCTCAGTTCCTTACTACACAATCAGAGTTCCTGTCTGTGAGTCAGAGACTCAAGCACTCCTCATCAGGGCTGCAGAAGGCAGTGTGAACCTTGGGGTCGCCACATTCTTATCGTGCATAATTTGTGCTCCATGCCTTGAGCCAGTTTCTCTATAGAGGAGGGGGGATGAGTGGCCTGAAGCCCAGAATCAGTGCCAAGAAAGGGACCTTACATTTTATGCAGAATGGTGCTCCCATCCACCTGCAATCCTTTAAAGTTAAGGGAACTTTGCTTTGGGGAAGATTTTTGCTGTTCACAGATAAAGAAGAAGGAAGGGGCCTCAGAAACCAAGAAGGGGAAACAGATGAGGTCTTTAACTTCCGAGGAGAGGGCAGCCAGCACTGTGTTCCATAAACCTTTCATCATCAGGTAACTTAGGATTCCACCCAGTATGTGATGAGCTGCTACAAATAGGGATTGATTCTCTGCAAACTGCCCCCATGCACACCTGTCACCTTAGGCCACGGCAGACAATAAGTCTAGGAAGGTCACTGTGAGACCTGGCTGCCCTGCTGTCCAAATTGCAGCTGAACCCTGAGAGCAGCCTTCAGTCCAGGAGAAAGGTGAACAATGGCCCACGAGTGGTGGGCCAGCCCCAAGGACTGGATTGGGAAACCATACAGAGGAGGAGGAGGAGAGGAAGGTGTGCAGTCTGCGAGGGAGGCAGGAAGGAGTGTGCAGGCGGTGTTTTTATTTCTCTCAGCCATTATGGAAAGAACGGCGGGAGCCTAAATCTAAAGAGCTGCGCAGAAATAATGTTGAGAACTTAACAAAAGCTGCTGCTCCGCTCTGCTGTCCACCTGCTGTGGCCTGCCTCTGCCAAGGCTCTGTGCAGTGCATGGTCTTACATTCTCAGATGCTTGCATGAGCCCTGCTGTGGGAGCAGGAGCCAGCCTGCCCTCTGCACACCTGGGGGAAGCCTGGTGCAGCTGACTGGTGACTGCACTTCAGGGAAGGCAAGGAAGGCTATGACAGAGAGCAGCAGTCTCTTGCCTTTTCCAAGGACTGTCCCTGGAAAGTAGCAGGGGCCATGGCCATCTTAGGTCAGGCACCATATGAGATTCTTGGTGAAGTGAAGAGAATGGGTGTAGAGACATAGCACACCTGAATGGTGTAGCTTCATTTTGAGAATTTCGTAGTAGCAGATTACCTGATCCATTGATAATTCTTCTACACTGATATTAAAATGAAAATGTAATTCTCATCTCAGAAATTTCAGTCCAAAGTCCTATGGAAAGAGATTGTGTGTGTGTGTGTGTGTGTGTGTGTGTGTGTGTGTGTGTGTGTGTGTGTGTGATATGCTTGTGCTAGTGCATGTATACATAGGCCAGAAGATACCATGTTTTTTGTTTATTGCCATCCACGTTGTTTTTTGAGATACGTCAGTCAGTTGCCAAGTGGATTAAGATCAGTGACTCTGCCTCCCTCAAGCTTGGATTACAAGTGAGTGACACCATGCCCAGTTGTTTGTTTGTTTTTTACATGGGTTCTATGACTCTTAACTCAGGTCTCTTTGTTTGTAAGGAAATCACTTTACCAACTGAGCTAACTCCCCACAAAAGTAGTTAATAAATAAATTATAAGCATGGCTATCTGATCATAATTTCCAAATATTATCACCAACAACTCAAAGATTTCAATTGAGTCTGTCCCTGTGGGAGTCCATTCTGTTCCTCTCAGAGGATCAGGGTTCATATCCTGTCTCCTACAAGACCATCCTTCTAGAGAGAGCTAACCTCTGCCTCAGTGCCTCCAAGTTGTGCTGGAATTATTGTTTAAAATGAAGGCTATGAATGTCCTAGCAAATGCATTGGCTCCATGTCTTTAAAATCAACTTGCAGGAAAGCACTAATCAGTGTGCTGGTTAGGGAACAGCCAGGTGTCCCATCCTCAGGGTACTGGTTGCCACATTGTCTCTGGGTGCTGCAGAAAGCTGGGAGGTGACTGATTTTAGATGTTCAGTACACTGAGCTGTAGTTCCTTGTGGTCTCATGGGAGCCGCCACACTCTTAATGTATAAGTGGACACAGCCAATCAGTTTACTCCCTGATCATTTTCTAGGAGTTTGGGGGGAAAAGGCATTTTAGCCCAGGGGTACCTTTCCTGAAACATTGGGGGTGCTTTTCTAACACTTGGGGAAGCTCTTCCAGAAAAATGGAACCAACAAAGGGAAGATAGAATCAAAGGGTAAGGATACTGTCAAAGTAAGACAAGGAACCTTGAAGCCAGATGTCTCCTCCTAGAGTTTCTACTTTCCATTTGCTCAGATTATCTGGAGTAGGGCTCCTCTTCTTTGCAACTGAAAAGATCTAGATGAAAAGGCCAATGTAGAGGGTATATGAATTTCCTATTTCCCCACCCTTCCCACATAGCTTCCTATGCTCTTCCAAGTGTCTAGGTGTTACACAGACCTTATAGAATAAAGCCTTAGGCAGAGATGTAGGTGTCTGAGCTCTTTAAAATCAAATCACACCAAGTAGCCAGTCTTGTTATCAACTTGGAATTAGAATAAGATCACAGCTGGAACAACAGTGGACCAAATTCCTCCTTCCCTAAAAGCTGTAGTTGGATGGGTTGAGTAAACCATAATCATCATCATTGTTCATTAATTGTTATTTTAGTGAATGCTGGGGATGGAACCCTGGGCTTTGCATATTCCAGACAAGTGCTCTGTCACTGAGCTGTAAACACAGCCCAGCCACTTTTTAATGAGCATCTTCTAAGTGGACAGTCTGCAGGGGTCCTTTACCTGTCCTTGGTAACTGAATACTATTATTTCAATTTGCTTAGGTCCATGATTGCACATGGAGTAAGTAACTGGTCAGGACTTCTCCACACCTAACACCTGCATCTTGTTCTCACATTTGAGTATACTTTAAATGAAACCAGACTCAGAGGAAGAAGATAAGGGTAGCCCAGTAGGTCAGAACATTCCTCTATCTATGTTAAAGAATGTCATCCTTTATTCTGAGTGAGGACTGGAAACAGCAAAGGGCTGGAAGTGAACTCTTGGCTGGGTGGGAGTCAGTGTGACTCAGCCTTGTGAGTCTGGGTCTTGGTGTTGAAGAGTTCGAGAGTGTAAGTAGGCAGTGTCTCAAGTAGAATATCCTGACCGCAGAAGATTGGAACTGATTTGAAAAGCATAATTACTCTTGAGTCTATGCAAAGGAAAGAAAGAAATAACAACTGGAATTTTTGGAGGTTCCAAAAGCAGCACCAGTCTGGGTACATTCCTGAAATTCCAGCTATTCAGAAAGCTGAGGTAGGAGAATCATAGATTTAAGGTGAATGGCCTCATCTCAAGATAAAAAACTTCAAATAAACCTGGGACTTCTGCTCAGTGGTGGAATACTTGCATTCCTACAAACATACAGATGTACATGCGTGTGTGTGCTCACACACACACACACACACACACACACACACACACACACACACACACACACAGAGGCATGCATAGATATCCTTCCATTCTCCAGAGAAATTCTTCCTGGCCCTCTGGATTTGGGCAGTTACCTACACTGTGCTTCCCTGAATCAGGTTGGGTACTTTATGGGATGGAGGTTCAGCCCTGTTGGCAACAGAGCTCATAGCAAGTCACACCCATGAATGATACAACCGCCTTATCTTGGGAACAGCAGAACCAGAGCATGGGACAATCAGGGCGTGTCAAGGTGGAATAATGCTTGAGGCGACTAAAGAAGACCTATTTCCCCACGCTGGAGTTGAGGATTCAGTGTCTAAGAGCCACTGTTCTGACTTGAGCCTTTTCTCTCCATTTATCAATTTACTTTTAGATTTATGAGGACAAATAGTTTTGATCTTGTTAGAGATTTATGGATTTCTCAATTGTTTGGCCTCATATGGTCCCAGTGCTATCTAAAACCCATTGAGTTCAACCGCATGAATTTAGGCGTAGGCTGTAGGACCAGCAGAGCTTGAGAACCTTTCTTTTAGTATCTCATGCTGTCATTTTTGCAAGAGCTGTGGTATCCAGAGAAGGGTGACCACCTGAATAGGCTCACACAGCAGAACTGGGAACTGGGAATGGTATCAATTCATCTCACCCCTTGTCCAATCATCTTTCTTATATTTCAGAATGTCTGGTTGCTTTTGTTCAGAGTATGTCTGTTCTCAAGAAACCCATTCTAATTTATTTATCCAAATTTGTATTTTCCTACTAAAAGTTTTATGTTTTAAAAAATGTATAACCACATCTGGAAATACTGCACATATTCCACTACTGTCTGTAATGGATGACTAAGGGTACTATGGTTTCTGCTCCTTTATATTGCATTGGTCACAAGAAGAGACGGTAGTAAGACAATAAGGGCCCCAAGACTCTAAAATATGTGTAAATGCACGGAGTGTGAGAAAGCAGAGAAGGCAAGAGTGGAGACCTGACAGGGATTGCCAACAACATGACTGTCAGCCTTGCTAGTAGATTCTGATGACTGGCTTTCCAGGACAGACAGGCGGCCTGGCAGTTGGTGGGCATCTTATAATATATACACCTGTTCAGGTGTTGCCCTATGTGGGGCATAGGGATGAGGTCCCTTAAGGAGGGCATCAATGGAGTCCATGTGGGAGCTGACTCCAAGGCAGCAATAGCTACTCGTCATAGACAGCTGATGGATCCTAACCCACAATAGGATATAGAAGAGACATATAAGGGTTTAAAATCAAATCATTCTGTCATACTGAAGAATAACGATAATTCCTACTAAGGGAATGTATATATTTTTAATTTCAGAGTGAATTAAGTGCCTATAAAAGGTGTTGAGTTGGCAGCTCAGAAAGCTGGGGCTTTTGATTTATGCCCAGTGAGGAAAGAGAAAGGCAGTTGTCTGGCACATTTCTGAGAGCTTGGAACCACCCACCCATATCCTCTACACTTTGTCTCACAAAGAATTGCTGCCCATCTTCCCCCTTTCAGGTCCTTCCCACCACTCTGCAATGGCTTCAGGTAAAGAAGCCAGCGGGGCCTAATAGTAGGACATCCAACAAGAGAATATCGAGATCCATGGAAAACTGGATATCCCATGACCATCATTTACAGACCGAGCTGCCTCCGAAGCACACACACGTCTTCTCTAAGTGCTTCATTTTGGAAGCACATTTGCATGTTTTATTTCACAATCTTCTCAAAAAATATTTGTTCAGCAACACTTGCTCTTGTCACTTTTGTTTTAGGAAGGGAGACTTAGGCACAGAAGATGATAGAATGTTGGATCTGGAGTTATCTTTAAAAAGTGACAGGACTAAAAATAGTACTCAGATTCCCTTACTTTAAGGGAAGATAGCAGTTTCCAGTCTAAAAAGATGAGGCAGCAGTGGAGTGTAGGCTCAGAACCCAGGTGACCTAACACTCTGCCTTTGTCCCAATTGCACAGTTTGGTCCTCATTACCTACCATCAGGTGAAATCAAAATTATGCACAGATAAAGGAATGGCAGTGATAAAAAATTAATAAAAATAACATCTTAAGGAAGGAAAATCTCTATCAAGATAGATTAAAAGCCCAGAGGCAAAGTGGCTAGAGTAGCCACAAAGGTGAGACAGAGCTGGTCTCATCACTTTAGGTTCCCACTTAGACACACGTTTTATTTACAGGATCCTTAAGCTGTCTGAGCCTCATAGGCCCCACCCCATTAGCAGACTAGGGGAGGAGAAATAGCCTGTCAGAACTGCGCACACCACCTGGGTAAAGATGCTGGCTCTCAGCAGGCTGTGAGTGTACATTAGGTCACCTACTAGGGGAGCATTGTTTCTTTCCATCATGTAGAGAAATATGATAATTTGGGAAGAAGCCCTTTTTAAGAAAATTGAAAGACTAATATTTTTGTTACAATTTTGATTTTTACTGGCTCTTACTTGGATTTCTTTTCTCATTCTCCCTTCATTTTGTGTTAAGAACTGGCTGTTGATTTCATCACTGATGAAGCAGCCTTCACTATGGCTTTAAGACTAGTCCACAAAAGCTTTCCAGAGGTGGTATATATGGAAAAGATATCAAAATACGTTAAAATTGACCCCGAGAGATTGATTGCAAGTGTTATGCCCTCCTCCCAGCCACTCTGTTCAGAACGAAATGTGTTGGAAGAAGGAGAGTCCTAAATGTACAACTTCCTGAAGTTGAGAACAGACCAATGCACACACACACAGAGTTCATGTCTGTCACAGTAATCCAGAAATTCTGTCATGCAGTTCCAAAGGCTGCTGTGGGAGAAAGTCTTTAAGGAGTATGCTTGTGTTTGCTGTTATTAGAAATGAAATGTTCATAGAAATGCCACTGCACAAATAAAACACATACATGGAGCAAGGAAATGTGACTCTCAAAGACACACACACACAACAACAACAACAACTCTCCATTCTCTTCCAAGTGTATATTCCACATTAGCAATAGCAATTTAATCAGGATTACTAGTGGAGTATTGAAAACACAAACAACACATTCCTGTGCATGTTTATTATTGCAGCATGCCTTGCTTACATGGTTTCCAATCATACAAATGATACAAGGAAACAGCAGCCAAGTGAAGGAGTCCTAGCATAATCAAGCAAGATGGGAACTCCTGAGGTGTGACCCTCAGCCTTCATTTTGTCATCACAGATTCCAGGTGATGCCTTCATTTTGTAAGAGTATTGGTTATCTACCAAAGAACTGATGCTTTTGTTTCCTTTAAATATAGTACAGAACTCTACTATACCTCTATGTTAAGAGAGACTTAAGGACAGGTTTACAAACCAAAGCATCTCAAGTATTTATTGAGCTACAGTTGAGTTCATGGGCTCAGGTTTTGGGGTAAATTCTGCGTCAGTGTGGATTTAGCACTGCAGCATCCCTAGGACCATTTCCATTCCTGGATTAGTAGTCCAGCAGTTACCCAGCTTTTACATTGAGACAGATACTTTGAATACTATTGATACATCTGTTGCTAATTCTTTCTCTTAAAGTTGCTCATGGTTCAAGTGAGAAGCTGACTAACCTCTATAAACATGATGATTACAAACAGCAGCAAGGCACATGAGGTCCCAGGTTAATAAGCAAAACTTCCTTTCTTTCATTTTCTTTCCTTTGTTTCCCCTTTCCCTTCTTTCTTCCTTCTTTCCTCCCCTTCCTCTTTCTTGCTTTCCTTTCTTTCCTTTGTTGTGTCTTCTCATGCCACTTCCTATCTCAGAAGCAGAGAAACTAGGTAGGGGGCCCAGAAGAGAGTTTTTGCAAAAAGCATGAGCATTACACACTCAAGCAATGGCAGGGAGGAAGTGGATTCCGGGAGTGTGTCAGATCAAGGTGCTGTGCTGCAATATCATTTCCACTAGACAGTGACAAGCAACAGCATAGTTTTACTGAATATAATTCTTAGGGAAACTGTAGGTAGAATTTTTTGTCTGGGCCTCAATTAGCTCTGTTCCACCAGCCACTTCCCAAATAACCACTCAGAGACTTATTATTAACTATAAATGCTCAGCTGATAGTTTGTTTTTCCCCTATATCTTATAACTTAAATCAACCAATTTCTATTAATATATGTGATGCCATATGGATCGTGGATTGTTACCTCATCTTGTACAAGTCCTGCTTCCTTTGCATCTAGCTGGAGACCCCTTTGATTCTTCCTTCCTTCTCTCTGCCCCCAAAATCCTGCTTAGTCATTAGCCAATCAGCTTTTTATTAACAAATGAGAACAATATGTATTTACGGTGTACAAAGATTGTCCCACCACAGGAAACTGTCAAGTGGTTAGTGAAGCATCATCTAGATCCTAAAGTTTACAAGTTGAAATGGTAATTGAGCAGAAAGTCACCATTGCCAGGCAGAGTGTGATTTAGGTACTATTGATGTCATGGATTTATAAAAGCAAATAAAATTAGACATCTCAACTCAAGTGTCATGCAGACACCAGGCGTTTTGATGGAAGGACAACAGTGGATCAGTGGGAGGTGAATTAGGAAGTAAAAATCAAGGTGGAATGCTGTGTTCTTATGGAAAAGAAATGCTCTAAAGTAAAAAGCAAGCAGTTAAGAGTAAAACAGCAATGATGCAACACTAAAGATAAAACAACACAATGAGGAAAAAGGTACTTAAAGTTTTTATTAACCAAAAATATTGTGAAACATGGACCCCAGACTGATGTCTGGGAGGCCAGCATGGGACTGATCTAGACTCCTGAACGTGGATGTCAATGAGGAGGCCTCGGCACTCTGTGGGGCCTCTGGTAGTGGATCTGTATTTATCCCTGGTGTAAGAAGGGACTTTGAGAGCCCATCCCACATGAAGGGATGCTCTCTCAGCCTGGACACATAGGGGAGGGTTTAGACCCTGCCCAGGATGATATGACAGACTTTGGGGAACCCCCCGATGAAGGGCCTTGCCCTTACTAGGGAGCAGAGGGGGGATGAGGGAGGGAGCTGGTGGGAGTTGGGGGGCGGGGAGGGAGAGGGAGAAGGGATTGACATGTGAATCAAGCTTGTTTCTAATTTGAACTAATAAAAATAAAAAATTAAAAAAACATTGTGAAAATGATAAACTAAATACAGTAGTTAGATATGGAGATTGAAAGTCATATTATTCCACCCATAGATGGATGTGGATGACAGAACTTTGAAATAGACAAATTAAGAATAAATATTCATCCTTTCAGAACAATGAAATTGTCACCATTAAATATCTACAGGTCAAAAGTCTCAATGCTCCTTCACAATAAGTACAATATGGATTCTTTCTCAGTTAATGTATAATTATTGTATAAATTAATGTGAAAAGCTAGGGCAACAGCTTATTTGTAGAGTGCTTGTCTCACACCACAAGTACAAAGATCAATTCTCAGCCTCTCATACACTGGAAATGGTGACACACACCTGTAACACCAACCCTGGCAAGAAGATCAGAAGTTCAAGGTCATCGTCAGCTATAGATAGATAGACAGACAGACAGACAGACAGACAGACAGAAATGAAAGAAGGAAAGAGAGGGAAGGATGGAAGGAAGGAAAGAAAAAGGAAAAGAAGAAAGAAATTAACAAGTAGATAAAGAGAAATTATCTCCTGGGTAAAAGAAAAAAAGTACAAGTTTAAAAATAAGAATTCAAATGAAATTCTAAATATATGTAAAAGAATAAGAATATTATGCATTGAATCATATGTTATGTAGCCAAAGTAAATTACAGTCTCAATTGCTATTATTAGACAATAGGAAGTATTAGAAATAAATTAAATAGGCATAGATGATTACTGCAACATTTGACAACTAAGAACAACAAAATAATTTCTTTAAGCAAAAGAACCAGCAGTTGTTTGTCTCTGAGAAAGAAGTCCAAGGATAAGCAGATATTGGCATTAGTTAGATGTTTGAGCAAAGTCTGGACCAAAGGCTTTGTCTTTCTATCTTTACATACCTCAAGACAGTGGTTGGCTTTCTAGGTTTTGCATTCATATTTCCTAAAGAAAGAATAAAAACATGGAAGGATGGAGCAGGCTTTATCCATCCCATTTCCCAGAGAGAGAGCTTAGTCTTTCTCATTAGCCAGATCTGCAAGCAAATGACCAACATTGATTATAAGGGAAACTTGAAAGCATTAGTGATGAGTGACCTAAGGGGGAAAGACCTAAAAGGAATAATACTAAAAACAGCAAACTTAACCAATAACAATAAAATCTGCTTGAGTAGACAAATGAAATCAAACCAAGGTGAATTTGAGAAAGGAACTATCTTACAATGTTTGATCAGAAAACATACGTTCAATTTGAAATGTTGATAGAATGCCAGGTTTAAGTTTAAACAAATACTCCCAAAAATCTCGATGAAACAGAAGATTTTAAAGAAATATGGAATTGCCAATATTGACTCTATAGACAGAAGGCAAAGAAAATAACCACTGGAAATGCTTCACTGTGCATCTCTCCCTGTATTGAAATGATACAATGTTCCTCACCATATATAAAACCACATGTGAGCAAATTATTTTAAAACATTTCTCAGGAGCCCAGAATAGCTATTTTTTCAAAAGTCCAGAGATGGAACTTGCCTTGTATTTATTTTTGGTGGCTTGAAAAGGAAATGGCATACCTGAATTTAGGGATCATGTAATATGAGAAGATATTGTCCATGGGATGTAGAATCATTCATCTTTCTAAAACATATGCAGGGATGGAAAGCCTCTGAAAGCCAATACATATGTGTGTGTGGACACAAACGCATAACCCCCCGCCCCCACCCCTACCAGTCAGGAGTACCTTGCAATAGAGTTTGGAATAAGATTTATGTGTTTATAGGAATTTAGTTTATAAGAAAAATGGAACTTTAAGTCATGGGGGAAGTTTTATTAAGTAGGTTGTGTCAGAAAAATGGTAGCTCTATCCAAATGTGGGGAGGGAGGGCTTGGGAGAGAAGAGTAAAGGAGGGGGCAGGGAGGGAGAGAGAGTGAAGAAGGGAAATGGGGGGCTTTTTTCTTGATGTTAATCAAAAATTTATTCAAAATGAGTTGAAGAATTTTTGGTTAAGAGTGAAGTTTTAAAGTGATGAAAGTATCAGAGACTATATTTTTAATTTATATATTAGGAGGCTTTCCTAAGTAAGATACAAAACCTAGAATTTATAAAGGAAAAGATTGACAGGTTTTGCTGTACAAAAATTACAAATGTCTGCATGACAAAAGACTCCATAAACAAAGTTAAAAGACAAGTGAAAGAAACATCTATTGGTGCTGTGAATAATATTTTGATGTAGTGACTGATTTTCCCCTCACTTTCTTTTATACCCACCCCTTGTCCCTACCACCCCTTTGGCAGTGGCAAGGGTATTCTATGTTCATTGCCTCAGAGGATAGATGACACAGCATAGTGCGGAGAACAAAGGAGTCAGTTCTCAGATTTTGAATTTCAAAAGCCTAGGATGTAGCACAGAAAAAACCACTGGGAAATTGTGTTTGTAGCAGTCTCAATCTTAAGATTTGATTGTCTTGATGCTCAGTCAAGATTCTATTGACTTGGGGAAGAGCAAAGGAAGTAGCAGCTGAGAAACTGGGGGAGAGGGGTGTGCATGAGAATAGCCTTCTTACCAAGAGCTGAGCATGCTTTCACAGGGGAGAGAGGTAGAAAGAGAGAGAGGATGGGGTTGAGGGGTATGTCTATGTGTGTATGTGTGCTATGTGTATGGGGTATGTAGGTGTTTGGTATGTATGAGGTAAATGTTAGGTGGGATGTGATGTGTGGTGTGGGGTGTGGTGTGGTGTGGTGAGGGGTGTGTGTGTGTGTGTGTGTGTGTGTGTGTGTGTGTGTGTGTGTGTTTATGTGTGATATGTGTATGATGTGTGGTGTGTATGGTGTGCGTATAAGTCTGTGTATGTAGGTGTGTGAGATGTGTGCCCCCAGAAGATGCTCAGAATGCTGTTACACAATTGCCAACAGTTTCCTGTGGGCTGGCATATATGATGTATATAAGTGTGTATGTGTGTGTGATTTATGATGTATATGGTATGGATGCATGCATGTGTGTGTGTGTGTGTGTGATGTGTGATGTGTGGCATATATGGTGTGTATAAGAGTGTATGTGTGTGTGATATGTAAGTTGTGTATGTGTGTGTAATGTATGTGGTGAGTATGGTATGTGTGTATATGAGTGTGTATGTTTGATAGATATGCATGTGGTGTGTGTGTGTGTGTGTGTGTGTGTGTGTGTGTGTGTGTGTGTGTGTGCGCCTGCTTGTGCACATGAGTAAGGACATTATACTTTAGTAACAGAAGACTGGGAAACAAAGAACCTGGTATTTCCCTTTCTTAAGCATATCTGGGAAGGAATGAGACCCCAAATTGTCCTCCTCTAATTGAAGCAGTGTGTGGGAGAGCAGACAAATGAAAGTGCCTTGTGGTAGCTGTCACCAGTTTAGTGTCCTTTCACAGATCCTTGCATCCTACAATCCCAAACAACCCAGTTTTCCCAGAACACCCAGCAATGATGCCAAGGAAACAAATATACTTTTCTGGGATAGGTAAGTAATGATTACCTTTAACTTGAGAGTTTCAGCAGAGACATCAGGATGTACCAGTGCGGGCAGAGGTGACTGAGAAACTTGTGGCACACTGTGCAGTCCAGGACCTTGGCCCCAACCCAAGGAAAGGGGTGATGACTGTTGGGTCTGAGAATCGCTTCTACCACCTAGAGGGAAAATCAAATAATGAGGAACTTTTCATGTCTGCCTTAAGAACTCGTGACACAAGGCTCCTATGATCAAGAAGATAAAGACAACAGCCTCCCGTGGGCTGATCTTCTGAGAACCCAATGCTGAGGAGATGAGGTGCAGGATTCAGCACCCAAGGCCCAGGGAATGAAGGGTGAGGGTGGCCAGACAAATGGGAAGGCTGTGTAGTAGGCCAAAGTGTCCACATTGATTCCAGTGAGTTCCAGGGTTCAACTGTTCTCAGAGTTGTCCTGAATGGGACTGAAATGACCAAATCATCGGACTTCTCTTTAGCTGCACAACATAGCCAGATATGAGATGGACATGACCTTGGGTCTGGGAGTTCTTGACAATGAAGGTAGTTCCTGACAAAGATTGGGCCATGTACCTTTAGGCCAATCAACACTTTAATATAAAAATAGGCAAAACGGCATACGGCATTGAAAGGAAAACCAAGCCAACAAAATATATAAGCATATTAAAAGACGTTGAAGCTTACAGAAGTACTGAATATTCAGTAAAATGGAAATTTTTATTGTTATAGACTGGCAATGTTTGTAAAGTACTGGTAATAGCGAAAATGGTTAAAAGACAGAAAGAAGACCCAACATGCAAACCACACATTCCCTTGAAGTCAGCAATTCTACTTTTAGGTCATCTACTTTGACAAAATATGCAGGGACACCAAGAATTATCTACAAATATACTTTCTACAACCTTGTCTATACCCAGGAGAATATTGGCTAGTGTCTAGGTGTCACCAAGAAGGGATAGCCTGAAGTATACTTTTGATCTTCCATTCTACCCAACATTACTTGGATAGTGAAAAGAATGAGACATGGCTATATATGTCATGACAAAAGATATGTTTCTTAATAAGGGACCTCCAAGTCATATAATTATTTGAACAAGTTTCAAATAATAGTAGATATAATCTTCCCCATGTTATAGCCAAGCATGCACACATATATTGAGGGTGAGTTTATAGATGAGTAGTGATAAAACAGGGACTTTCATGTTTTACTTTGTGTATTTTTTTTCTTCTTTTTTTTCCTCTTGGTTTTTCGAGACAGTGTTTCTCTGTGTAGCTTTGGAGCTTATCCTGGCACTCGCTCTGGAGACCAGGCTGGCTTTGAACTCACAGAGATCTGCCTGCCTCTGCCTCCCGAGTGCTGGGATTAAAGGCATGCGCCACCAACGCCAGGCTTTTGCTTTGTGTATTTATTCTATTGACAACATGATCTGAGATTTGTATAAACCAGAGAAGTTTACAGGGAAAATTTAGAAAGTAGTGTGCTTTTAGTATGAGTTATTAAAAACATCAAATTTTTGTGTTATTTAATCCCCTCTCCACTTGCTCCCCATCCCTGACTTATCAGGGTGCCCATCCCAGAACTGAGCACAGTGTACAGAGGAGGAGATCCACTTCTCTTATTCCTCCTGCAGCCACCTCCTGACTGCTGGGGAAGGCAGGGCAGGTAAAAAGCAGGGCTGCTTGGTGACAGCAGGGAGGCAGAAACCCGAAAAGCTGTCTAATTGTTCCAGAAAGACTGTGGGCCTGTTGGACAGAAGAAGAAAAGGCAAACACAGGAACAAAGGCACATGAGTAGGTCAGCTAGAAATCACATATATCCTTTCCCCCTGAAGATTCTGTCCCAGGTCAGAAATTCTAATCAGTATGTCTGCAAGCCTCTCTTCTGACTTAAATGTAACCCACAGAAGGACAACACTCTATTCTCAGCACATAATCAAGGTACTGAATGTGAGAGAACAGTGTCTATTCCAGCATTGCCTCTGTTGACCAAGCTCTCCATTGTGCAAGGTGCCTCAGGATGACTTAATAGACTAACAAGGGACCCTCCACTGGAAATACCTGTACTAAGGCCACATGGCAAAGTCAAAGAAACCATCATGCTTAATGATCTTGTGGATCTGCTGCACTGAATTCATGTTGAGATGTAGTTTTGTCAAAGAGATGTATCTATAAGGTGAGGATGCTGTCTCTCTGATGTCTGGTCCAGGCAAGCTTCAGAAAGGAGATTAGTTGGAGAGGCAGCAGGTGTTGGGGGATGCTGGCATGTGTTCTGTGTGTAACAGATGCTTACGGGCACTCTTTGAGGCCTCAACTGGGAATGATATGAATAGAAGAAAAGAGAGGGAATGGACAAAGAGAGATTTTGCTGAGCTTTTGCAAAACCAGACAAGCCAACAGAAGAACAAGGGCCAGGACAAAAGGGGAGATCCAGGCAAAGGAGCCTCTCTTATACCTCCTCACAGAAGACGTCAGAGATGAGCAAGTGTGGAGAGACACAGGGGAAGCAAGAGACAGATTAGCCTCAGCCTGGCAAGTGGACCTAATATGACACACATGACTGAGAGCAGAGACGAGACTCACGAGATGAGTGGATCCTTGGAGAAATGCCCAGGCTAGTTCTGTACATAAAACCAGCTGGATGAATCTTATCTAAACCTAGATGCTGGATGGATGGCACCTTGGGCCTTATTCAGAGTTGCTGAGTAAGCCCCTTTCCATGCCTGAGAAACTCTCTTACTGTCTTCTTGACTGCTCTGAGAAAACACCTCACGTTTCTAGCCCTTCTATGCAATTCAGCAAGTTGCTGTTTCTCTAATCAGTGTGGCCCTGGCAAGCCAAGGCAAACATGACATTTTCCCCACAGGCCACTTACCAGGACACATTGCAGAACACAGCCAGTGCTTCCCATAGACCAAGAGAGAGTCTATTCCAAGTGCTTCTTTCTCCAAGGCCTTGGAAAGCAGAACCCTCTGAGAAAGGGGCATTTGGAAGTCATGTTCCTGCTGCTAACATGTGTGTGGAGAGAAGGCTCTGTTTTCCAATTGATCAGAGCTTGATGAGTTTGTTGGTTCTGTTTCCCCAAGTACCCTGACCTCATTGGGGACCGGCTTGCCCAACTAAAACACTTCACACTGGTCTCTTCATCCATGGTTTCTCTGAAATTTTCATCACCTCTAGCAGACCTTGGAATAAAGGTCATAAGCTTACCTTGAGTCACATTGGTTCTGGTTATTTCCTATGCGGTTTCGCGCTCCATATCTAAGGCAAGATATAGCTAGGGCAAAGTACTAGCAGGAGTACTTTGGTATTTCCAAACTGGATTCCTCACCTGGAACATGGAAAAAGTAACTACATTCCATCTAATTTTAATAACATTAGAAAGAAATAACATACAGAAAGAGTGTATAGTTCAGTGCCTGGCAGGCTGCAGGGATTTGTTCTATTTCATCCTTTCTACAAAAGCATTGACCAGGGCCTACTAAGCTGATATTGTGAGCTGTCATGTGGTAAGACTTGTGTTTGGAGAATAATGATCTGTGTTCTAGACCAACAGGCTGTTAGAACATGCATGTCTACTGTGCACTGTCCCATTTCATAGTTACTGTCAGGTAACTGTCACATAGACAAGCAGCAAAATCACAGGATGTAGCTAACTTGAAACAGTAAGAGCAAAAATATGCTGTGGACATAGGAGATGCTGCTAGACAACACACCCTGGATGTCCTCTGGAGGGACTACACCTGGTAGTATAGATCCCCCTACCCATTCAGGGGTGTTTGCTTTGGTCCTTCAATTATGCATGTCTCGCTGAGTAGGGATCTGGTTAAATGAAATGGCTGCATCAAGATTCTCCATGAATTCTTCATAAGTGCAGGCAAGGAAATGCCTCTAGTCTTCACTTCCTCACTCCATGGAGTTCTTCATCATTCCTTGAGCACTAGCACTCCCAATAGTGTTGGGATGTGCATGGGTAACTGGGCTGTATTCATCACTGCCAATGAGTCGGCTGGCAGAGGACCAGGAGCTGCTCCATACAGAGCACTGGCCAGAGACAGAGGCTTTTAGTCTTCTTATAAGAAAACAAACTCTAGAGGGTCTTAGAGACAGCGGTGCCCAATTGCTCTCAGACCAGTAGAGAAATCCTTGCAGCAAAAACATTCTGCCTTCACGGCAAATAACTCTGCCTAGTCTCCAAGCAAGTCCTGCTTAAGATGGAGAGGTTGTTAGTTTCTTTTGCTACTGTCACTGTTAATATTTTACAAGACCCCCACCTCCCCAGTCATTGGCTCACTAAAGGAAGCCAGCCAAGGATGCATTTCAATGCAGGCCAGGTGACTTCCTTAACAAACGGATTGTCTGTGGGCTGACTGACATGGAAGATGAGCCTTCCCCTCCTCAGTGTTCTAGTCCAGAGCCTGAGGCATGGCAGCTTGCTGGAGAGACTGACTTGAGAAGAAAAGAGACCCCTTCCAGAGAGCTTCTTTGTGACAGGAGCCAAAAATGCACTGCAGGTGGTTCTCTCGCTGGTGCCTGCTGATGGTGCTAATAACACAGCCAGGACAGACACTAGCAAGAGTAGCTAGGGATGGACTGGGCTAGGATCCAATTCCAGGAGGATTGGAGGAGCAGAGGAGCGGCTCGCTCAATTTACGTCCTGGTAAATGTAAAAATCAGATAAGATTTTGATTGGACTCAATCATGGCAATGTGCCATGTTATTAACAATGTCATTATTCACAGAAAATGCAGAGGTGGTCTCAGACTTGATGACTCCCCCAGGCCCTGGAGCTGCTTGCCCTGATGAAAACCCACAGCCAGCACAGGACACTTCTGGGGATAGCAGGATAGTTTCACAAAAGTTTCATTTACATTTTGCAGGCTCAGACTTTCTGGTGTTGCTTACCTGCTTCGTGGCTGGGTTGTGGAGTCAGGAGCTCTGGATCAATCTCCAGCTCCCACTAAAATCATCCTCTCTCTCTCTCTGAAATACTGGGCACCTATAAATGGCAGGTCTCCAAAAATGAGCCATCATCCCCGCATCGTATTAGGATCCCCAAATGGTTCACAATGACCAGCTCGTCCTATTCTGGGCAGTGATGATAAAGGAGACATTTGAAGGGCTTTTCATTCAGCCAATGTGTTTACCTCTTAAATGTCAGCTGTGCAATCTGTTCTTGCCCTCAGTTCGGCCCTAGCCAGGCACTTCCTTCACTTGAAGTCATTGTCCTTTCCTTCTTACTGGGTGATTCCCTGCCACACACATAATGTCTTCCCAACTCATACATTGCCCAAGTCATTTGTATCTGTCCTTCACATAGGGACTCTAGGCCACTGTGTCCAAGAAACTTGCCCTACAGGAAGTGCTGGCTGTGTTCCCCCCACGTTTCTACAGATCCTGGGCTTCTTTCCATGTCGGCACTTACCACTCTTTATTGCAATCATCCATTTACTAGTCTACCTTTTTAAATTAACTGTGCACATTTGAAATCTGGGTTCATGTCCCATTTGTCCTTGGACACTGAACAACTAACATAGCACTAGTGTGCAATTTGTGGCTATAAGAGTGCTGAATGAATGCAAGAAGTTCATTTCCTTTCTTGATCTGCATCTCCTCACAAGATAGCAACCATAGCATTTCAACAATTTTGTGTATGTGGATGTGTGTTGTTGCATGATGGGAGAAGGAAGTGAGTTTCCTTGGCAATAACTGACAAATCCCGAGGAAGAAAATTCCTAAGTAAAACCTGGAAAGAATTATTACCTAGAGTGATGTTTTACCAATAAAAACAAGGTAACTCTAGGCAAACTGGAATGATGCTATGGCCTCAAGACCCCACCCACTGCTTATCTACCTAAAACTTCCCTGATGACTTCTTTTCTGGGAGTTTGGTTTTTGGGCCTCCTGTAATTTAACAACATCAACCAGGTTACAGCTGACTCAGTCTTGCCAGTGAGAAGTTAGCCAGGTTTGCTGTACATTCTCCTGCATCCTGCTGCCTACAGTGTGTGTGCATTTGCTGTTTTCCCACACAGTGTCCCTCTCTCATAGTGATCCTGTTTGGTTTTCTTTTCTTTCTGTCTAGAAATAGAAACACCTATGGTCAAGGTCCAAGAACTAGAATAGCTGTCTTGGATTCAGGGGCAGATGCCACATTTAGGGAATGATGCCCTCTGATCATTAGGTAAGAGATGACCTTGCTTAAGTCATTGTAATTTGAGCTCTTTTTCTTAAAGAAATTAGGACACACCCTAAACATGCAGTAGCTACACATTATCCTTATCAACACAAAGTCAAGATTTCCCCACCTCAGAAACTCATGGAAACTGTGGTGGTTTGAATGAGAATGTCACCTGTAGGCTCATGCATTTGAATACTTGGTCCCCAGGTGGTGGAATAACTTTTTGGGAAGGATTAATAGATGTGTGGTTTTCTTGGAAGAGGTGTGTCTCTGAGGGCAGACTTTGAGGTTTTAAAATACTATTGCCATTCCATTAGCTCTCTCTCTCTCTCTCTCTCTCTCTCTCTCTCTCTCTCTCTCCCTCTCTCTCTCTCTTTCTCTCTCTCATCCAGATGTGAGCGCTTAGCTGTTCCTGACACCATGCCTTTGTTCTAACATCATGGACTCTAACCCTCTGAAGCCATAAGCCCCTAAGTTGCTATAGTAGTTAGGATTCTCTAGAAGAACAGAACTGATTGTGTGTGTGTGTGTGTGTGTGTGTGTGTGTGTGTGTGTGTGTACTGTGTGTGCTATATGTGTGTGTATGTATGCATATATGTATATATACATATATACACACATTTATATATGCATAGATGATTCATTAGAGTGGCTATGGTCCAGATAGTCTAACAATGGTATGTGTCTGAGAGAAAATACAAGAATCAAATACTTGTTCAATCCATGAAACTGGATGCCTCAGCTTGTCTTCACTATATATCCGGATCCCAAAAGAGGTAGTCTCTAATACCAGTGAAGGAATGTCTCCGCATCAGGATGTATGAACTTGACAGTGATAACGAGGACAAACAGGCAAAAAGCAAAATCTTTCCTCCCTGTCTTTTTCATAGGCTGCATGAGAAGTGTGGTCCAGCTTTAGGGTGGATTTTTTTTTGTTTTGTTTTTTTTGTTTTTCTAGACAGGGTTTCTCTGTGTAGCTTTGGAGCCTATCCTGGCAACCAGGCTGGCCTCCAACTCACAGAGATCTGCCTGCCTCTGCCTCCCAAGTGCTGGGATTAAAGGCGTGTGCCACCAACGCCCGGCTTAGGGTGGATCTTTTCAACTCAAAGGATCCAACCAAGAAAAACCCTCACAGGCCTTCATGGCTTCTTGGGTTATTTGTTAATTCCAGATGTAGTTTAGTTGACAGGCAAGAAGAGCTCTTTTATTTGCCTTGGTCATTGTGTTTTATCACAGCCACAGAAAAGTAGCTAAGGCAGAAACCAATATGAAAATAATCAAGGACTACCACAGCCATTAATGAGTACTTAGTTTGTGGAGAATGGACCTCCATCAGAGACCCTCAGGATACATGATCTCATTTGTCCTCATACTAGCCCTGGAAGGCACACTCTCAATTTTATCTATCAGATAAATGAAACTGAAAGACGGTGCAATTACTCCAGGCCTTACACCCAATAAACAGAAGAGTCTGGATTTGAATTGTGGCAAATCTTCCAAATATAAATCATAAAGGATCCATGTTGTCCTTCCTAATACCTATTTCCTTAGACACAGAGAATTAAATGAGGTGTCAAATACACCTGTTTGTTCTCCCAATCCCTTGTCATGGAAAGCATCTCCACACATGCCCTCTTCCCCAGCATGCCCCACTTCCCCAGCATCTCCTAACATCTATGTGTTTTTCCAACAACCACTAGTTCTGTCTACATAAATCAGGACTTATTACTCAACTAGTTAAAATTTGCAAAGGTACCCCATTACCTCCTGCAGATATTCTTAGCAGAGCTAACCATCAATTGCAAGGGAATATTGAAATTTCTGTAGTATTGAAGAAATTCCCCAGTAAGTCTAATATCTCTTATGTCCTCTGTACCAACTCACACCTACATTCTAGGTGTGAACTTATAGCCTAAAGGGAACAAAAGAGCAGAGAAATAACGAAACAGAATACCAATATTTATTGAACATTTACTCTGTACAGGCAACATGCAGTGCGGTATGCCATCTAATTTATTTTCTTAAATATAGTAGTTTCATTTGCATATCTTACCTCCTTCAATCCTCATAAATGTTCCATGAGAAAGATGTTATTATTATCCCTATTTTCAAAATGAGAAATTGGAAACCCAGAGAGAATAATTCACCCTCACACTAGTAAGTTTCAAAGACCAAATTCAAACTCAGTCTAGATTTCAAATGCAGATATCCTGCCACAACAATCCCCTAAGACCTGTGCCATATGGGAATAACCCATACCTCCTGTCTCATCGGCTCATTCAGCTCTTCTCCTAGAGAACCTTCCTGGCATGCCTCTACTCATTAGGATGAGATATGCCCTGTGTCTAGAATTCTCGATTTCATTATTTTAAGGACTGCTTCTTCCTCCTTCCCAGTACACAGTTCCTTTTTTTTTTAAAAAAAAATATTCATTTCCCTAGCCAGGCAGGATTCCATGGTCTTACTCTTCAACCATATTTTTGCCAAGTTCCCAAAATATTCTTGTCCTGTTTATTTTCAGTATCTTTAACCCCCCCAAAAACAAACAAACCTTATCCCTAGATCTCTCCAGTGCTATCTTCCTTTTCTCTACATGAGCGTCTCTCAACCTTAAAGAACATCGAAACTCATGAATAACTCCATGGCTACAACTTCTGGGCTTTTACTTTTGTGTGACAATGATTATATTATTCCTGAAATGCTTGCTTTCCTCCATTATTAGAGAGTTTTGCTTCCTCTTTCATTGAAGAAAAAAGAGAAGTCCTCACCTACTCACCATCAATCCATATATCCATCCATATACCCATCCATTTATCCATCCATTTATCCATCCATCCATCCATCCATCCATCCATCCATCCATCCATCCACTGAATATGTATTGAGCCACTTGCCACTTCAGTGAGCCGTAAACTCAGCAGACAGTACTCACTGCCCCTGTAAATCTTACATTCTACTGATAGGTGATAGAAAACAACTAAATGAGCTGACTACTGTAGAAGCACTATTCTAATAGAGACAATTCAGAGAGGCAAGTCGGCATCCCAAACAGATGGCAGCAGCGCTCCATAGACATGGGACGAATTAGAAACTTCCTGAAGCTCTTCTCCCTTGCCTAAAAACATCTTTGAGTCACCCAACTAGAGTATACCTGTCTTATCTCAGTGGCAATTTGATCTCCCTATGCTGTCATTCCCCAAAGCCTTGCATTTCCTCCTTCTTCAGAAACAGCTGCCCTCCATTGTGTTTCTTCTTTTCTCCAATTTCAATTCTGCTTTCACTAGTTACAGCTTGTCTACTGCCAACTAAGTGGGTCATTAAGAAAATCACAAACCAAAATTCCATCCTCACCCTTTGTATTTACTCTCCAAGCTTTCTGTAACTAAGTCCCCCAGACACTTATGGTACAGAATGTATCATCTCACAGTTCTGGATGCAAAGACCCAAATCAATGTGTAAATAGGACTATACTCCTTTGGAGGACTGTTTGCTCCTAGTTCTCTGTAGTATTTTGTTTGTTTGTTTTATTGCTGCTTGTTTTATTTTATTTTACTGTGGTGCAGTTATTGCAGACTTCCTATGACATTCTGTCTGTGTTTCTGTCTCAAAATTTCTCTTTTCATTAAAAAACAAAACAAAACAAAAAACAAATTGAATTACTGCCTACACTACTCCAATATGACTGTCTTGACTAATGACTAATATGCAGTCACTGTTTCTAGGAAACATCACAATTGGAGGCCTGGGAGGTTAGTATTTCCACATGAGAATTCGGACAGAACAACCCACAAAAACTGCCTATCCTCCTGAGGCCTCACTATTTATTTGCATACTATTCCATGGATATGGTTTTTTTTTTTCCAAGAAATCATTTGTATATTATTGATACCTCATTTTCTTCATTTTTAATAAAACTTAATTTATTTTAATGTGTTTGGGTGTTTTGTTTGCATGTGTGCCTGTGTACCACATGCTTCTTTGGTACATGCAGAAGCTAGAAAAGGATTTCATATACTTTTTTTTTCCTTTTTTATTTAAATTAGAAACCAGCTTCTTTTACATGTCAATCCCAGTTCCCTCTCCCTCCCCTCTTCCCCTGCCCCCACCCACCCCTTATTCCATCCCCTCTGCTCCCCAAGGAGGGTGAGGCCTTTCATGGGGGGGATCTTCAAAGTCTGTCATATCATTTGGAGCAGGGCCTAGTCCCTCCCCCATGTGTCTAGTCTGAGAGAGTATCCCTCTATGTGGATTGGGCTCCCAAAATTCATTAGTGTACTAGGGATAAATACTGATCCACAACTGGAGGCTCCATAGATTAACCAGACCTCCAAACTGACATCCTCATTCAGGGGGTCTGGAACAGTCCTATGCTGGTTTCCCAGCTATCAGTCTGGGGTCCACAAGCAACCCATTGTTCAGGTCACCAGGCTGGATTTCATATTCTTTGAGCAGTTAGATATTTGCCCTTCTGGAAGGGCAACCAGAGCCATCCAAGCCATCTCTCAAGCCCTAACACCTCCTTTTCTTTTCTTTTCTTTTCTTTTCTTTTCTTTTCTTTCTTTTTCTCTTTCTCTCTTTTTTTTTCAATCAAGATAGGATTTCTCTGTGTAGCTTTGGCGGTCCTGGAACTAGCTCTTGTAGACCAGGCTTGTCTTGAACTCACAGACATCTGCCAGCCTCTGCCTCCCAAGTGCTGGGATTAAAGGCATTCGCCACCACTGCCTTGCTCCACTGTCACTCTTAAACCCAATACACTTGTACTATGTTCTTAGTTAAGAGAAAACATTCCAATTCTTATTGCCCTTCCTTCTTTCAACTTATATCTACCCAGGACTTCACTTACACATACTTCTTCCCAAATAGTCTTTGCTAACTATTTCTTCAAACTGTCTTTTTTAACATTACCATATTCTCTACTTATGTCCAATATACCAACTTTATTATACTTCTTAACAAAAAAACCTCAAATTGCCAGTGACTTGCAGCTACAGAGAAGGCTCTGGGGTTAAAAGTGCATGCTGTCCTTGAAGAGGACCTGGGTTTAGTCCTCAACACTCACATGTTGACCTGCAACCATCTTTAACTCCATTTCCAAAGAAACTAATGCCCTCTTCTGGCCTCTGTGGACACATGGCATATATTTGTGGTACACATATATAGGTGCAGGCAAAACACTCATACATAAGCTAAAAATATATAAATCCTTAAAAAAATCAATAATGTCAAATCTAACTGTTTATAAGTTTGTTAAGTTGTATAGAGTTTGAATCAGGCTAATTTTGGTGTGTGATATTTTTATTTAATTTGTGAGGTATTTTTTTTACAATAAAGTTGATCAAATAAATAAAATGTCAGTAACATATCTGCAGTGGTTTGAATGAGAATGGCCTGTAGAGACTCACATGTTTGAAAACCTTATCCCTCATTGATGGAATTTTGGGGTAAGATTAAGGGGTGTGGCCTTGATGGAAGAAGTGTGTCACTTTTTTGAAACCTCAAATGTCCATGCTTCCCCAGGTAGCTCTTTTTGCCTAATGTTGGCAGATCAAGATGTAAGCTCTCAGCTGCTGCTGTAACACCATGCCTGTCTGCAGCCGTGCTCCCTATCATGATAGCCATGGACTCTAACTCTCTGGAACTATGAACCCCGAATTGTGTGCTTGCTTGTATCAGTTGCCCTGGTCATGGTGTCCTGTCACAGCAACTGAAAAGCAATTAAGACATTATGGTAAAATAGTATAGCATGTTGTTCATATTGCCCGTTTGTAGGTTAGTGATAGATAGTAAGTCTCTGCTGCAGATGTGGCTTCTATGTATTCTCTCATCTAGGACACAAGCTTAACCAGAAGCCCTCTTCTGAGATAGATATGCATTTTTATTGGTAAATGGTGCAGGACCATAAGAGGCTGATTTGGAAAATGCCATCAAATGTAAAGTTCCTGTAGGACAAGTGGTGGGCTACACTCACATTCCAGTGGCCAGAGCAAGTAGTGTTGTCCCCCATCAGTGAGGCAGAGAAGCACACACCTCTCTCAGGAAGGCAGACCATCAGCGAGCACATGTGATCCTACAAAGAAAGAAACTAAAGACTGCACTCTACTGCAGCCTATTATGGTATGCAATCGACCACAGGCCCTCAGACTTGAAAGCTTTGCCATTTTTGTCTCTTCTACAAAGAATCAAGCTCGTTTTGAGCCAAAATGACCCATCTTTTCATTCCCAATGCTTTACAGGACACCCGGAGTATCATAGATGCTCAATAAATAAGGGTTGAGGGCATATATGTTCACACCACTTCTTATATATTCTCTTGGTGTTACATTATGAATTATTTTTTTTCCTTTTTATTCTTATAGAACAGCAGTGCATCTTTAGTTTGGTGACACTGCACTTTGGTTTGTTTGCTTATTTGTTCTAGTCTGCTTGTTGTTTTGACAAACCATTGACCAAAACAACTTAGGGAGAAAAGAGGGCTTGTTTCATTTTACAGGTTACTGTCCATCAGCTAAAGAAAACACAGCAGGATCTCAAGGCAGAAACCTCAAGGCAAGAACTGAAGAAAAAAACCATGGAAAAACACTGCTTATGTTTTCACTTCCAGACTCTCACTCAGCTAACTTTCTTATGAAACGCAGGCCAACGTGCCCACAGTGGGCTGGGCCCTCCTATCAATTAGCAATCAAGAAAATACCCCACAGACAGACCTATGGGCCAAGCTGATGAAGGTAACTTCTCAGTTGAGGGTATCTATTCCCCGGTGTATCAACCAAGATTTGCCATCAAATTAGGTGATTTTTATCCTCTGGACTAGAACCTACAAGATGGGCAGATCATCATCTCCCTTCCAGTGCCCTGTAAAATATCTTGAAAAGAAAAGTTCAATATATGTCTGAATAATTGAATCAAATCACTTTCCCCAGTGGAAATCTGCATTTGTTTGTTAATTGCCTACCAGGTTCATTCTACCATTCACTCAGAATAGGAAGCAAGGACATGCCAAAGGCCAGTGGCATCAAGGAGGAGAGCAGTGTATGCCGGTGGCCCCAACTTAAAGAGCAACACTTGCTTCCAGCAGCAAGCTCAGGACCACTGCACTAATCTCGGTGCCTTCTCATCTACTCCACCTGCACCCCTCACCTCAATTTCAACAGCATGCCAATGATCTAATTTTCCCATCCAGTTTATTGCTTTGCACTGCTCAGCTCACCAAGTACATTTGTGTTTATTGTGCGATTAGTGCTGAGTACTCTGAACAAGGTAATGACAGGCAGCAAAGGCCAAGAGCTGATGCCCTAGCTCTATGCATCACTTCATACCTCAGGAGAATGCAGCCCTCCTCTTCTCTGAAGCCTGGCTGCATTACAGATTCAAGCTTTCAAACTGAAACCATCAGCCTCTCAAGGAGCCTGGCAGAATGCAGCCCGGAGACCATTTCAGAGGCAAATCTGGCAATGAACAGCAGAACTGATGGAGAATTCAGGGAGTATGGGCAACATGATATGGTCTTCCAGGCTCTGAGATTCAGGCAGAGATGTAGTACTTTTTGAGAATGCTGGTCTTGAGTTCAAGTAAAAGTGGGAATTCAGAACACTTTAGCAGAAGGAAGGAAAAGGGTAGGCAATGGAAACCTTCCATCACTGGTCCAGTTTAGACAATTTCTATCAAGAATGTGACAAGATAGAACTGTGACCAAAACCCTGGGCAGAGATTTCAAAGAACTAAGCACACTTCTGTCTCGTCTCTACAATTTACCTGCTGGTTTCAATGAGAAATGCTCCCTCCCACAGTCTTGGGAATTAAATACTTGGTCCCCAGTTAGTAGTTCTACTGGAGGAGGTTTAGGTTTTTCTGCCTTTATGGAGGAAGTATGCTACTGAGGGAAGGATTTAAAAGCTTAAAGACTCACTTAACTTCCAGTTTCTTTCTTTGCTTCGTGCTTGATTTCAAGATGTGAGCTCTCAGCTTCCTGTTCTGGGTGACATGCCTGCTACCGGCTGCCACACTTCCCTGTCATCATGGATGCATTAACTCTTAATTCTGTAAGTTGCTTTGGTCATGGTGTTTTATCATAACAGCAGAAAGTAATTAATGCGCCTACCCTGGCTTTCCCTAGATAATAAATGCATCCTTCCCTTAGGTGCTCACACACTCTACCAGCTTTTCTATATCTATGCTATAAATATAGTTTCAAACATTCTCCCTCCCTACTTCTACTGGCCAGTCCTCCTATTGGTATAATGTATAACTTGTTCCTGGTGAAAGGATAACCCATAAGCATCCTTTCATTTACTTGTACATTCATCTGTTAATTGATTTCACCAATAGTTGAAACATATATTGCCACAAGGCCCTGGGCATCCATCTTTGAATAAAATACACTGTCTATGCTTTTGTGAAGCTCACAATCTAGTCGAGGAGAGAAGCATTAAACAATCAGACAAATCCATATATAAAGGCAGGTAGCGATGCACATTATGAATGCCTTTTCCCTCTTCTACAATAACAGTCTTTTAATCCTGAAGGTTTCAAGGGAGTTATAGATGTATTTCAGAGGCTCCATGGGTTTCTTTGGGTTGTATGTAAAATATTCTATGTATATAGATAGGTATGTGCTCTTCACTCTGAAAAGTATCCATGGCTTTCATCAAATCTCAAAGAGGACTTTGAGCTGGTAAAGTTAAGAAGCAATGCCTCAGAGCCACAGACACGATGGGCTTCTTTGTAGCATTGCCACCTCCCAGAATTGATTAAATGTGTTTCTGTTTATGGCTGCCACTGAGCCAAAGTGCTAACACAGAGCTAGAAGAACCAACTATCTCTTGCATCAGCTCATGAGCAAAGAGGGTAAGTGGCATACCTGGCTAGCACCCATAAAGATATGATCACCTGTCACAGGGAAGATTGGGTGATGTTTGCATTTTTTCATTTAAATTTTTGACTATTTCATTCATATATACAATGCAATATGAGCATATATACCCCTATTTACACGCACACACTCTCTCTCCCTCTCTCTCATAACACATCCCCTTTAAACTTTATATCTTTTCAAAAACATTTATTTGATAGCCTACTATGTCTGATTATGGCTGTCCTTATGAGCATGGATGTGATACTATCCACTAGAACATGGAAAACCTACTAGTTGTCACACTCTCAAAAGTAAATAATTGTCCATGTAACAGGCTGTCTTTTGGGTCACCAGCCACCTCCTAAATCCTGACATGGAGACCTCTTATTAGTCATGAATGCTTGGCATTATCTTATGCTTGTACCACCAGCTCTTATAACTTAACCTGTTCTCTTCCTCTACATTTTGCCTCTGGGCTTTTTTTTTTTACCTTTCCTTCCTTCTGTATATCTTGTTTTCTCTGCTTCTTGTGTCTGGCTGGTGTCTGGCTGGCTCCTGGCTCTAGGGGTGTCCCTCTTTTTCTCTCTTCTTCCTCTTAAACCCAGATTTCTCCTCCTACTTACTCTGTTTGCTTGCCAGCCTGGCCTATGCCTGTCTTGCCTAGTTATTGGCTGTCAGCTTTTTATTAGCCAAATCAGGTGCCTTAGACAGGCAAGATGAAACAGCAGCATATCTTTACATAACTAAACACAGCATAAACAAATGTAACACACCTTCACATAAAGTGATATCTCACAGTTTAAACAACTGTAACACATCTTTACATAGTTAAAATAATATTCTACAACATGCCCCATTGCCAGTAGCTATGAAATGCCAGTAACTTCTCAGTAAGGGGTGAAGATTGTAGAACACCTAATCTATCTATGCTAACATTTTATAAGTCTTGATTTTGCTCAGGCCTTGTGTAGGCCTTGTACATTTAAGTACAGATGCTCTGAGTTTGTGAGCATAATAGCCATGTCAATCCCAGAAAACAGCATTTCACAGAACTCTCCCCCATCCTTCAGCTCTTATATTTTTTTTCTGCCTAAATTCTTCTATGTTTCCCAAGCCTGGTAAGAGGAGGAGCAGATAACTAGAAAACAACGTCTCATCCATAGTTAACACCCAGTCTCTTATTCTTAGCATGTCTACATTGATTTTGCCTACCACTTACATTCTTTTCTATGTATTTTCCTGATCTGAATTGCTTACAATAAATGTATAATTTCTCATAATCAAGAAAAGTAATATATTAAAGCTATTTTATTTGGTGGAAAATTATACATTTACCACTATATCACAATGGATGACTAAAATTTAAGGTATTTACACACACATGCATGGCAGTGTTATTATATTCTATGTTGTCATTATGATAGTTAACCACCATGAGGAGGAGGATTGAGTTAGTCTATTAAGCTATAGAATGAACAAAGGATAGGGACATGCTTCTGACTGGAAAGTTAGGGCTCTATTATCTTTGACATTGACTTCCACTGGGTGATCTCCAATTCACCAGTTAGGGAGCCATTTAGGAACAGGGGTGTTTAGGAGAACTCATCCTAGCATATGAGTCAGATTACTCAAGAGATAGCTCCTGTTATTTTTTTCTTCAACCTAAGAGTGCACTGGGAAGAGTATTGTCATATGCCTACACCACAAGCTATTTTTCTACATCTAACCCCTGACTCAGTTCTCAGACATAAATGGTACATCATTATCAACATATCCTCCACTAGAGCTCAGGAAACACTGAGAAAGAAGAAGTGGAAAGAAAATATGAGCTGGGAAATGAGATGTGTTCTGACATGCTGCCTTCAGGAATTGGCATGGCTATCACACAGTGCAGACTAAGAATCAATGGTAAAGGCTTACATCCAGGTTCTTCAAGTGTGTAACAACTGGTCTGGGCTTCAAGTTACTCAATTACAAGTAAAGCATGCTATGTGATCACTTTCCATCTCACAGCACTCTTCATTAAGTATAAAAAAGATCATTAATGAGATCCACAACCACATAAAGACCAGGTTAGCCAATGATGCTATTTTGCACGTGATATCACATCATCTAAGATTAAAATATATCATTGAAATACATGAACTCCATAGCTGTGAATAATGGTATAGATCTAGATGTTTTCCATCCTTTGTTCTCTAATTGAGGGTGCACATGGAAAAGAGTATCATATGACTAGGCCAGGAGCTGTGGTTTCCACATGCATGTACAACCTCTGACCCAGTCCATCTATCTCATTTGAAAACTTTTATCCCAAGAATAGATCTACCTGTCACATCACATTGTACAGAATGTGAGAAAAATGATGAAGAATGCATGAGCTCATGGCAGGTCATCCAGGGTACAGGGAGCACCAGGGGCAGCAGGGGTCTAGGGATCAGCAGCTCGTTTGTCAGCAACCTTCAGTCTGTGAGCTCCCCTGCATGGCAAAGTCCAGGGTGATTATTGCTATTATTTATAGAGCAATTTTCCCCCTCATTTAGACATAGAGTATAGTAAGACACCAAAGCACTCATAAATAATACCTAATAGGTCTGTCTAGACAATCTTCCTCAGGTTCTATTTTTTTCTGCACCTTGAATCCAAACTGAACAGAGAGCTTGGGGATAAGAGAGAAACAATTCTCTCTAGAAGAGCAAAATAAGAGGGCAAAGGGGTTCAAGAAATCAGAGTCCTAAACCAGGGTAGAAAGTGGGAGTCTGGCTCTGTTGGGTATTAGGAGAAAGTATTTTTCTCTTGCGTATGTAGTGATTTCATTCATCAAGAAGGTAGTGACACATGGGGAACCTGACATGGATGAAGCCAGTCAAGTTCTAATCTCATTGTGCCTCTCTCTGTTTAACAGCAGACTGGGTACTTAACCTCTCTGGTCAATGATTTAGTCCCCAATTAAATATGAAGTTTAGACCAGATCAGCATTTCCCAACTTGTGTTTCTCAGAACATTAGTTTCTATGGGATAGTAATAAGCATTAGCATGAAGAAAAATTAAAAAGAAAACATGATTCTTTGGTCAGTTAAGTTTGGGGGATGCTGGGTTAAATAGAGTTGAATGGGTTTCTCTACTATAAGAATTCTCAGGGAGTTTAATGTGTTAATATTAATTCTGAACCCCCCCAAGTGACCATAAAACTTTCCCCAAACTTGTGTGATTGTTGATGTTCAGTGTTTTGTTTATATTTGGTTTGTTCTGCTTAGCATCAACAAAGATCTGAAGATACTTTGGGGAAATAAAGATTTTTTCCTGGACTCCACTTCCATTATGGGATTTTCCCAAAGAACCACAGAATGATTTTATGCACAGGTATAAACAAGAGGGACCAGCCTCATATGGATGACAGCTAGCAATGCCAAAGCCACCTATTTATTTTCTTCTTTAATCTTTTCAGCAAACCAGCAAGGTGGATTCTACCATTCTCATCTTACAAGGGAAGATGCTGAAGTTCTGAGATAATAAGGGAGCTTTTCAACAGAATGCAGCAAGAAAACTGTGGATCCTCTTGTCAGAGGTGGTAATATGTGTATGCAATCTTAAATATAATGACATTTAAACAAAACCTCAAGGAGGTGAATGAGTGAGCCACATTCTGGCAAAGAGTTTTAAGGAGAGAGAACAGGCAATGCACAATACCTGAAGAGAGAATGTGTCTGACTTGGTTGGGCATCAAAGAGTACCACCTATGCTGGAGTGGAGAGCACAGAAATGGGAACTTGGACATTTTCAACCAGGGAGATGAGATCACAGACCTAGTAGCAATCCTGGGACCTCAGGCTTTGACCCCAAGGAAAATGGAGGACAGAAGGTTGACATCATTTGGTGACTTGGTCTATTAGGTTGTGAATAAATGCTAGAGAAAAGTGGCAGTCATCAATGCTGTTTATGAAGTATTTCTGGTTCTCCTGGGATATGGTTGGGCTACCTTCTTGAGGGTAAGCAAGGCCACATCAAAGATATTTTAGTTTAAAAGCCTTGGTTCTTGCAACCCCAATGGAAGAGGCTCAGCTACTTGTTTTTAATACATTAGTTAAAGAGATGAGTAATAGAGAAAAGCAGAGAATATTTAATCAATATCCACATCAGGAAGAGAAAGGGATCAGAGGTTTCAATGGCCAGAATTCATCTGTGGGGCCGGGACATGAGATTTAGCTTTCAGCAGAAGATACATTGGAGCAGTGGGAAAGGTATGCATAAATAAACATTCCCCATCAGGGAGTAGTTTGGTTGACCATGGCCTGGGTTCTAGCTCATAAGGTAGTATTAGAAAGTTCTTGTTGCTTGAGAGACAGACTGGTTCTCGTGGAAAGACTGTTCCTGCTGCAGGGCTCAGCCTCAGCATTGTGGAGAACTGCCTTCTTCGTTGAGAATGGGTTGTTTGTCCTTCAAGGTGCTGCTTTTCCAGGAATGCAAGATGACTTTGTTTTAGGAGAATTATGGCAAACTTTTGAGAACTTTGGGTACATCTGAAATGGGAAATTATAAAAGGTATCAGTAAGATGTCTCCATTACTTTTGTCTTGGTGCCTATAGCCTTGAAGGAAATAAGGTGGGTTAGGGATCGCTTTTTTTTTTTTTATGGACAAACACTTCTTGAGTAATAGACATGCCCACATGGAATAATAGTATGCTGAGGACCCAGGGTAAAAGGAGTCAAATATAAAATGAAGGCAGAGATGCGAGGCTTTCTTTCTGTTTTCTATTACCTTGTGGGCCCAAGTAAGGAGTCATTCTTTATAGCAAAAGCAATTGCTAATTCCTGTTGCAGTCATGGGACTGTCTTGGCCAATGAAACATGCATGGAAGTGATGTAATCCACTTCCATGTTAAAGCTTTAAGGCTTTGTGGACAATTTACCCCTACCATATGACAGGCAATGGGGTGGCTCTGTCAGTCTGGGTCTGATGGAAAATTATAGTGACTCTGCTAACCTGAGTTGAATGTGATAGTGAGCTGTAATCCTGGTTAAGACACCAAGAAACTGTTCCTACTTATTTCTGCAGAATCCTGAAACCTGTTCATACTGACATAAGAAAGCAAGGCAGAAGCAGAATTAGCAAAGCTTACTGCAGTAATCCAAGTGAGAGATGTTGGCCTGAGGGAGGCTAAGGGCAGTGCAGATGGTTGGGTAGTTGGATTGTGAACTCATTTTGAAAGTAGAACCAACAGAACTTCCTGATGTCTTGGGTGAAGTCAGGTAGTGGAGGGGAGAAGGGAAAGGTGAAGGGAGAGGGGGGAGGGAATGAGAGGGGAGGAAAGGGAAAGGAGAGATAGCTCAGCACCTACTGCAGCCTGAATAACGAGAAAGATAGAACAAGAAGTAACTATTGGTGTGGGGACTGCTGGGTAAAAGAAATTCAGGGGAAGGAAGTTTTGCTGTGATTTCTTTTCTTAGTGTTCTGATTTCTATATTCTGTTGAAAAAGATTATAGTTTCTGGTTATCTGCTGAAATATTTGAGTTTAGCTTTTATCTCCTTGAACATAGCATAGGAAGTCATGAGAGATTCTAAGTGACAAGGTCCAATTTGTGAACCCTTCACAAAGCTCAGGCCAAGTGATAGTGTTATATGTTGTTTTCTGCAGGAGTGGCACAGCTAAAGTGCCTTGGGAAGATATCAGAAGCATTTTATGTGCCTCCCTTTCAGAGCTAGGGTCCCAAACAAACCACTCGGAACTCATTGATTTGAAACTCCTCTTTATTGTTTTCTCCCTTGATTGAGTGCTTTGACTGCAAAGTGCGGATTGATTCAGACTCCTCTAATTTTCTGCCTGCTTGATGGTTCTTACCCATCATGCTTGAATCCTGTCTACAGACCATCCTTAGTCGCCTTCTAGAAACACTAAAACTGCAGTACCTGGAGAAGATGTTTGGCTCCATTCTGAATGCCTCTGACCTTAAATGATTTATCCTGGGAGGTTCCAGGTTGCATAGCTGAAATCTTTTTGGAAGGCATATTCTTTTTCAAGATAATCAGGTTTGGTTTGATCCATATGGTCATAAAACAATTCAGTATTTACATATAAGAAGTTTTTATTTGGTTTTTAAAGACAAGGTCCCAAGTAGCCCAGGCTGCCCTCCAACTAGCTATGTAGCCAAAAATGGCCTTGAAATTCTGATCTTCCTGCCCCCACCTCCCCAGTGCTAGAACTATAGGCCAATTTTATACAATGCTAAGGGTAGAACCCTGCACTCCATCAAACCGAGCTATATCACTGGCCACAAAAATAAGAGGGCTTCTTCAGAATCATCAAAGGTGTTGGTGGTACTAGATATCTGCTTTGTGAGTCTCGGACAATAGCCTATGAGTCAGTAGTCATTGTCTCTTTTAGAAGGCAGTTACTTAGTGCCGCTGTCCAGTCCCCAGCTGACTTGTTTATGTTACCTGAGCTGTACTCAAAAGTCAATATTACAGAATCCTCCATATGCATTACCCAAGTCCTTACAAACATTTAAGGTCAATATTTTATAGATTGGGAGCCCATCCTTCTTAGAGCTGAATTAATTGCATGTTTTTATTTGAGTGCATTTAAAGGTACTTAAGTGTTTCTATTTGGATTCTCCAGGGGCCAGGATTAAATGTTCTGATTTCTCTCTTTCCAAATAGAGTGCAATCTAGATACTGCTCAGTGATACTCATCCAGGGGCCTTTTAGCAGTGCCTTGTTTATATGAGGGAAGTGGACTTTAGGCTCTTACCATACCCACATACTTGCTATAGCTCCCAGAACACATTGTATTATGATTTGCTTTTCTAACCTGTAAAACAAATATAGAAAAAATAATATCCAATGTGTTATTGGTACTTCAAAGAATAAGATTGGAGAGATATGTCAAGGCCAGGTGTATAAGGACTTTCATTGCCATGTTCAGATCATTTTATTCCATAACTCAGAGATTTTCAAACAGTTCATTATAGAAGCCCGAGACAGTGCTGGCTTGTCCTTCTTCAAGAAATTGTCATAGGACAAAGAAACAAACATTTTTAATGAAGACTTCCCAGCACACTATGTTGAAGGACGTGGAGAACCATGCATGGTTTTACATGGAAACTGAGCTGTCAAGGTTCTTGTTTAGTTTTCTTCTGTTGTTGTGATAAAACACTCTGATCAAGAGCAACTTAAAGAGGGAAAGGCCTTATTTCAGTATGTGGGTAACAATACATCATTGAAGGAAGACAGGGTAGGAATTTAAGCAAGAATTTGAGGCAGAGACCTGGAGGAAAACTGCTTACTGGCTCACTCTCTTTTACAGCCCAGAACCTCCTGCCCAAAGAATAGTGCTACCCATCATGGACTAGTATCTCCTACATCCACTAAGAGTTAAGAACAGGGATTCCCTGAAGCCATGCCAATTTGACCTAGGTGATCCTACAACTGTGACTCACGGCTCAACTGATTCTAGGCTATGTAGAGTTGACAATTAAAGATAACTATGGCAGTTCTGAATTTACATATCGTCCTATATAGAGGATTGATTTGTGAAGACCAGCCACATGCCAGATAAGAAAACAAGTAGGAGACAAATATTTTGTAAGCAGGAGAAAAGATCTAACTGAACAAGAAAATGTCTTGTGATTAATTGAAGGAGAATGGAGAATCAACACTAAGAAGTTTTTGGTTTGAGCAATGTATTGTAAAATATTATTTAAAAATGTGTTACATTTGTTTATGCTGTGGAACATTTGCTTAATGATGCAAAGATGTGCTGCATTATTTTATGTTGCATTTGTTTAACTCTATGAAGCTCTGTTACTTTGCCTATCTAAAACACCTGATTGGTCTAATAAAGAGCTGAACAGCTAATAGCAAGGCAGGAGAAAGGACAGGAAGGGCTGGCAGGCAGAAAGAATAAATAGAAGAAGAAATCTGGGAAGAAAGGATCAAGGAACAAGAGAAGGAGGAGGACTCCAGGGGCCAGTCATACAGCTACACAGCCAGCCATGGAGTAGAGTGAAAGTAAGATATACAGAAGTATGAAAAGGAAAAAGCCAAGAGGCAAAAGGTAAACTGGATAATTTAAGTTAAGAAAAGCTGGCTAGCAACAAGCCAAACTAAGGCTGGGCATTCATAAGTAAGAATAAGACTCTATGATTTATTTGGGAACTGAGTGGAGGTCCCCAAAAGATCCAAACAGCAAAGAGTAAAAACAACTAACTGCAGTAATGATTACAGAGAATGAAGGGACAAGCCAGTTTAAAAAGATAGTAACCTGTAGAGAAATGATAATGAATATGAGAAATATGATGTGCTAGTGGGGCATGAAAGTCTTAATATATAGGCGGGTCAAAAATTAAAGGCACTATTAAGCAGATACAACATAGAACCTTAGGAGTTCAGGAGCACTTCATTTCATCTTCATGTCCTTTTCCTCATTATTAAAGGATGCACAGGGTGTTTGAGAGGTCAGAACACTCATAAATACTCAAGGATTTAGACCATAATGTTATCTATGAAAACCATGTTCCATATATCAGTTCTACCAGTCAGTATGCATTAGGGATATGACCAAAGGATCCCCAGTGATAAAACAAAACTACTAACCCCCTCACCACTTGGATCCTGGTCTAAGTACTATGGATCCAAATGATGCCCATACCTGGCTCTAGGGCTTTTGCCATAATCTGTCTGTCTGTCTGTCTGTCTGTCTGTCTGTCTGTCTATAGATATCTCCTTCTGTCCTTCCTTGGGTACTTTTTTCCAGTATGCATTCCTGCTTTAGCATACACAATGTGCCACCCTTCCTAGACACCAAAAGCAATGGAGCCACACACCTTGAAATTCTATCTGGAAATCTTCTTTCATCAATAGTCATTCCTTGGGGGAGATCTATTATCAAATAAACATTAGCAGATAACCTGGATCTAACTGAGATTTTGTTTTAGGAATTCATAAGAATATGAAACAGGGAGATGAAATGTCTACCTAGGAAGTTTGTGACTCCATAATTATAGAAAACAAAATGTGTAACTTCTCTCTCTGTGTGTTAATACCTGCGCCTTGGTCTCTGCCATGCAGTTCTGTATTAGGTAGAAGGGTATATAGAAACATGTTTTCACATCTTGCATTATTTTTGCTATACACAAGTTACTTATTAAGGATAAGTTATTAGAGTATGCCATTGGAAGGCAGGCCTGGGAAGAGACTATCGGTGTGATGGTCGGGGTAGTTATCAAAGAGTCTGATGTTTGCCTGGGGTTAGTCCTCAAAGCTGTTCTTTCCAAGGGAGCTGAGTTGTAGACTCCAACATCTGTTAGTCATTTTCATGTGTGTCAGTGTAGGTGAAAGTTAATGTAGGTGTCATTTATGAAATGGCATATCTCTAAGCTCTAGCTGTGCTTGATATGGCTCTAACAAAGGCCTACAGATCGTGAGCAATGAAAGCACTCATAGCTGACAGCCAAACACGCATACATGACTTTACCTGCTACCATCCTGCCACCTTTTTGCTATAAGAAAATCTTTTACTCATAAGGACATACCACACAATGATCAAATGACAACACTCAACCACTGATTTCTCTCTGTTCTGTTGTTCCTTGGAAGCAGCATGTGTCGTAGCACTCTTCAGAAGTGTTAAAACTCAGTTCCCTCTTGCTTCTGTGGGCTTGCTGAAGTAGTTTCTGGGATATGTCCATTAGAAAGGAAAAAGTTCACTTGAAAAAAGGGATGAACTCCCAATGATCTATACACAAATGTTTGGCACTCAGAGTGATGGTGGCTGCTGAAGACTTTTATGAGCCTGGCCATTGAGAGGTTCTCTCTATCTCTCTCTTAAGAGACTGGCCATTGAAAAGCTCTCTCTCTCTCTCTCTCTCTCTCTCTCTCTCTCTCTCTCTCTCTCTCTCTCCTGCTCTGTCTCTCTTCTCATCTGCTTCAGTGTGCCCTCTGCTGTGATGGCCTATGTTAAAAGCAACAAAGTCACCCAAACTTGGACATCAATCTCCAGAACCTGGAACCAAAACAACCCTGTCTCTACCTCACAAGTATTCTCTCTACTCCATAAGTATCCAGTGCCAGGTATTTCATTATAGTGAGAGGGGAAAAAAGCTTTCCAATATGTTTTTGTAAATGCTATTCCAGTCAAAGAATCAAGTCTTTAGATTTTGACTGTCATTGTGACCATTTATCCTGAGCTCCAGTTCTGCATTTAAAACCTTTTGAGTGTTTACAGAAAACATTAGCTGGAGTGACTGTCATCTTAGGACTTCTTTTAGGTAACTGGGGAGGTCACAGGGCCCCTGGGTCCTTTTTGATATTCTAAATGAAATAATTAGGAACTTGGGGTGTGGTTAACTTGAAGTGAGTCTTAGAAGGTAATAGGATCCATCAGCACTGCCTTCCTCAGTTAGCTCTGTTCCCCATGTCTGCCTTATCTTTATTGGCTTCTCAGCTTCTCATCATTTGGCAGCAGATCCAAGTAGTAACAGGAGGATTCATTCTGTAACTTGCCCCCAAGGTCTGGAAGCAATTGAACTCAACAAGAAGAGCCCAGCCATATAAGGGCAGAGCTTATTGTGAGATTCCACTGTTTCTCCCCTCAACGCCCTTTTTAAAAGTTGTTTCCCTTTGCACAAGACATGTTTCCTCTCTCAACCTCTTCCAGCTGTATTCCCAGCTCATTGAAGAAAGGAGGGAAAGAGCTGTTTAAATTTATACTGTTGAATTTCTGTAGGACACCGAAATATTTTTGAAGTTAATGGAGGAGCTCTGAATAGTCTGTTTCAAATAATTACAGGAAAAAAATACATTTAAATAATTAGTAGTTGCTACTAGAACATTCAGCAAAATGAAATGACATCTTTGCATGCCTATTAAACAGCACTTTATTTTCAGTTTAGGGTGTTTTGGATGAAATTAGATGGCAAACATACTGCATCATTGAGTGATTAGAAGAACTGGTGTCATTTAGAGCTACACTAGGACCACCATCAGCCTTTTGTTTTTTCTCTAAAAAAAGAAAGAAAAAGTACTGTGCACTCCTGTTAGGCAAGATTTTAATAGAAATGGGACCAACTGTGGCCCTTGAGACTTCAGCTTAAGTGGCTTATGGGTAATTCCCCACATGCAAGGAAAGGCGTTAAACCGAATCTGATTATTCTATATTTTCTAATTCTGAGATTCTCATTTTGCTTTGCTTGGAGAATACATAACCCCCCCCACACACACACACACACACACACTGAGGTGCTCTCCTCTCTCCAAGCAGAATCTTTTTGGCCCCAAAGAGAAAATGATCCTAATCTAATGAATAAGACCAAATACTTCTTTAGCCTTACTCCTTGCTTTGTTCACAGTACCTCAACTCTTTATTCAAACAAAACAAACCTCCATTTATAAAAATATTGACAAAGAGTCTACTTCCAATGTTTAAATTTAATAAAGATTGCAATTGGAAGACGTATCTCCCATCTCCTCTTCTTCCTTCTCCCTCTTCATAATTCTTTATCTCCATCATGGTCCTTTAGACCCACTCAAGCTTTCTAGCCAATGCTTACTCCTTCCTGGAAATAAACAAGAAAGAAAAAGGGACAACTGAGGAATGGTTGTGTCCCCTCGGCGAAGTGCCATACCTCACTATAATATATTGTTCATTTTATCGTATGCTATTTTAGAGGAATATTTTTTAGCTAGACGGACAGGAAATCCATATGTTCTTCACTTTACTGATACATTGTCATACACCAAGAAATCTGTCTGAATGGCTAAGTAATATCTTACAAATAAAAAGCCACTTGGAGTCCTGAGATTCTACCCCTTGCATCCAGGAAGCGGTGGTGGGAGAGAAAGCCGACTTCACATCCACCGGGAGGGGTAAACTAGCCAGCAAGGAGACAGCTAAAGCGAGCTCTGCTCCAGCGCCTGACTTGGACCCCATGTTTCCTTTTGGGGATCCCATATGGTCTCTCATGCTGCTGGGAATCTCTATCAATTGCTCATGGCACTTCCTCGTCCTAACAAGCTTGCTTGTCTCCTTGGGCGTCTTTTTCCAGGAGTACCTATTAGGATGTCCTGGTGGCTGGTTCCATCCCTGACCCTTGGTTATGTCTGCTGTTTCCCCAGGAAAAGGGAAAGTTGTCTGCCTCTCCTGTCCCAGAAGTTTTGTTCTTCACTGATTATCAAGTGGGACAGTTACAAAGGTCCAGATAATCTTCCTAATAAATCCCATTGGGTCATTATGTCATTATCTATCTATCTATCTATCTATCTATCTATCTATCTATCTATCTATCCATCCTAATATTTGCTATTCAAGTAGATCGACTCCAGAGAAAAGTGGGCTTCATGTCCCAGAAGAAAGGCACTGAGTTCCGGTGATTGAGTAAAAAAGGGTAAGGGAAAGAAGGAAGAGGACGCGGACTGCAGGGTTTACTTGATGGCAGGGAGTCGGATTCCTGAAGAGATATGCAGTCTGCCAGTGCCTGGGCACTGGTGTCAGAGCTGTCGGCCTTGCTCCTGACACATGGGGGCAGCAATGAGCAATGCAGGGAGCCGAGGCCAATGTCTGCCTGGCAACGATGCCCCAGTTAGTGGGGCCACTTCTCTCCTTCCTGTTCCTTCTTATGCCCTTCCTTCTCAGGCCACCCCACCCTTCATGCCCTAGTTTCTCTCATCCCTTATGTACGGTTTTGGCTCACTGTTCTCACTTCCTTTGTGTAATCCCAACCAGTAACATGTTTTTTGTTTTGTTTTGTTTTTTTGGTTTGTTTGTTTGTTTGTTTGTTTGTTTGTTTGTTTCAGTATGTCCAGCACTACAGCAACAGAAGCTCTGCTCTGTACAGTCTGTTCTCTGATATCCCTAGGGTGACTTGTCCCATCAACCCAGTCAGCAGCTCCTGCATTGCTGGAGTTCTTTCCACAACACCCCGCTGGGGTCTGCTCTAAATTGGTGGCTATAGATCCTTCTCAGCTTCAACTGTGCCCTTTAGGAGTTCTAACCTGCCCTTGATGGGGCAAGAGGGGATCTATGGCTGTGAAGCAAAACCAAAGCCAACCTTGGAGTGGTCACTGTTTGGGAACATCCCAGGAAGTGGGAGTCCCACTCAAAACTCAATGTCATACTTACCTGACTCTCCTACTTCGGCCCTTAGTTCTGCAATTCATCTTGACTTGGGAGTGCCAAGAAGGTGCAAGCAATGGCTTCCCTTCCCTCCCACTGCCTGAAGGACCATACTGAACTGTCTTGGCCCAGCCCCCTCAGCCCAGGCTATATGAGAAGACTCAGCATGCCTCTGTCTGCCCCAGGCACTGGAGAGAAAAGTAGAAGAGGCAGTTGGGTTTTATAGGCCAGCAATATACTGAAAGCCCTCCGGGAGAAAGCCACAGCCTCAGTTCCCAAACCAGGTTGTTGCAGAAGCATTGTACTCTGTATTTACTCTGTCTGTTTGGAGCCAATTTAAACAATTTCAATCAACAGAACCCATATGATAAATTGCATGTTACTCATCCTTATGAAAGAGAAACAAGGCTCCGATTAAATTTGAACTTTGAGTGGGAGGTGGATTTCCAAAGAGCCCCAGAGTTTTCTCTTACAGACATGGAAACTAAAAAATGAGGCAGGAAAAGATTGGCCCATAAGCACACACCACCTGCACCTTTGGAATATAACTGAAGTTGGTAGTTCTATTACAGACACTTTGTCCTGTGGGTCATGGGAAGGTTCAGGGAATTGAACCAGCAGGCTGCATTTGAGAGAGTTAAATAACTTTACCAGGCTTAGCCAAAGCAAACAGCATCTATTACTATGCTATGTGGTTTTACCTACTAAAAGAAATAGAGTACTCACTAATATTTAACATACAGTTAGCAAGTGCCAAGTAGTAAGCATATGGCCACTTTCCATGTGCAGGAAATGGTTCCAATCACATAGTAGGTACTCAGTGAATTTTGGGTATTACTGTTAATAACAACCATCTTCACAAACAAAAAAAAAAAAAACACAACAAGCATCACATGCTGATCTAAATACATGTAGCATAAGAGAAGGCAGATGATAATGAATTCACTAGACCCCAAATAAATGATAAATGGGTGTTTTATTGGGGAACAACTTATACAGATAATAATAAAGAACCACTGCAGCATTTTTCTGCCCTTTCAGATCTGATCCATGACCCAAGAGAGAGAGAGAGAGAGAGAGAGAGAGAGAGAGAGAGAGAGAGAGAGCACTAGAGATCGAGTCCTTCTTCATGCTTCCCCTCTTTCAGGTTCTGTCTACACCTGAAGCAACACCTAAAGTGGTGTGGCCATTAACACAAATATACTGGCAAGGAAGATGCTGCTACAAATTAGCATACTTCCTTATTCTTACAACTCTGTAAAACGGACTGTTACTGTCTCTCCTCCCCCCGCCCCCCCCCATTTTACAGATGAAGAGACAAGGACCCATGCAGAGGGAATAAAGCTTTGCCCCAGTCTAAGAATAGCTGAGTGGTGGATAAGGAATGCGAGCATCAGGGTTTCCTGTAAAGGCCATTCTCCATTAAATATTTACAGAGCTCCTTCTAGACACTAGGCACTATTCCAGGGGCCTGAAGTGTATTTCAGTCCCAAGGTGTCTTATATCCTTGAGAGAGGCACCACCAACAAACGTGTCAAACCAATGAAGGCTCTGCCATGTTAGGAAGTGGTCACTGAGGAGGGGAACTACGAAGGGAGCAGAGGAGACTGATAAGACGATGCAACACGAGGGAAAGACTGAGTTTGGATCAGGAGAGCCTTGCTGAGAAAGAGATGAGTCAAGAACTAGGAAGCAGAGGAAGCTCGCCAGACCATATGGGGAGAAATCATTCCAGGCAGAGGGAGCACGTGCAAAGACCCTAAGGCTTGGATTGTCGGAATCAATTATGCTAATTGGTCCCATACTCCCTCCTCATCCTAAATTTCTAAGCTTAGCAAATATAGCCTAGCACCATGAATAACAACGAAGACTGAGAAGTAGATTTTGTAATGTCTCTAAATTACAAATCCAACTGTTAACCTCCACGTGGAACAGATGAGGTCACTCCTGTTGTGAGACACCGTGCAAGAGGCCGGATGACACATTTAGGACATATCATTGCCTTCTTCCTAAAGAACCTTGCTCACATCTTTTGCTCATGGACAGAGGATGTCAGAGCAGGGCTTAAGCTAAAGATCACCTTATTTAAAACCTCTGTGATTGAAGGATTGTAAGCATTTAGTGTTTATTGATTTTTCTTTCCTATTTTTAGGAAGGTGAGAGCATCTCAACTAAACATTTTTGTTGGGTGCTAGTTCCCAGGGAGGATGGCCTAAAAGTCCCTGAGAGCTGAACCCTATTACTTATTAAGAGAAGATTCTAGAAGCTGGGCAAGTAGACTGACTTCTTTTCCAGCTCTCAAACAGGTTGTGGCACTGACCTCTGCATCTCCTTTTTGCCTTGGTTCCCTATGGTGGTTTAAAAGAAAATGACCTCAAAAGGGAGTGTCATTATTATGGGTGTGCCCTTGTGAGAGTGGGTGTGTTCTTGTTGGAGAAAGTGTGTCACTGTGGGGGTGGACTTTGAGGTCTTTCTCAAGCTTCACTCAGTTGATAGTCAGTTGACTACCTGTTGCCTGCAAGACGTAGCACTCTCAGGTCCAGAGCCATGTCTGCTTGCATGCCCCCATGCTCCCCATAATGATGATAATGGATTGAAGCTTTGAAACCATGATAGAGCCATCCCAATTAAATGTTTTCTTCAAAAGAGTTGCCAAGGTCATGGTGTCTCTTCACAGCAATAAAAACCCGAGACACCCCTGTATTAGTCAGATTTCATTTCATTTCTTTCTTTCTTTGTTCTTTCTTTCTGTTTTTCCTTACTTCCTTTCTTAATTCCTGTGTGTGTGTGTGTGTGTGTGTGTGTGTGTGTGTGTGTGTGTGTGTGTGTGTTTGTGTAATACCTAAGAGAGGAATTATTATTTTTTTTTTTGGCTTACATATTCAAAAATTTAGCCCACAATTGGATAGACCCTACACTCTGTTACTGTGGCCCTAGGGCAAAAGCGAACAATGAGGCAGCAAGGCCATGTGGACAGGGAAATTGTTCTTATTGTGGCAAGGAATTAAAAAGATAGGAAAGAGCCAGAAAAAGGTGTATTCCCCATAACAATACTCCCAGTGTCCCACTTTCTCTAGTGAGGCCCCATCAATTCAGGTTTGCAGAACCTCCAAATAAAACTACCCACTGGGGATGAAACCTTCAATATCCGAAGCTGTTGGGATATTTCATAACTAAACAGTATCAATCTCTTGCCTAATGAGTTGTCATGGCAATAAATGAATAGTCTTTCATGAGACATAAGACAGCCTTTCTGAGTTTATTAGTACATGGTCCATCACTGTGAACCTACTGGGTGACCACTCTGGAACCTCAGCTTACTTCCATATATTAGACTGACTGTAACTAGCAGATGGTTAAGGTTGGCCCTACCTCTAATTCTTGGAGGGAAGCAGGAACCAATGTATTGCACTGCTAGCTAGCCCATCTAAGATGTTCTCAGCAGCACACAAAAGGAGATGAGTAGGCAGCTTGTTTGAGGGCTTTTCTAAGGCTCATGGGTCTGGGTGATGTTTCATGAGTGACGCTTTGTCACAAAACACATGCATTTGTAACACACATGCATTAACTACATTTTTTTTAGTATATATCTTTTGTCTTTAATTTCACATTTGTTATGAAATTATCCTGTGTGAAAGGTCTACTCTTACTTTTTTTTTGCTTTTAACCATTAAAGATGACACTTAGACTATACTATCTTACCTCATCTCATAAATTCTTTCCAAAATCTTCCAAACCATATATTATTATTCCCATTTTCCAGATGAGTATTGAAACATTATATGCTTTATCCCAGATCAAATTTAGTACCTGAAAGAATGTCAAATATTAAGATTGATATTATTAATTTTTATCTTGTCCAATCTTTCTGTTCAGCTACCTTGTATCTGAAAAGGAATACATGTACAAATGGTCTCTGATTGAGGATGATGCAGTTTAACAATATTTTGACATTATAAGCTTCATTAAAGCATACCATCCCAATCATTCCATTTTTCACTTTCTCTACAGTATTCAATAACTGGTACAAGACAGTCAACACTTTATGGTAACTGCAGGTTAATGTAATAGTTCTGAGTACATTTGAGGTAGGCTAGACTGAGCTATTATGCTTGGTAGGTTAAGTATAGCAAATAAATTTTCTGCTTAAAATATTTTCTATTCCTGATAGGTTTATTGGCATGTAACCCTACTATAAATTCACACACACACACACACACACACACACACACACACACCTTTAAAATTTACATATACCACCAGAGAAAGGAAATATTTTTTTTCCATATGGGATCCTACAACAAAAGACAGATTGGTAGGAGAGAAAATGTAAATGTATTCAATGTAAGTTTTATGTACTTGAGATCCTTCAAGACCTGAGACCCAAAGAAACAGAAACCTATATATGTTTATGTTACTTAGGATTGATGAAAAATTGTGGAAGTGTAGTTGAACAAAAGGGAATGATCTAATGCCAATGAACTGGGAGGGAACCGAACCAGACATGTTTGTTCAAATTCTTCTCCTTGTCCTCTAGGAAAAGGAAGGCACCTTGCACAGGAGGGACTTATAACCTGCTCCCAAACAAAAGGCAGAGGGAAGGACAAGGTAAGAAAAACCATTCAGCCTCTGCCATCTACTCAGAGCCAATGGGTCTTATTTTAAAGTTTGAGTCCTTAATCCCATTAAGCATATACATATCACAAGCACACTCACATATCCAAGATTCGAACGTACATAGCTGTGAGGTCCCACATAAGTACACACATTCACATATGAGCACACAAACATGCACACACCTGCTCAAGTTCATGCTGGCACACAAGCACTCACAGTCTGTGAGCTAGGGACTTAGGAAGTGAAGTACTCTCTAACAAGGCAAAGATGCAAATATTGATGCTTATAAAGGGAATGGCTAGGATGGAGGGGTCAGAGCTGCCAGGAGAAGCTGGGAGTTTCCTGATGAGAGGCTGAGGTTATTTTGTCCTGAGAGTTAAATTCACAGAAAGAGGCTGGCTACAATTCTAGCACCCCACCCCATTCTGCAAGAAGAGCCGACGGCTGGAGTTGAAAAAAGGAAATAAATGGCTCCCCATCAGGAACCGAATCCAGGAAGACAACATTGGAGGTACAACCAGAGGGAAAGGATAAGGGAAAGGAAGATGGTGAAGGAAGCACAGAGGAGGAGTTAGTGAAGACAGCCAGAGTCCAGAACAAAAGGGAAAGAGCTGACGGAGACTAACACAAAGATCCTTAGAGAAAGTAATTAGTGTCAGGCCTAAGAAGGATTTGAAGTGTATATGTCCACAGACTTCAGACAAGAGAATGGGCTCCCTGGTGCTCCGTGGGGGTTCTACTTTTCCCACCTGAACTGTGACTGAACTGTAGTCTGTGACTTGGTCATAGACTCAACTGGTATAGGGCATCCGGGCTTTCTTCCATTTTCAGAATGACAGAGCCTTGACCTCTGAAGACAGCATTGGCTAAGACATCAGTCTTGATGGAAACAGGAATGTCTCATACTTCAAAGTGTAATGAGGACGGTCTGGCCTTGTGCTGTGCATCTGAGGAATCTAACAGTTCACACACAGGTCAGAGCTCTGCCGAGAATGCACTGCAGACCCTGCTTGGTGCTAGCCACAGAACAGTATGGGAAGAGTGCCAAGACCATATTATCCAACACTCCCCTGTGAAGGTCAGCTTTCAGCCAGTTTATTCTGACCCAGGCAAAAACCACTACACTGCATTGATATTGGCCTCCCTCCCCAGGCTACCATCATGCTGGCCTAACATTCTTCTGCCTCCTACTAGCTTTCTATGGGTTATTTCTGCACCATCTACCCAGCCTCTGTTCTTCCTTTAATAATAATAAACAGGTTAGCATAATCTCTCCCTCAAGGACTTGTAGAGAGTTCACCACATGCAGATGGTCCTGTATGGCTAAGGTCTGTGATAAGTTGGAAAGAACCCAGATACTATGCCATCTTGAGTGGGAGATAGTATTTTAATCAAGGTGCTTCACTCTCGAGCCCATTTTCTCACCTTCAAAATGGCAATTTCAGATATACTTTTCTAATAACATATCAGACTAGCTGTTAAGTTCTTTCTCCATATATGGTACTTATGGAAGACACTGTTGCTTTATGGCCTTCTAAGGTGCCCATGGTGTTTAGTCTTGGGGTAGGCATTTAATAGAGAGAGAGGATGAAGCTGAACAAGAAGGAGAAGAAGAAGGAGAAACAGCATGGACAATGCTCATATCTGTTTGTAGCCATTAGCTAGCCTTAGGGTCTGCCCTGGTATGCTTGTGTTGTATTCTGCTTTTGAACTAAGACTACTCCTAGGAGTCATGCCTTCCTGGGTGGGCACTTTTAAGCATTAAATTATATGACAAATTTTAAACACTAAGCACGTTGTCTAGTCTGCAGTGGAAACTTGCAAATGGTGATAGCTATTTTATCCCTGTCACTCATCTTCTCAGGAAGCTATCCAGTGAGGTGTTCAAGTTCTTACATCTAGGAAACCCACTTCTCATCTTCCATTTCCAGTTTAATCACTTAGTCCCTCTCTGACCTTGGGCAAGGTAGTTCTCATGTGTTCTTGTTATATGGTGTCTGTAGTTCCAAGAGCTCGATATTTACTAAGACTTTACTATTAGTATTGTCATCCTTATGTATTCATTACAAAACTACTTCCTTCTAGCTAGAAGAATTAGAATCTCTTTCAGGCTCACCTTAAACACAAACTGCACAGTAGGCCTTCAGAGCACACTGACTCAGTGACAGAAAGATTGCTGTTTTACAGAGTGTGCCCAAAATGCTTGGTGCAAGCTTGCTTTCTCCATTACATCCTTAAGGATAAGTGACAAGTTGAACGCTAGGGTCATTGGAGAAACTGTATAAATACCCTTTGCCTGATTTCTGGGTCACATCTTAGGAGTGAAAAAGAGATGTAGCAAGGCATTTCTGAGTCATTCTCCCTTTGCCTTCTTAAAAATCTCCCCAGTAGTTCCTTGGGGCAAACAGGAAAAGCCATGTGACAATGACAATGTCCCATTTCCCAGAGCACTGCCCTTCTGATGCTAAGTGAGGCTTTTCCTAGGCATGTCTCCAGCAGGTGCTCTGTGAAAATCTCTAGGAGCCTTTGAGGTGACAGTCATGGGGTACCCCTAGAATGATCTCACTCTGTAGGGCAGCTCTGAGATCATCCTCTTTGTCTGCTGGGCACTGACAGTAATGGCAGCTCAGAGCAGCTGTGGTACCCAAAGCGGGAGGCAAAACCATTCTATCCACAGTGCTTGGATGCCATCAGTGCAGCAGCAAAAGCTGCCTCTATCTCCAGCTGATTTCATCTAATGTGATAACACTCATGATAATAAATATTGTTAAAAATAAAAGTCACTCTGGGGATTGCGAATCACTGGGACAGGTGTTCAGAATGAGGAGAGTGCAGTAATTGGGTGAGTTATTCATTATTGGAAATGCCATTTAAAATCTATTGCATTTAAAAAAACAATACTTCAGCTGCTCTCTGGCCTTCTGAAGTCATTAGCGGGTGTTCTTTATCTGTTTGTTTTCCTCACTGAAGTGAGCTTTTTAATGTCACATAAGAACTAACTTGACTCTTTGCCAACATCTCTGAGTGAATGATGAAGTCTTCTGAGGCTCACACATCACTCTGCAAGACAGTTCCTCCTTGTAGAGCTCATTGTCTCTTCAGTTAGGAAACAGGGTGGCAGGGAGGGACAGAAGCCCTGACAACAGCTACTTGATAACAAATCCCATGCAGTCATGGGTAACACATGGCTTCTTTCATGTCACACAGTCAGGCCACCTAAGGACTTTGAGGGATGCCTATATGTCCATCCTCTCACGGATCAGCAAAATTTTATTGCAAACTCTGTTGCACACTTAAAGTACCCCTTTCATTTTACAGAAATTTGGAGAAGGGTATCATGATAATGGTAGTCCCAAATGGAAACAGGAATAACTGTGTCCCCAAAGGAGACAAGAGCTCCTTCTGTCATATAGTAACATGGAGCTCACTTTTTACTTGATCTTTTATTTTACATTATTAATTCTTTATTCCTTGAGTCAACATTAACGGTTATCAATACCCTCCTGGCAGCCGTGGGTATAGCTAGGTTCCTTCCTAAATATACAAAGTACATATTGAACAGTGAGTTCTGGGTTGCAAAAGAAGGATTCATTTGTTGCCTCCAGATGAAAGTCATTGTCCACAGTTAAATAAAATACAAAAAAAAAAAAAAAAAACCAAACCACATACAAGTGCTATTCAGGTTGTTTTTGAAACATATATCCTATTGGTTCTTGATTATACATGAGTTATGCGTGATTTTTAAAAAGATTACGTGTGTGTGTGTGTGTGTGTGTGTGTGTGTGTGTGTGTGTGTGTGTGTGCATGTGTTTGCCTAGGGAGGTCAGGGAACAAATTTCAGGAGTCTTTCTTGCCATCATGTGAGTCCCGTGGGTTGAAAGAATGTCATCAGTCTTTACTGCAAGTACTCTTATTCACTGAGCTATCTGATCAAATCAAATTATCCACAATTTGAATTTATTCTTCATTTTTATTTTATTCTATATTAGAGATTTCACCCATTACTCCAAACATGCTATACACGTGCTTTTCTATGGAGTGATAACCTTAGCCTATAATTTGCTTTGTATTTTGAGACAGCATCCCTGGAGGTTGCCCAGTCTGGGCTTGAATTCACTCTAATGCCTAGCTTGTCCTTGAACTTATGATCTTCCTTCCTCGGTCTCCCAAGTACCTGAAATTATATAGGCCTGTGCTACTAGGCTAGACTCCATGATTTGAATTTATAAGGTTGTGTTTGTTCCTGAGCCTAGAAGGAATCCTGCCCATGGCACAGTATAAGTGAGAAACAGATTTGAGCCTTCACTGTGACCTAGATTTGTTCATCTCCTGCAGCAAGAGCCTGTTGTGTTCCTGATGAACTTGATCTACTGAGGTGGCCTCTTCCTGATATTTCCAGAATGTCAAAAGAAAATTTGCATGTGAGGAAAGGATAATGTAGGTGCTTTCCTTCTCTTTTGACCCTATATAAAGCTGTCAGAGGAAACCTTGGGCCAAAGTTCCATCTTACATTCTGAGTATAAATCCTATAGATGGATTTCTTTCTGAAAATACTCCTAGTTGAGCTGGAAGGATAGGGTGAGGAGCAGCAATAATGTTCCTCTATTGCTATGGAGAGTGCATGTAGTCATCTATAGCTTCATACTGAGAGCAGGTATCCAGGCAATGCTAGACATACACAGAAGAGGATCTGCATCCCACTGTACTCTTGAGATCAGGCAATAAGCTGAAAACCAATAAGTAAGAAGGGGCAGAATCTATGTCTCTTAGACTTCATGGCAGTGTCTCTAAGTCTATAAATGTGTCACGATAGGCCATCCTCAGTATGACCAAATACTTGCTGATAGTTTCAATTGAGAAGCCTTGAGGCCTGGGTCACTTTCTTCTCACACATTGAGTGTCACTTCCTCTTAGCACTTGCTCAGGCTCCAAAGTGCAAGTGAAATGTTTCACTGGAGATTCTCTCTCCTGTTCACATATTTTCTGACATTTATGAGGAATGTAATTCAGAAGATTTTGTGTGTTGCTTGAATATGACAGACTAGAAGAACCAAGAAGATAGGGACCATGTGTTGTGTGATGGCTGCAGATTCCTTAAACACTTGCAAAGGAAGGGTAGGGGCAGTGCTGCCCCTCTTTGCTCTGCTTGAAGCCCAAACTAATATTTAATATCTTTTTAAAAATCTTAAAATTTTTGATCTATAAGGAAAACTCTTTTGTTCCCCGAATTTATCCTGGCATCTGTGAATATTACATTAAATGGAAATGACTCCTTTACTGATACTGTTGTAGTAGGGAGTGTCCAGTGCCTGAAAGATGGCAGGTCAGTCCTTTGTGCTGTTCTCTGCTGTATTTCTGCCCTTTCTCATCTTCTTCAACCACCCCACCCAGAAGATGGGGAGGGAGGCTGGAAACACTGGGTCCTCTCTTATGTTTCTTGAGCTCTTGGAAAGTTACCTACAACAGGTTATGGAGACATAGTAGAGTTTCTCAGAACAGAGATGCTACCAAGGCTGGGAGTTCCAAGGCTGGCTGCTGAATAGCGTCTCGAATATACCAAAGAGGTAAATTAAATGCATTAATCTCCAGGACAGTCACAATTGAGGCATTCAGTGCTGCACAGAAGTTTCCAACAATTGGCCTCATTTGCTTCAATAACAAATAAAAAAGTGAAGGGGAGCTTGGGTGGGGATGGGCGGCTTCTTCCTGCTCTCCTCCTTCAGACAGTAATCAAAACGGAGCTCTGCATTGAGAATGCTCAGTTCATTTCATTCTGCACTTGAAAGCAAACACATTTGGCTCTTTCTCCTGTAATAAGGCAAATCCTTTCTCTCTTTTCATTTAAGAATCTAAAGATGATGCCAGTGACACCGAGACCCTGAAAGCTTCATTTCAGCTTGCTCTCAGCATAAAAAGGCAAATTTATTCTGGTTGAGATAGTTTTGTTCTGGGTACATGTTGTTTGTTCTCTTAGACCCGCAGAAGCTTTCTCCAGCTATATGAATCTGGTAATGTTTTTATTTCCATTTTGCAATCGTTACGTTTTTAGTTGCAGGCTTGGAAAAACTCCTGCCCACCCAGGTCATGCTCTGAGACTGAGCAGACATTTGAGAAGAATTGAGAGAAAGTTCAGTACAAACATGCATGACTGTGGGTCATTTGCAGGAGTTTAGCTGGGGTGTTGAAATACAGGAGAGAACTCAAAATTAGCAGCTAGAAGATATGGCCTCAAACCTCTGACAAATTTGACAGAGTCAGTTATTGCAAATAACAGCAGGCAGTGAGTGCATCCCACAGGCCTACTAGCTCTTCTAGCATTTTCCACAAGAGCCACAAGACAATCCAGTGGGTTGGTACTTTGACAAATTTTACTGTGAATTTGATAAAAAGCCTTGTGGAGGCCCAGCAGATTGTTTTAGGACACACAACCAATATGCAAAGGAGCCAAGGCTTGGACTCAGGCCAACTGATTTGGAAGCTTACATTCAGAATAGCTATTCTGTTCTACCTCTGGGCCTGAATTATCCTCTTAGGTACTTGGTTTTCTTTTTTATAATATCTAATAAAGTCTTTCACCCAAGAGGTTGGTAGAATCATTTCAGAAAATACAAATAGATTAAAAATTATGAAAATATAAAGGCAAGGCGCTGTTCTCATTATTATTGTTGGACTAACCAAACCAGATATTGGCAAACATTCTCTGCCAGTTTCTTAGAACTTCTTTTAAAATTGCATTTATTTGTTTATCTTGTAGAGTAAGGGGCATGTCTGTCTGTTCACATGCAAGGAGACCAGAGGACAGCTTGTTGGAGTCTATTCTCTCCATGTACCATATGTGGATAGAAGGGATCTAACTTAGGTCACCAGGCTTGGTTACAATTGTCTTTACCTGCAGAACCATCTCTAACAGAATTTAACCTGCTGTTTCAAGACTATGGGCAGGATGCAGTCCTGTAGGTATATGAGAATGCTTTTCCTAAGAGTGATTTAGATGAGATACCCAGAGCATCTCTGCAAAGATAATCCTTAGGATGAAGTTAAGACACTGGATTATGAGGAAGGACACACAATAAAGGATGGGTGGAAATTTTCTTAGTAAAGATAGATAGAGGGAACTAAATTGGATTTGTATGACTTTCTTTAGGCTCAAGAGAGTCAGAAACAAAGAAAATAGTTGACCTATCAAAGACCCTTGAGTTACCACTCTAGGCTATCAACTCTTTTTGAGAGTCCCTCTATCCTCAGTATTACTATTTATGTCCATAGGATTCTATTGTAATCACTCGTGACTCTGCATGTCAGCTGCCTCTCATACTATTCAAGAGTGTTTCATTACAGGTCTCAGGTATAGCTCCGTGGAATCGCACTTACCTAGCATGCCTGAGGTCCTCCGTTCCTAAGGGAAGTCCTCAACCCATAACCAATGCTTCCCCAGCCCTATGGTGAGACAAGTGAGGCTGCTGTCTGTGTCTCCCTGGAACCCTCAAACAGACTGAGCCCAATTGCAGCACTGATAGACTCCTGGTAAGTCTGCCTTATCTGTCTCATTTTCCTGTTCTCTGGTCTTTCCTCGGGTCACTTCTTATATGAAGTATTTGAACTCAAATTCCCATCCCAGGTTTGCTCTACAAAGATCAGCCTCAGACAGCCTTCCATGACTGTGACTTAATACCTGAGAAAATCAACTTAAAGGAAGAAATATTTTGACTTATGTTTTCAGAGGTTTTAATCCATAGTTTTTTTGTCTCTGTTGTTTTGCATCTGTGAAGAAATAGAATATCACATTGGCCAGCATGTGATCGAATAAGTTGCTTGTCTCACAGAAACTACAAAGCAAAGAGAGAGGAAGGGGTTGAGAACAAAACGTCCTTGCCAAGGGCACATCCCCAGTGACCTAGCTTTTCCATATAGCAAATACCCCCTATAGTTTCTAACACTTCACCATAGCCCATTAAGCTCTGAGCCCATCAGTGGATTAATTCATTCATGAGGTCAAAGATCCCATGATCCAATTACTTTCCAGAGGCCCTGTCTTTGAACACTGTTATATCAGAGATCAAAACTTTAGCATGTGAGATTTGGATCACATTTAAGATTTAAACCCTAACAGTCATATAGTAAGTAAGAAGTCCATTCCTACACAGGTAATAAAGTAGCTGAAACATGTGTGATGATTTACTACCCAAACCAGTAGGGAGAACAATAGTATAGAGACCTGGAGCAGGCACAAAACCTTTACTTCTTACCTCTTGCAGCTGAAAAATGCAAGTGCCTCCCAAAGAAGTCATGTAGCATCTTAGTTCTAGAGAACTCAAGCTGTATGACCATGATGTGCTTCCTCTATTGAACTCTTTGTTCCCATGCAACTCTGACCATGTAGCAATGAGAGCTATTTCACCAGGCAATGCCTGGAGGTAACCAGAAATATATGAACTCCTTCCAAACCTGGAAAACATTCTCTCAATATTACAGTTTTTCAAAGCACCAAATGATGCATCAACATTTGTATCCTAATGTTATGCAGCTGGCTATTAAGAATTATTAGTATTAGTAGTTATGTAGCTGTTCTTTTTATCTCTTCCTAGTTTTATTGAAATGATCTTTTCCCAAATGAAAGAGAGAGGGGGGGGACTATGTTTCAGAAAGGGATGGATCACGAATCAGAAACGTGCAATTCTTCCAAGGCTTTCCTTCTCACTAATCCTGATGCTCAGAAGAGGAGCTGCAGTACTTGGATTTTAATTCAGTTCATTAATAAATGAATTATGCAATTAGTTGATATACAATTAACTGGATTCACGACGCATGTAGAGCTAACTGGGTCAGCCTGCATTTGTATGACTGTAATGTGCCCAGATGAATATGCCATCAAAGGACATGCAGTGGAATGGCGAATTACATTTGTCTGAGGCCACGAATTATGCCTGCCAGCTGCTGAAAGTTCCATAGATGAAGCCTTGGTCTGAGTTGGCAGGAGAAACAAAAGCAGCACAATGCAGGACCCTGCGTGGCACTGTCTCCATTATAGCAGCATTGTTCTTCCCAGATGAGCTTGGACAGAGATCAATAAATCCAGAATCCTCCTGGGCAGAAAGGATGAGCAATTGGATTTGGATTGGGATCTATCAATCAATCACTAAGCGAAAGAGTTGCTGGCAGCACAAAAAGAAAATCTCTTAGTGTAACATAGCCCTTCCCTGGGACCTGCAATTTTGACTGACCCAGATACAAAGTCAATCAAGATACTCAATCCTGTGATATCCAATTCCAACTGGAAAATGTAAGCCAATAAAATATTCAGCTGTGGTTTGTGAGTGTGACCAATCAATCCATGTCCAGGAATTTGTCTTATAGTTAAGGCTTTGATGATCAAGTTAAGGCTATTCTCAGAAGCTCACTGGTTGTCTGTGACCAAGCTGGAAAGAGCAGGGTGGGGAGAAAAGAGAAAGGGGTAGGGAGAGGGAGAGAGAAAGGGAAGAGACTTAGAGAGAGACTGTGTGTGTGTGTGTGTGTGTGTGTGTGTGTGTGTGTGTGTGTGTTTGATATTTTTTCTTATTGAGAGAAAGGAAGACACAGGGGAATCTATTAAGTTTTTTTTTAATTTTGTTTTAGGATTATTCTAATTATTTTAGAGGTTCCAGAGACTTTCTAGGCCAGAGTCTGCACTTCAATAATCTCTGCACATGATTCATGGGTACATATCCGTGAAGATCTCTGTGTTCCATATTTACAGGAAAAATCATTGTAATGAAGTCAGAAATCATGAGCTCTTGGTTTGGTGGCCCCTTGATATAACTCATTGTTGACAGTAGCATATTGACATCAGCTTTTCAACACCATCACCGCATATGGGACTGAGCCTTGGAGCCTTGAATTGGCTTTCATTGATTTGCTTTGTAAATTATCCCTCTCTAATTTGTTTCTATTTTGATACATCAGAGGTCATTTTGAGCTTGAGTTTGAAATACAATGGTCTTAGAATTTTGTAATTTGTAATATTAGTTACTTAGAGTGTATCATTGAGAAATTCATTTAATCTTTCTCAGATTTACTCTCTTTAATTATAAATAAGACATATTTTGGGTGTTCATTGCATGAATTTTGGCAAATACATACCACATAACACAAACTCAGTCAAGACATAGAGTACCCCATTCACTTTGAACCACTTTACTGGGATAGCATACCAATAGTGTACAGAATGCTTAAGAATGAAGGTGGCTATAAGGTCCTGTTGATGAAGACAACACATGTATAATTGGACACAAAGAATGGTGTCTAACAAGACATTCCATTCCTACTGACTTCTATTTATGGTACTGGAAGGTTCTCTGCATGCTACTGGAGGAGAAAGGCAATCATCAATATCTCCGAGTTAAATCTCTGCAACCTACAACAGTACCTGCCTGAAAGTGGCACAAATGTTATGGGACTAACCAATCACTTTCTGATTAGATTTGAGGCCCACCCCATGAAATTGAACCTACACCTGACACTGCTAAAGTGGCCAACAACCTGAGACTAGATAGGTCATGGGTCCAGGGGAAAAACCTACTAATTTTATTCTGATAAAGGAACATAGCAACAACATGATTCATAAAAGCACTGTGTTATATGCACAGATCAGTGTCTTGTTCAGCCCACATAGAGAATCTTCTTGTTGCTGTAGATGGAAACTAGCCCAGAGACCCACAACTGGACAACATGTAGAGTGAGAGACTTCAGAACACTCAGCCATAAATAGGATGTCTTCATCAAATCCTTTTTCTCAAGACTCAGGTATCTATGTAGAAGGCAAGGCAGAAATATTATAAAAGCCAGAAAAGATAGATGACTACATGGAAGCAGTGTCTTCCAGACACAAAAGGACCAATGCACATATGAATTCACAGAGACTGTGGCAGCACACACAAGGCCTATACATGTTTAAAACAGACAACATCATAGACAAGAAACACTTTGTAATTGATACTTGCTGGCAAAGGAAAGACCAGGTGTTTTTCTTTCAAGGATTCTTTTTTTTTTTCTCTGTGTAGCTTTGGAGCCTATCCTGGCACTCGCTCTGGAGACCAGACTGGCCTTGAACTCACAGAGATCCGCCTGCCTCTGCCTCCCCAGTGCTGGGATTAAAGGCGTGTGCCACCAATGCCCAGCATCTTTCATGGATTCTTATTGGCTATATAACTACACCTCAGGTCAGGTTTCATGCCTGTGAATAGTTAGTTGGCCAACACAAAATTAACTCAATGATATTTTTGTAGACTTTTTTGTTTCATTTTATTGGGGACATTTTTTGTATTGGTCTTTTGTTTGTTTATCTTGATTTTTATTTTTATGGATGTTCTGTGTATTTCTTGTGGGGTTTTTGTCTTTTTTTTTTTAAGTGAGAGATGAAAAGAACATATAGTAGTGTGGGCAGGGAGGTGAGAAGGAGGGAATCTCAGAGGAATTAGGAGTAGAGGAAAACATGATCAAAACAAATTGTATGAATATTTTTCAGTTAAAAGTTTAAAAAATAACAAGGGTGATATTATAACATTATTCACAAAAGCCAAGCTATGGAACTAGCATATATTCTTATCAATGGATGACTTGATAAAGAAACTATAGTGTAGATGCAGATAATGGAGCCATAAGGAACAAAAGCATGTTGATCGAAGGGAAATGGATGGAAGTAGAGAGAACGTCAGATTAAACAATATAAGCTAGACTTAGAAGACAAGTGCCATACATTGCCTAAGGGGAGTATAGCTTAAAAGATATAAAAGAAGTGGAAATGGGGATGAGGAAGAAGAATCTTAGAAGTGTGAAAGGTGTAAGAGTATAATGAGGGATTAATAAAATCAAAACACATTAGATCATTTGTAAACATGTAAGCCATTATTTTATATAAATAGTATATGCCAATAATTTTTTTTAAAGAAAGAGAGGTAGCTGTGGTATCTTTATTGGGTGGTACTCACCTGGGAATACATTTCTCAAAATGTATAGAACTATACATGAATTTTACAAATAAGGAGATTTCACTCTATGTAAATCATATTCCAACACAATAGATTTGAAAAAAAAAAACCAATAAAGGCATTTGGGGGATAAAAGAAATCATTAGCTCTCTTAACAGACAAATGTCATGTGTAAAAGCCCAAACGTGGGAGAAGAAGGAAGAGGAGAATTAAAGCTTTGGACACAGCATGGGAACCCATGAAGAGGCCACTGGCTTAATCTGTCTTTATGGCTGACAGGTGGTGTTATAAGCCATAATGATAGTAAGAGACAAAGTTTCCCATCACCGGCACATGAAGGCTTCTCTAGTTCTTTGTGGGGCAGTCCCTACTGGTAGAAAGGCATCCAAAATCTCTGGAGAAGATGAGCAATTTAGACACACAACTTTTCTCCTGGCCCAGAGCGATATCTTGAAGCCAACTCCGAGGGACAGTGAAAGAAGCAACTGGTAGACTCCTGCATTGCAATCTCCTGGAGCTCAGAGAATTTGCTTAGAAACAAAAATGCTCATATACACAAATGCGGCTACTGATTTAACCCCAAGTGTCAAATGTAAAGAAGTGAGCAAATTGCTGAAATGAGTTGAAATGCAACCCCAGGACTTCTTCCCACAAGCTGTTAGTCTCTGACCTGGGTTGATGATCAGATCCAATTAGCAGGTGCTACCTTAAAATTACAGCGCTGAAAGGGCACCGTAGAGATCGTCCAGTCCAGGAAATTTTACATTATTTTTAGCTATCACATATTTTTTCAAGCCAAACCTTATGTAAAAATGTAAAGCAATTAAATGGATAAATGTATAGGTGAGCTAGCAAAGGCAGAGGTGAGGATTCTAGGGTCCCACCCACTGGTGTCCTGCAGTGGCCTCTGAAAAAAATGGTTCCACAAGCTTGTGTGTGTGTGTGTGTGTGTGTGTGTTTGTGTGTGTGTGATCTGTTGCCTTCATATGATTGATCAGGAAGCCAGGGTTCTGAGAAATCCTGCCTCCAAACTTAGGCAGTGGAAAAGACTCTAGAGAGTTCCTGAGAACCAATACAAAAAGTTATTTTCCCATTACATAAGGTTGCTTCAACCAATAGTACAGAAGCTTATTACTCTGGGTCAAAAGGTTTACTCCATTCTGAGTCATTCCACAGAGAACCCTGAGAACTCCATGCTGAAGTCAGGCAGCTTAGCATTGCTTAGCAACCACAGGGTACTATTCACTAAGCGTTCCATCCAGAGTCTGCTCTGTGAATTAGAGAATCCCCCAGTGCCCGAGCAGACAGGAAAAAAATGCCTTTGCATCCCAGGAAACAGAGGAGGAAGGACAGGAGGACAAGGTGAAAGAAATGACATCCGGTGTTCCAGAACCTCCTGTAATTTTCTACCTCTCACACTCCTTCCTCAGATGGTTCATCTCCAAAGAAACCACTAACACCTTGAATTCAAGGCATATAGAGTTGGGGGAAAGTCACAATTACATTTCCTTCATGTTTCAAAGAGTTTCTTCAACAGGTTATCCAAGAGCCAGCTCTCATTCCAGAATGAGAAGCAGCCACAAGATGCCTCAGGCTGGTATATCCTGAGGCATGCCACCTATATAGGGAATGCAAAGCTTCTGTCACTTCACAACAGGATGTCACACCACCCAGGGACTTCTAATAGCTCACTGTTCTCTGAGCCCTGGTGTCTAGTAGGAAGACACATTGCTTTCCCTTCAGCATTGGTCCAACAGATGTAGGTAGGAGCTATCTAGATTATCAAAGCTCCAAACCCTATCCCTACCATATTTTGCTCCATGTTCAACTTTAAGCTAAAGGAAGAGAGGTGGATTGATCAATCTAAATGAGTATCATGTGTAACTGGAATATCATTTTATGGAATGGCTATGGATGCATCTTTGAGGCCTGAAAGTACTGCAGTACTACTAGGAATCTGCCTTTGCTCTTTGCCCTTTGCCCTTAATGTTGGCTACATGGAGCCCAAATCTCTATCTCTAGCCCCTGATGGTACCCAAATTGTGTCTGTTTATGGTCTGTGTCACATCCACAAAGCAAATGGACCCATGGTGGCCCTAGGAAGAACTGAATAACCCTTCTTGCAGTACAGGACTATTCTCTGAGCCAGACTACTACCATCTTCAGAAATGCTGCTGGGCCTGATTGCAAAAGCCTCATCACAGCTAAGCCTGCTGACTCTTAAGATCTCTCACAGAAGGAGGGGGGAGGGAGTATCAGGGAGTCTTTCCCTTGAGTATCCCGTGACCCCCTATCCACCCCTTGTATGCAGTTCTGCCCTAAATGCATATGGAATGGGCTAGAGGATAAAGGTAGGGAAAGGTGAGGGGAGGGGGCACCAACCATGCAGCTGTGGGGAAGCCATCCTCCATGCTGGGCTCAGACCTTCCAGTGTGGGTGCCTTAACGTCATTTGTGCTGCTGTTGTAACCCCTCACCCATGTTCTATAAGTAACGAAACCTAATAAAGTCACTGTTGCCCTGTGTGAACTTGGGTGCAATCATACCTCAGTTTATCACTGGGACCTTAGGAGGAGGGGTGAGGAGGATTGCTTATATCTTCCTCAGACATGGAATTTTACCAATACTTTCTATTCACAAGAAAAGTATGGTATATTCATTGAGGGGCAAATTCTCACACTTGTTTTAAAGTCCCTAGTTTGCTGACTTTCCTAGACCATAACCTAATGAGAGTAGGGAAAGTTCCAAAAGCTATTGGAAGGTGAACTTGTCACAGGTTCAGTAGGGCCTGATGCCCCCAAGGTCTTCATAGTTAATGAAATTGCTGATCGTAGCAATGTTGGAAACAGAACTAGGGGTCTCTAGACACTCATTGTCCAAAGCAATAGCTAAAGGTACATGTTGCTTATGGTCACAATATGGAGCAGCATGGTTAGAGGACATCTCTGTCATTGCAGAGAGTTGGGTTGACAACCCTGCTCTGGGCCTTTGGTCAGCCACACTCTCATCTGTCAACCACCCTGTGATTACCTAGTATGTAGGTGCCTGTGTGCTGGCTGCCCTGTCAAGTGCTCAAATTACAGCAGCTAACTGGGGAGTTGAGGAAGGTTGCAGACAGCCATGATGGTCTACCTGCCTTTCAATGGCGAGCAGATGTTTAGGTAGGGAAGGAAGATGGAGGATGTGATAAAGGGTGCGGAAGCCCAGATACTCTCTGATATTTAATCATCTAGGTTGTACCTCTGATCAGGGCTGGATACTTCTGCTGTCTTTTGTTTCTTTACATGTTTCTGGTTTTGAGGGATGACAGTAAGATGTACCTCACAGGATTATTTTAAGTGCCAATAAGGAATAGTCTAAGGAGATATGGATGTGCCAATATGTGTGACACATTCTAGGAGTTCAGTGACTATTAATTCTTTTTGTTTTTGCTTTTTTTTTTAATTTAATCAGATTGGGCTATAGCACCTCTCAGGTTCCCTGCCCAAGCCCCAGCTGTGCTGCTGAGAGCCAGTCCTGTGGTGGTCCCATGTTCTGCCTGTGTGCTGGACTAGAATGCCACTGTAATTGCAGCTATTTCTATCCCACAGTGAAGCCTTCTTTTCTTTTCCTTGCTTTGTTTTGCAGCAGGTGGTTCTCATTATTGTTCAGCGAGGTGGTGGCAAGGGACACACTAGCATGTGCCATGCACTTCATGAGCCACGTGTTTTCGTGCCTGCAGCACACAGGCAAATGCCACCAGGGCCTGGATCCAGGACTGTCTCTGGTTAATCTGCAGTTTTCTGGATGCAGTCTCATGGCAGGGGAAGGGAAGGACTTTGGATTGTGACTAGTTTGGAAACCCAGCTCTGCTGTCAGCAGCCTCACTTTCGACAAGTTGGCCATATTCTTTGCAAATCTACATTTCATCTGCCATCTTCCTGAAGTGGTTGTCTTAGTCCATTTTTATACTACCATGAGAAATAAAAACACAGATTGAACAATTTATTAATGAATAAGTGATGTTTGGTTCCCAGTTCTGGAGCCTGGAAGTCTAGGATCAAGGTGCTGCTCTTGGCAGCCAGGATCATCTCACTCTCTTTCCTCATGGAGCAAAGAGAAAGCCAACAGAAAGAGTGAGGGGACACCTTTGATGAGGAACCCACTCTGGTAATCACAGCACTAAGTCTTTTGTGTGTGAAAAAGTGAGGACTTTGTTAGCCCTTGTTTCCCAACATCATCTCCTTGGGGTCAAGTCTCCAACACAGGTTTTAAAGGATGCAGTTCATCTGTACAGTGGGTTAATATTCATATATATATATATATATATATATATATATATATATATATATATATCTTTTTTGAAACAGTGTTTCTCTGTATAGCCTTGTCTGTCCTGGAACTTACTCTGTAAACCAGGCTGGCTTCAAACTAACAGAGATCTACGTGTCTTTGCCTCCTAAGTGCTGGGATTAAAGGCTTGTGCCCCCATCACAAATAATGGCTAGTATTCTTGTGCTAAGCTTGCTGTACAGTGCCACATAGCAAACACCAAGGATGGCCCCGTCATCACAGTCAGTGTCTTGTATTTCCTCCTGAAGATATGGATTAAAAACTTCTACAATGGAGCTGAGGATGTGACCTTGTGGTAAAATGTTTGCCTAACTTGTGCCAAGGCCCTGGGTTCTATCCCCACTCAGCACAAGAAAAACAAAACAAAGAGAAACATGTTTCCTACATAGACAGGCAGCTCTCCATGCTCATTCAGAGTCACAATCCTCATCTACCACATGTTATCCATTGGCTGTCACCTGAGCCAGTGAGAAAGGTTTGACTATTCCCATGTGGAGGAGAGGGGAAAAATACAATTCACAACCCTCCCCATCCAAAAATCCAACTCATATATGCAAGTCACAGTTGAGCCACCAACCTACCCATCCAAAGGCCACATCATCAGTGTGATGGAGCTGGGTGCTATTTTCTATCTTCTGTTTCTATGATCTCCTCATTCCCTTCCCTGCCCAGCCTCAGTGGCTTCTTAAGGGGCAAGATGGAGTGTTTGAGCATCCCTGCTGTAGGTTTATTTGTGCCCTGCACTGTGATGTCACACACACACACACACACACACACACACACACATACACACACACACACACACAAACTAGGGATACAGACAGAGGCACCAAAGGGAACATCTAGGCAGGATCATGTAACCCTAGACAGGGCCACAAAACCACTAGCAGAATAGTGAGGGAGCTAAGGGCCATAGGAGCAGCACCCGGGGAACAGCCTGGAGAACCTGACTGACAAACTGACTTCACAGGAGAACAAGGTCCATAGAGGAATCTGCAGTTTTGAAGGGAAAAATCTGGGCCTTCTTGCTTCTGGGCCCCTGGATCTTCCTGCTTGCTCTAGTTTGAAGCCAGTTGTTTCTCCTAGTCCTAGCCTTACTCTGTCACCCATAGCAAACTTTCAGCTGAATCACCCATCCCTCCTGAATCAGCAGAACTGGAGAAAATGCACTCCCCAGAGATTCCTGCCTCCGGCTCTGCTCCTGGAGGTGCTGGTGACATGCTGTGCCCGGTATTTAAAGCACAGGTCCTGAAACTTCACTCTCAAATTCTATATATAGTGCCTCTTGTTCAATTTCCATCATGGAAATGTACATCTTATATAACACATCGCTTACACATGCAGCAGTGGTTTGGGCTATTAGTTGGGGAATAGTGGACTCCAAATACACTTCTCTTTTAATCAGGACATAGGGCTACTCTTCACTTGTCAAAGTTTCAAGGCAAGAAGAAGTTTGCACTGTGCAGTAGACAGTAGGCACCTAGCAGTGTGTTCTGTTTGCTACTAATTGCTTTTGTGGTCTGTTTATGGCAAGGGACAGTCCATGTGGTACCACTGGAGCGGATCTACTACATTCATGCAATGCTTCATTTTTTATTTTATATAAATGAATATAGGAATATGAACATTTTATACAAACAGGCTTACCTGTTCCTAAAATAACATGAAACATAAAATAGGAGTTTTCATAATTCCCATTTTCCAGATAAGGAAACTGAGACACAAGCAGTAGTTGTTTGGCTGGTTCACTGTGATGCCAGCATTAATTCATTTCTTCATTCATAGAAGAAAATCTTCAGAGTCCCTACAAGGTCCTAACTAGAATACTAATGCTTGGAAAGCAATGGTTCAAACGCGTATACATTGCTTCCTACAATATTGGACAGGCAAACAATTGAAACACTATGTGAGTAAAGCATGATTTAAGTTAAAAGGGGAGGGGAGGTGTTCCGAAGACCAGGCAGTAGTGGCATCTGTAACCTCCAGAAAAGTAAATTAAGACCAGGGGCTTGGAAAGGACACTTATCTAGTCTGCATTCCACCTCAAGCTGCAGCCACGTACAGGACCACTGTCTAAGAAGATGAATGGATGATACATCAGAAGCTGAGAATTCCTTGGTTTGCCCCAGCCAGCAGTGGAGGTCACCTTGCCCAAGGCTGGCTTCAGAATAGCCAAAGAACAGAGAGGCTGGAGCGGGGTCTTCGAGCCACTGATCCTCATTGGGGATCTGGTCCCAGGAAACCAGAGGATGTGTATGTTGTTGGGGAAACACTGATGAGAAGCATGCTGGCAGCAGTGAGGGTGAGGGTTTAATTAATGTCAGGGACAGCTACGGCAGGGAGAATTGCTATACTATGAGCACAGCTGATGGGTGAACTGCTATACTATGAGCATAGCTGGATGGGTGTGGTGTGGTCTCTCTTCTCCTCAGCCTGGCCCTCATTCATGTAGCAAAAGGAATCTGCTGTGCATGTCTCTCTTCTTCATGTACCCCCCAGCTCCAAGGTATCTGGTTCATGCTTCCTCTAATAGACAACTGCCTAGATTTCACAACCTTTCCTTAGTGCCTTTTGGCCTCTTCAGTCCCCACAGCAGCTCAGCCCTTCTTCATTTTATTATCTTCTACCCAATTCCCTCACAACATGCCCCACCCACTCCCTTCTTTCCTGCTTCCTTTCCCTGTACTGTGGCCAGGCCCAGAGCCTGTCACCCATTTATCAATGCATTGGAACTGTAGCTCAAGTATTGATCTGTGTTTGTTGGTTTTTTTCCTGTAAACTCAGGCTGTAAAGGTTTCATTAGCCTGCCTCATAGCCATTACATCAAGTAATAGGAAGCATCCATCTTCCTCAGACTTCACGCCTGCACCCAATGGAGACCGGTCCGGAGAGCGTTAATCAAGCTATGAAAATCATTGGCAGCTCATTCCTTTATGATGAAAAAGCTGGTTTGCAGCCTCACTGGGTAGCAGAAGCCTGACACCTCAGATACCTACAGCAATTATGGACTGTGTGGTTCCCTGCTTAGGAAGTCTATTCTTTGCCTAATGCCTGTATGCAAATCACATTCTTTGCTTTAATGTGATTCTCTGACTTGTGTGCAATGAGTGAAAAAAAAAAAAAAAAAACAGCACGGATAAGGCTGGGCTTCTCAGCAAAATAGTGGGCAAAAGGGAGAGTTGTCAGTTGCTTTCACTGATGCTTGCCAAGGTAAGACCTGTGCCTAGGTGTCAAAGGTCCCACCAATGCATTGTGGTGTAGAGAAATAGGGTTATCACCTAATTACTCACCTTCCACCCAATGTTCTTTCCACTCAGACTTCCTTGTAGACATAATGCAGACAACTGCTTAGGAAGGGTAACAAAATGACCAACAGCATGTAACACACTAATGCTGACCAACAGCGTGTAACACGTTTACACATACTAATGGGAAGGAAATAGAATGGGTCACTGAGGAAAGGGATTTGGAACACATGCAGTGGAGATTAGAAGAGGGAAACCGGAAAAGTACATTCAAGTCTCCAGTGCTGCAGGGATGGGAGGGGCCAGAGAGGGAGCTGCAGATGGTCCTCGGCTGGCCACAGGCCTCAGTGCATAGTCCCCAGGTCAGCAGTGTCAGCCTCACAGGACAGCCTCCATAAAAGGAACTTTCAAGAAAGGAAGTTCTTGGGCTCTATTAAAGACTTTCTGAGTCAGAGAGGCTGAGATAGATCCATCCTCTGGTCCATGTTCTAAGAGGAGATATTACCCTAAATAGCAAAGGAGACATGAGGTAACACCAAGTGGGAAGAAGATGAAAGTCTAAAAGAATCAACAGGGAAGTGGAGAACAAAGCACTTTAGGACTCGTTCCCTGACCACTAACGTGCAGGTGACCAATGGCCTGGGTTTCCCATGGAGGGAATGTACTGGTTCCAGCAGCAGAAGGGTATGTTATATGATGGCCATAGTCAGATATTTGGGCAGAAAAATCACAGATTTGGAGACAAGAGCTGTATGTTCTCCCTGCATCATTAGATCTCTGTTTCTGACTTTCCATCTGTGAAAGCAAAATGACACTAATTAGATCTCCTTGAGACTCTCTGTGAGTTACAGTTGGCCCTCCATATCCACTGATTCTGCACCCACGCTTCCATCCTTGATAGATGGAAAATATCTGGAGAAGAAATGGTGTCTATATCGAACATGTTCAGACTTTTAAATGGCATCATTCCCTAAACTGTACATGTCAGCAAGGACTGTCGTAACATTTGCAATGTCTTTGGAATCATGAGTAACCTCAAAAGTGTGAGTAGGTGATATGCAGATACCATGCCATTTTGCTTGAGAGCTGAGCAAATCCTGGAAACTATACCCAGCAGATATTGAGGGACAACTGTGTAAGACAATGCAGGGGAAGTCTCCAGAACAGTCTGGCACAGAATGAGTGCTCGGTAAATGTCAGCTCAGAGTGCCGTTTACACAGCATGTGTTCCAGTTGCACACACACATAAAAGACTCGGGGAAGTGCAGAGCAGAAACAATGAGCCAACCAGAATATAACGAGACAAGTATGTACATAATGTTATGTTAATGGAGCAGAAGAAAGTCCCAAACACCCAAAATGAATCCAAACAAACAACGCAACAAGAAATAGATTGCCAGCCAATCAAAGATTCGTTTATTTCCCTACTCATTCAACCTATGTTGAATAAGCTGCTAGGGGTACACAGTGTACCTCAGGGGATGCAGAGAGCCAGGAACAGCAGTCTAGTGAGATTCCTAGGTCCAAAAGTGATAAGCAATGACACTGAGTGGAAAGGTAGTGACAGTGTAGGCCCAGGATTGCTGGGGACACAAGGAAGGGTCAGCCCAGAGGCTTGACTTCCTGAAGCAGGTTCCTGGCTGAGAAGGTGAAGCATGCTGAAGAGTTAACCTTGGGCAGGGAGCATCAGGTGGCACTGTAGACACATGGCTCACATGAACAAGAGGCCATGGCATGGAGAACTGCTGAAGCAAAGGTGAAACATCCAGTCCATGCCTGTACTGTGGGCAGGCAGTGCCAAAGATAGTTCTGCAGATGCATCATGGTAGCTCTTCCAGGCTCCATGTATTAGCTGAGACGATTCTTTAGCTCATAGAGAGGAGTTAGGAGGTTCAAGTGGATGAGTGAGCCATTTATGCTTTAGTGCTTTCTCTGGAGCCATGTGGAGTTTAGATTTCCATAGGTTATGATCCAGAGGAGGGAAAGGGCCTAGAAAGTGTAGCTCAGATCTCCCCATTTATCCCAAGGGCTTCACCAATTTCTGACTTATACAGGAAGTGACATTTCATCAGACACTTGAAGGATGCAGACAGATAAGTCTTGAGACTGTCCCAGCAAGGAACAGTCAGCCAGGCCCAGGGGCTGACAGGCATGAATATTTAGGACAGAGATATGTTTATGAGCCCAGGAAAGAGGCATGGTCAGCCAGAGAAGGAGGTAAGAGAAGAGGCAGGCTGTCAGGGTCTGGCTCAAGGGTCATCACAGAGTTTAGATTTTCTTCTGAGAATAGTAGGAAATGCTCAAAGCCTTCAATACATGGAAGTATAAGACTACTGTCAGCCTTTAAAGGTCATTCCAGCAGCTCTGTGCTTGTTGGAGATGTAAGGGCCCAATATGGGGTCATGTCACAGTAGCACAGGTTCTGGTAGCCATCACTAGACCCAGAGTAGTGCAGTCTTGAATATAGGAAGGGCTAGGAAATGTAGGCCATCGCTTAGTCATATTTAATTCTCTGCCTCCCTCAGGTAAACTTTGGCAACTCCATTTTCCATATAAATAAATAAGAGGGAGATACTGGGATTGAAAGAATCAAACATGAAACTGGGTGGAAGAGACAGGAATGAAGGGGTGAAAGAAAGCTTAATCAGAAGAAATATTGTTCAAAAAGATATATGGAAACCTTTGATCATCTAAACCAAGTAAAAAAGACAGAGAAGGCAATAGAACACAAGTGACATGAAAGAGCTGGAGGAAGTACTCCTGGCTAAAGGTTTAAGTGGGAGAGCAGGGGTTTCAGGTGGGTTAGCCAAAACGAAGGCTGTGGAAGAAGTCTTATGGAAACTCACTAGTTAGTAATCAAGGCAAATAGTAGATTCTAAAAAAGAGTTTGAATGGAAGTCTGATCCATGGTGAACAGTGTCAGTCCCAAAAGACACTGGTTACTAAATGAAAATCTTAGTGTCAAATGTGAGATACCTCTCTCTGATATTTTGGTTGTAGAAGCCTCAGAGGCCCCCAAAACATTATGGGATATTGAGATGGCCCACTATAACTACATGATGGCACCATGTTATCTTAAAACACCACTTACTTTTCGTGTAGGGGATGAAGAAATCAACCTCAACTAACCAGAAAATTTCCTGTCTGATGGCTAGCTTACATGGTGCCAATTTAAATGCACACACACACACACACACACACACACACACACACACACACACATATGCACTTAAGTATATATTGTATAAACATAAGACATTTTTAAAGACTAAAACATATTATTCAAGAAAAGAAACAGGACTGTAGAGTTCAAGAAAATTACCCCTGCTCGCCCACCTCTCACACTCGACTTCCCTATAAATTGCAGCTAGCCAGTAGTTTTCCCTTGAAGTGTGCATTCATTTGCTAAGAGGGGTTGGCTGAGACGGTGAAGCATTAGGGGCAGATGTGTATGGCAAAAGAGAGAAGAATTATTAGCATTTCCTTATTGACCACCCGTGGCTGATGGCATGATCTGCTTTCTATACATATATTTCCAGTGCTCTTTCTCTCCTGACTTCAGCTTTATTGTTTATCACCTGAGTCTTTGAAATACCTAACTCGAAGAGAAAAGAGCTTCTACCCACCGGCTGTCCATGGGGGAGCCTGAAGCAGAGCACAACAAACAGGGAAGTTTTGAGATGTCACCTGTCTCATCGTACGATGTCTGTAATGTTGTGTTCTGCTTCACAATGCAGCCATGATTATTTTAATGTCTGAAACAATGTTTCTAAATTATAGTTAAGTATCCTAACCCAGAGCAGTATTTCTTTCCCGTTTCATATATCCAAACATATGGGCTTCTTGCATTGTTTTTTCCCTAGAGTCAGGTGTTGAGTGTATTATGGAATTGTGGGCTCTTTTGGTGAAGACAGGTTTCATATCATTCGCAGAGGGGCAAATGAGAAGGGAGTTCTTTGCTCAGGGCATCTGGCTTGTGTAGAGTTAGGTTCTGGATTCACGTCTGTTCCATATCCCTTGGTCTATGGCAGCCTCGCTTCAAAAACATGGGTCTGGCTGGTGTCAAGGCAGGAAGATGATGACTGCATCTTTTTGGTCACAGAACAAGCTCACGTACATTGTGAGGAGGGATGGAGGAAGAGGATGGTAGGGGGAGACTGAAGAGATACTAATATGACTCTGAGTCTGGCCTCTGGGGATAGGAGCTGGAATCACTCAATCCTGTCCAAGGGGTTGGTTAAGCTTCAGCCTCACACTCAGTATAGATTGGGTGTCTGGGCTTTCTGACCACAGGAGACTGCCACTGTAGTAGGACCTGCCTTTGAGCAAACTACTGGAGGTACATGTTCGTGCTTGTTGTAGGAGGTTGATTTTAAAATAAATAAATAAATAAATAAATAGCAGGAGGAAAACCCAAGATAAACTGATCACAGTCCAGAAAGGACCATTATCTCTAAGTGATAAACAAACAAACAAACAAACAAACAAAAACTACACCCTCCAGATCTAACACACCACAGAAACTGCGGGAAAGAGGAAGAAGAGGCTCCAGTTGGTGAGAGCTGGAAGCCCATAGGTTTATCCAAAGCCACTCCCTGCAATATTGCTAAAGCAGTGGTTCTCAACCTGGGGGGTCGAACCATTTCACAGGGGTCACTTAAGATAATTGAAAAACACATTACTTTTTATATAAAATAAATGTAAATAAGTGGACATTTACATTGCAATTCATAATAGTAGCAAAACTACAGTTATGAAGTAGCAATGAAAATAATTTTATGGTCAGGGGTCACTGCATCGTGAGGAACTATATTAAGAAGGTGTCTCAGCATTAGGAAGGTTGAGACCCACTGCTCTATGGCTTGCAGGCCAGTGTACCTGAAACCACTATTCTACTATTATCTCCATCCAGGTGGGGACTTGGAATGCCAAGACAAACATACTTAGGAAGCCTCAGTAACTATAGGCGTAGGTGAGAGATGTGGAGAAAGAAAGCCACTGCCATTACCTACTAACAACTTTTTATACTAGAGATGGAATCTACACAGCCCACAGCTGTAACTTTCATTTAGGAGCAGTTAGAGCTACCAGTTCAATAGTCTGGCCCTTTTACTATTCTAACTTAAATTACAGCATGAAGCTGCTTATATTTCATCTTCTTATTTTTTCTCTGTTTTGATTTTTCGAGACAGGGTTTCTCTCTGTAGCTTTGTAGACCAGGTTGGCCTTGAACTCACATAGATCAGCCTGTCTCTGCTCCCTAGTGCAGGGTCTAAAGGTGTGTGCCACCACTGCCTGGCCAAATCTGCTTATATTTCTAAGGAAGAAAAACAATCCCAGATCTCTTCCAAAAGACATTAAGTATTTTTGTTTGTTTGTTTTTAATGGAAATAATTAGTCCAGAGTTGAGGAGATAGCTCTGTCAGTCAAGTGTTGGCTCCGCAAGCACATGTACCTACCTGAGGTCTGATTCCTGCCATGCATAAAAGGCTAGGTATGGCAGTATGCATGGATAACCCCAGCACTGGGTGAGGCAGAGACTTAAGGATGCTCTGAACTCTAAATGCCTGTATGCACATCTACATATGACTGTGAGTATGTGTTAGAGCTACAAATATGCATATAAACACACACAACCATTATACAAAATTCACATAAGGCAGTTGGCCACCTTGTTCTTTTCCCCCAAACATCTGAATAATATTCACTCAGGTGCTGTAGACAAGATTGAGGGGAGCTTTTGCAGGACTTCCCATTTTCCAGTACTTCGTCACATTCTGCTTTATCTTACTCCCTACTTTCCTCTGAGTCCAGTTGAAAACTAACTAGAAGCTATTTTCAATCAGGGGTCAAGATTCAGGGCTCATTTGCAACCTCAGGCTTAGAAGCCCAGTCTTACTGAAATCCTGAAATGAGGCAAGAGACAGGAAGCAAAGACTGAGGGCAAATTGTCAATAACCATCTTGGGAAAAGGTTAATCTGGAGCTCTGAGGAATCTGTGTGGGCTAAGATCATTCAGGACAGGTTCGATGTGTTAAAAGACGACCATTGCCCCCGGCCAAGGGATGGAGGGTGAAGGGGGAGAGATTACCAGTAAATTAAATAATTACAGCTATTTGCTAATGAATGTTTATTGATAGACACTATACCAGACTTGGTACTAAGTATTTTGCATATATTTTTAGTGATTTAACACCTCAAATGCATTGCGTGGGAGAAATTCTCTGTGTTATAGAAGAAGAAAGTGAGAAAATCGCAGAGTTCGCCATCACACAGCTAAGAAGCCAGCATGGAGGCTAGGGATTCAATTCAGGTATAGAGAAAGCTACAAATCTTTTCATTTTAACTGTTATGTTTTATTGCTTCTTTATATCCTCTGCTGTAAACTTACTATTGTTGTCTTAAGTTGACAGTTAAACCTTAGATTCCCTCCAGTTTTGCAAATGAACAGTTGGGGTTCCTGCCTGCTTACAAGCTCCACGAGGAAGAGACTGGCTTTATCCTTCTCCAATATCCCCCAAGTAGAAAAACACCCTAAGTATAATAATTTGCATTTTCATGGTGCTTTATAATCTTCAAAACATTCAGCATATATGTTTCCTCACTCCATCCCTATGAGAGGAACAGGCTGTTATTATCCCTAATTTATAGGTAAGAAAACAGAGGCTTAACGAATTTGACAATGCTTCTCAGTTAGCGAACGGAACAGAAAAGGCTGACTTCCTTGTTCAATTTTCTTCTATACTAATGTCCTTTTCTGTTAGATTCTGGAAACTCCTTTCCCCAAACCAGTTCTCTTTGCTGAGAGTTTGTTAGGAATAAAGCAGAAGTTTGATGTTGGAAAACACAGCACAGCTTCATCTATTGTAACCATCTCACGGTCATGAAGCAATCATTAGAACACAGCTAGCAGACCTTAGGCTCTGACCTGACAGCTTTGCCAAATAAACACAAACCACTGCTTACCAGTGTGCCTTTACTGAAATACAACAGAAAATGTAAATCATGCCTTGTGGTGTAGTCCAGTAACCTCAGCTACTCGAGAGGCTAAGGCTGAAGGATCATAAGTTCAAGGGATTCATGGGTTACAAAGTGAGTTCAAAGCCTGTCTCAAATTTTTTCCCATTTCTGTTTTTTAATGTTTATTTAAATTAAAACAATCTTGTTTTACATACCAATCCCAGTTCCCTCTCCTTCCCATTCTCCCATCATTTCTCCCACCAATCTCCTCCATCCCACACCCAATCCACTCCTCAGGGAGAGTAAGGCCTTCCATGTGGGATCATCAAAGTCTGTCACATTATTTGGGGCAGGACCTAGGCCCTCCCCCATGTATCTAGGCTGAGAGAGTACCCCTTTGGGAGCCCATTCATGCACTAGGGATAAATACTGTTTCCACTGCCAGAGGCCCCATAGACTGTCCAGACCCCTCAACTGACACCCAGGTTCAAGGGGCCTGGTTGGGTCCTATGCTGGTTCCCCAGCTGTCAGACTGGGTTTTGTGAGCTCCCACTTGTTCAGGTCAGCTGTTTCTGTGGGTTTCCCCAACATGATTTTGAACCCTTTGCTCATCACTCCTCCCTCTCTATAACTGGATTCCAGGAGTTCAGAAAATCAGTGCTAGGCTGTGGATCTCTGCATCTGCTTCCATCAGTAACTGGATGAAAGCTGCATGATGGTATTTAAGGTAGTCATCAATCTCATTTTAGGGGAAGGGCAGTTAAGGCACACTCTGCTATTGCTTAGATGCTTAGCTGGGGTCATCCTTGTGGATCCCTGAAGATTTCCCTAGTGCCAGATTTCTTGTTAAACCCAAGGTTACAAAAAATGATAGGTTGTAGCTGAGTAGTAGAGCACCTGCCCATTATGTGTTATGCCCTAGGTTCCGTATCTAGCATAATGAGAGCACACACACACACACACACACACACACACACACACACACACACACACACGTGAACACACACAGCTGTTACTTACAATGGCAAGATTCATTACTGATCTGATTTTTTGTCACACCAATGGCATGACACTCAGGTGTTCTATATTGGGAAGTTGAGATGTAACCATAGAGACTGGGTAGCAGAAAATTCTTTACGGGCATATAACACCATCATTATTGCCATTATATTGTGTTAAATGGGCCTTCAAGTGTCTGTGTATTTGCACTTGGGATTTCTGGAACTTATTTTCCCATGAGACAGAGTGAATATTCTAGACTGAGTCTCTTCTACTCACATTGGTAGTCAGACTGCTGGAATAGTTTCCGTGGGGGCAGCCCTTCTCTTGCTCAGCCTTGGTTCCTATACACTAACAAAAATTCCCACTCCCCACCTCAGAGTAGAGTTTAGAGATAAAACAAATGGGAGAGAAATGGACTCACTACAGGAAAGTGAGTCCAATGCTTGTTAAATGAGTACTGAGGACAACCATACTTGGGCTTTGTGTTTGGCACTTCACCTGTGAGTCTCACTGTCAGTTTTGTAAGGTAAGCACTCTCCTCTCTGAACACCAAGCAGCATTCACAGGAACCTGTCACAGCAGAACTAGCACCAACCTTCTCAGGGCCTTGGTGTCACCCTTGTCAAGAGCTTTAGACTACAAAGCAGGCAGAGATATCCCATTAGGCCAAGATACTTGACACAAGAAGCAAAGCCAATAGGATTGACTTCTCAGATGGGCCAAATGGAGGCCCCTAAGTTCTTATGGAGTCAGTGTATCATATTGAAGGTGGAAAAGGAACTGTAAGGACCCCTGGGTGAGGCACCCAACTCTTCACTGTCTTCAAAAGACAATGTTTACCTAGAAAAAGCTGGAAACTGGACTATGCCAGACTCACCAGGGGAGGAACTATTCAAAGTGTGCAGAGAAAAGAAGAATGTTGAGGAGACAGGGTAATTTGCATCACATTCCAGGGGCCTGACAAGGAACAAGTCACTAATAAGGATGACCACAGTTAACCACAACACTTATTCCACCTGAGAGTCCAGGTGGCTTTGAGTGATTCTCCAGACCCTAGAAAAGAAGACCTGCCATGGCTCCCGGAAAAGACCTGTGTTGCTATGAGATTTATAGAATCAAACATAACCCTGTCATCAAGGTTTGCATAGTAGTATGGAAACCCGAAGAGGTGACCCCATCATTAACCCATCAACAAGCATGGCATTGCCTTTTGATTTGTAGCTGAAGGCTCTGAGCTTTGCCTTCCCTAATCAAAGAAGAAAAAAAAAATCCCTGAGAGCTAGAATGTAGTATTCTCCAAGTGGGGCACAGAATAATACCAGAATCCTAACTGGTCCATAGGAATAGCAAATGCACTGCCTGTCACATAGTAAGAAAGAGATGGCTGTGGTAGTCCAGGTTTCACAACCATAACACTTTTCGTTGAATCTTGCTTCCTGTGCCTTTGGTCAAGGAACTGGGATAATCTGACCCTTGAGTTTGACCTGTAACCATGGACTGAGTCTAATCTATCTATGAGCAACTGAGAGGTTTAAGTTAGTTAACACAGGTTTCTGCAAGTGTACTTGGCACACAAAAAAGTGCTTCGAAAATTCAGCCATTTGTGGAAATTGCCCCTTACTTAATTAACAGCTATTAGTACAAGAGTAAAGTGCTGCTGGAAAAGTGGTAACACATACAACTGCCAGGTGACTGTTGAGGATTTGCAAAGATCCACTGATGAGATAGGACATGTGTTGAGGAGCCAATATACAGTCAAGCAAAATGTCTATGATTGATGAACTTTGAAAGAAAAACCCTTAATTTCTTAATTTTATTCAAATTTTGTGTTGGCCACAGCTAGGGAATGTAGTCCCAAGACCCTCCAATAATTTTGATGATGAGGAGGAGAAGGAGAATAATAATAGTAGCAATATTAATAACAGTGAGGAAACCATTATAGAGAATGAAGCTTTAGTTGTAACATTAAGTTAAGGTGAGTTTGGGGTACTGGCCAGTATACTGGTATAGTCTGACACATGACTTTTCTGTTTGATACAAAGCCATAGAAAACACACAGGGACAGTTTGAAGAACAAGCAGGGTGAGTGAGCTGCATTAAAATGGGAATGAAAAATAACCCAGAAAATGCTATTTATTGTAAAAATTGCCAGCATCCTTAGGGCTGCTTTGATCATCTCTGCCTCAAAGAAAGCGGAGCCAACAAAGTGAAGTTTCAGAAAAGGGCAGCAAAATGATCAGAGACAGAATGGGTGAAAAAAGGTCTTTATCCCTAGAAGGAAAGAAACAATTGGGGGGAAAATTCTTCAGCTTAATAGAGATCTATTGGATAATGAATGGTGAGTAGCGGCCATTCAGGTGCTGCCCTCTCGCCTGTCCCAAATCACAAGAATGAACAGGAATTTGAAAGGACTGAAAATAGATAAATGGCCGTCATATGTTTAAAGCCTCAACTGGGGAAACTGGCAGCCTCAGCCTCGGGGCATTTTTGAAGCAGACAATAGAGTGGCTTTCTAAGCAGATCAAAGGCTTGGCACTTGTCCCATAGCAGCTCCTCGTGCAGGGGTGTTTGCTGAAAAACAGAGGGGGCACAGCCACATAGAGCCTCTGGCAGAGAGCAAACCTCCCTGAGTACTGTCCACAGGGGCCTATCTGTTTAAATGGGAGCAAAGAGAGAACACTGAATTAATTTCCCCTTGGGTACTATGAAAATGCCATAAGGGAATGAGAAGGCCATTGCCAGATTCTGGATGACAGGAAGCACGCCATCCTACCTCCATGCTTCACATTGTCCCTTCTCACGGGAGAAAGTATTCCTCCTGGCTTTAGCCCCCAAAAGGTGGTTCAGGGAAAGCTGCATCACTCTGCCTTGCAGGTTTTTTGTTTCTTTCTGTTTTTATTTCTTATGTAGAATTTTAAACCCAGTGCAGAGTCCAGAATGAGAGTCTCCTCTATAACTAAAGGCATGAGCATTTAGCTGGGATATCAAAGTTTGAAGTGTCACTATTGTCACCAACCAGAGGACATGCTGGAGGAGAGACCAGTGTTCCCTTCCCTAACTATGAAACTTTCTCACAGTTTGACAGCCAGCATGTTACCTGCATTAGCCTCAGTATCTTCACCCAAGCACTAAGAACTAAATCCTTATTAGTATTAGAATAAATAATTCATGTAATGGTCACTAAAATTCATTGCCATTATGAGTGACTGATACTGATATTCAACTGTCACCTAGCCAAGAAACTGGAAGACAGGCTCAGGAATGAACCATAATATTAAGAGAATGAAGAAAAAATCAAGCAATTAAAAAAAAGACAAGGACATCAACTGAATGTCTCAACTGTGAATGAGATTCAGAAGGAACCAGGCAAGAAACAATGGACACTCACAGCAATGTTCTGGAGGCCAGTAATATTTTGATGGAAAGCCCACTGTGAACAGGCTTGAGAGACAGGTAAATATAATACAACCTAGTTTAAAAACACAATAAAAGTAATATGAGACAGAGTCTATAAAAAATACCATTGAGTTTGTTTTGTGTTGACTATCTATTGCTGGGTACCAGACCTACCCTTAAGTGTCATTAAGTGAGACTCTATTGGAGAAAGCAAATCTTTCCTTTGCAGGCAGGTGCCAATTGCAGATAGCTTCTTGGATAGGGGTGGGAGCTTGTGTCCACACCCCACTCTCGGCACTGGGCCCCTGTCTGCCTTGAACCTGTGAAGACACTGTGCATCTCACTGGTCTTTTTGCCTACATATTATGTTTTTGATTGTTTTTTGCTTTTATTGTGTATGTGTGTGTGTTTCTTGTTTATTTATTTAGTTTTGTTTGCTTTCTAGAGAGACCAAAAAATGTATGGAGTTGACCTGGTGGAGAAGTAGAAAGGGATCTGAGAGGAGTTGAATGAGGGGAAACCATGATCAGAATATAGGCTATGCATTTTTTTTTCAGAAAAAAAGGAAAGAAAAATAAGAAAGGAAGAAAGTATAGAGTTTGTGTACATGGATAGCATGCATTTTCCTCAGTCATTGGTCAAAAACTTTTCTATATTGTTCAGTTAAGTTCTTCCAATTAAGTATTACTTCCTTTTTCCACAAAAGATTGCCCATTAAAATCACCAAGAATGTCTGCCTTATTTGACAAAATTCAACCAGAGACCCCAATATTTCCTGTTACTAGAAAACGAAGAAAAAATGGACTGGAGAGGTGATTCAATTGGTCAAGTGCCTGCCTTGCACCTTGGTTTGGTCCCCAGAACCCACATTTAATAATGCTGGCATGGTGGGTTGTATAATAATACCAGTGCTGGGTAGAGAAAGAGACAGATAGATCTTTGAAGCTCACAGGCAGCCTGGCATATATAACAAATTCCAGGCCAGTGAGGGACCTGTCTCAAGGGAAACATGTATGGCATCTTAAGAACAACACTGAAATTTTTCTTCTGACTTCCACAGGAATGTGCATCATGCTCATCTACACACATATTCTACACACACATGAGCACACACACACACACATACACACACACACACACACACAGAGAGAGAGAGAGAGAGAGAGAGAGAGAGAGAGAGAGAGAGACAGACAGACAGACAGACAGACAGACAGACAGACAGAGAGACAGAACATCTTCTTAGGATGACAACACAATAGACAGAGGTCCAGATTTAATAAGCCTTAGGTGTCCTAAGTTGTGTTAAGGATGAATCACTATAGTACAAAAGTTGTTTCTAGAACTTGTTTAAAGTAGAAACCTAGGAGAAGAGGCTGGTCAAGCTGAAGGGACCAGGCAATCAGTCTCTTATACTAGTGTTCCCATAGCCTGAGCTACATGAGAAAGTCCTTATACCCCTAAAGTCTACTTTCCCCACTTGGAACTTATTGGAATAGACACCCCATCAGTCCTCCTTTAGTCTGATTGATAGCAAGGCTACTAAACAGTGCCTGTTATTCACAGGCAGGTGGGTACCCTTGTCAAAGGTCTTGGGTAAATCATCTTGATTGTCTCTAATAACAATGTTAATGACCTTCTGAATTAGCATCAGGATGTAAAACATCTTTCCTTGATATGTGTTCAATATTTTCATGAGAATTAGAAACATTCATTACAGACTTTAGGATACTATAAGGCTCCTGTAATATGCTGTCATGATTCATGTTGGAATTCATCACTAGAAACCATAACAGAGCCCAACTTTTGTCATCTTCCAGACAGCCTGAACTGTAGTCCTGAGCTACCACAGGAACCACGTAGAATATTTTTTTCCTTAAGGAATATACAAATCTACAAAAGGAAATCACATATTCCTAAATAGCAGCAGACTTGTGTGGTTCACTAATACTCTGAATATTTTGTCACATAGCTGAGTCTTGCAGACAATTCCTGCCTTGGACCCTTATTTGTATGTTTTATCAGTATGCAGATATGACCCCCAAACAATCTAAGTAATCAGAAATATATGTTAATTGAGATCTTCAAAAGATTCACAGTCTTCATAGGAAGTACTGAAAAGCCAATGAAGATAATTTCTCATGTTAAAGAATAAGTTGTTCTGATGTTAAAGCCTCCTTCCTGAGGACTAACCATCATGGTACCAAAAAGCTCCATGCAAGCTTCCAAAGGAAAAAAGCAACCAACATTCTTAATAAATAAATAAATAATAAAACAGGGTTTCTCTGTGTAATAGCTCTGGATGACGTTTGAACTAGCTTTGCAAACCAGGCTGGCCTTGAACACACAGAGATCTATCTGCCTCTACCTCCCAAATGCTGGCGTTAAAGACATGTGCCACCACACCTGGTAAAAATGGGTAGTCCAGGTTGGCCTCAAACTCATGATCCCGCTGCTTCTGGCTTCTCCAGAAAATCTTACTGGCATAGACTACTACAACTGGCCCAAAATTCTTTTTCTCCAACTAGGAACCACAATGACCAGCAGAGCACAGTAACCCAAAGGGTGCAAGCATACCTTAACAGCAATCAACAGTTCTCTAATTGTACTTAAGTCCCAATCAACAAGATGGAAATCATACCTAGTACTGGAAATATAGCCAATTACCAAGGGATAGTGAAGTTATGGATCTTAGAAGAAAACCTATAGCTACTGTTGTCTTAGCTACTTTTTATCATTGTGAAAAGACAACATGACCAAGGCAACTTATAGAAGTTTATTTGGGGCTTTTTTTTTTTTTAAGAGTGAGTCCATGATCATCATGGCAAGAAGCATGCCAACAGGCAGGCAGGCATGGTGCTGGGACAGTAGTTGAGAGCTTGCATCCTATTTCATAAGCATGGGACAGAGAGTTAGCTGGGAATGGCATAGGCTTTTGAAACCTCAAATCCCACTCTCAGTGACACACCTCGTCAAACAAGGCCACACCTCCTAATCCTTCCCAAACACTTCCACCAACTGGGAAACAAGCATTCAAATATATGAGCCTACAGGGGCCATTCTCATTTAAACACTACAGCTACTTTTCTAAGCCAGCATAATTCCTAACTGTGTTATACATGTTTGTACTTAGACTCACATGTAAGTGTTCTCACATCTCCTCAAGGAAATTTCTGTTTGCAACAGATAGAGACTATCATAGAAAATCACAACCAATAAAAATTTAGAGTTTTGGAGCTCAGTCCCAATTGATACAGCTACAACAAAACTCCTTCACCTAGAGCTTAGGGATCTCTGTGAAAGTGGGGTTGGGGAGGACTCTAAGAACCAGCAGAAGAGGGAGTTTGATGTTATTGTGTCTCCTAGAAATAGCAGATGCTATACCCATGAAGTCTCACTAACATGGCTGCCTAAACTTGATGTGAACAGGGTTGACACCAGTAGATATGCCTAAGTAGACACAAGAAAGCCTTCAAGGCCTCAACCCTAGATAAAGAACTACAAGGTACTAAGGAATGCTGAGAGCAATAGAAATAATTTTCTCCATGGAAGAACACATCAATTGGTTATCCAATACCACATGTTCAGCTCTGAAAACATACACATACAAGTACATGATATAGACTGAGCAGGTTGTATTCATGTATTTGTATGTAGGAACAATTAAAGAAAAAAGGCTATGAATTTTAAAGAGAGAAAGGGGGTATATGGGAGGGCTTGGAGGGACAAAAGAAGAGGGAAATGACAACTCAAAGAAAATATTTTTATAAAGGAATGTGTTGTTACTATGCTTTATGGCCCTGGGATAAATGAAGGATTCAGGAAGATTAATGGGAAGGACAAGATTTGGAGAGCTTCTTCCCACAAACAAAACAAAATACGCCAGAACAACAACAACAACAAAACCCAAAACAAAAAGAAATCAAAACTTAAAAAAAGCTCATTTTTTTCTGCTTGTTTATTCAAAGTCCCTTTGAACTTCAGAGGGAAGCTAACTCATACCAGTACTTTTCAAAAGGAAGAGTTTTCAAGTCTCTCTCTCTCTCTTTTCATTTGATCCAAATTTCTCTTGGTACACAACAGATGCTACTCTAGGTAGCTGGCTTGCTTATCTGACTTTATAAACTTTGCACTTGCCTTCAGGCTGGAAGATAACCTGACATCGTTTCCTCCAGACACCTCATCCATAGTCCATGTCTTTAAGCATGTAGTGTAAGTCAGGGGTTGGGGTTGTCTTTTATCTCCCAAAACTACTTAACTGGAAAAGAACCCATGGTCAGCCTTGGCTCTTTCTGTGCATCTTCACTCCATCAAGTCTGCTCCATTGATCATACTGGCTATCAGTGGTATAGTCTATACAGTCTAGATACTTTCTGCCCTTTATGATCCTCCATCCTCTAGTTCATGAATCTAATATACAGCTTAGAAATGTTTCTTTGGGGTATTGCCCACTGGAGCAATTTCTTCTTGTTTTAACATTCAACTACGTAGCCATTTGTGAAATGAAGATTTTTAGGGCATCTCTTATATTCCAGGTCTCAGAATCTTAGAGAGCTGGACTCTTGGACTAAGGACTCATAAGTTTGTTGGCTTTGGAAACCTGCTGTTGTTGGTCACCTGTGGTGTGATTGGCCTATTTCTATTCTTGTGGCTGTCAGAGAATATGGTGAGTTATTATAGAAAAGAATAGCACCATCCACAGCTATTCAATTTCTTTATGCTGAATGTCAGATGTTCTGCTTAATTACTAGGCACATTAAAAGATAAAACCAAAAGGGAAAAATGTGCTCAAAAAGTCAAAACAAGGTTGATCTGGTTGGGTTTTGGGGAAATGCACTTAAAAGCATAGCTAATACATTCAAAGGAATAGAGATGGCTCAGCAGTTAAGAGTACAGGTTGCTCTTCTAGAGGACCAATTAAATGTTCAGCACCCATGTGGCTCATAACAGTCTATAAGTTCAATTCCAGGGAATCCAACACTGTCCGTCAGTCTCTGAGGGCACTACATGAACAGGCATGAGATGCATGGAAATAAATGCAAGCAAACCACACATAAGATAAAAATATATACATTTTGGGTGGGGAAAGCTGTAATCAGAATATATTGTAGGGAAAAAACATCTGTTTTAAAGAAAAGATGTTTAAGAAATGAAGAGGATTCTTTTTTGGTGAATACATCCAAGACAAGTCCTTTAACTGAAAACAAAATAAAACAAAGAAACAAACCCAAAGTTATCAGTTCAATAAACAGATTGGACCAAACAAGTTTCATGAGACCAATATGACTGCTCAGCTGGATTATGATGCCCAAGGTATACAGAATAATCAAAAGTCTTTTTTTTCTTTCTAAAGATCAATGATTTATATTTATGGTAAGGGAAATATGGTTTTCCAAAGAAGTTCATGAAAATAGTCTTAATCAAAAGACAACATTCCACAAAGCCATATATAATTCTCCAAATAAAAGTGAAATAAAAATTCATCATTATAAAGCTAAATTTCTGTATTGCTGATTTTGCATTGCCTGGTGAGATACTTGATAAACCTACTTAAAAGGAGGCAGAGTGGGGCTGGAGAGAATGGATCAGCTGCTGAAAGCACAAGCTGCTATTCCAGAGGCTGTGGACTCTGTTACCAGCATCCACATGGTGACTGACATATTTTACCATTTCATTTACTCTGATGCATTTACAGATGTGTTTTTATTTATGTGTGTGTTTCTGTGTGTGTGTGTGTGTGTGTGTGTGTGTGTGTGTGTGTGTGTGTGTGTGTTTATGTGAATGCTCAGGTGTACAATGCCCATGGAGGCATTATATAAAGGGTGCTGTAAATCTTGAAACTGGAGTTACAGGTGGTTACAAGCCAAAGGACATGAGTGTTGGAAACCAAGCTGAGGTCCTCTGGAAGAGCAGCAAGCAAACTTCTAACTCTGAGCCACTGCTGTAGTCTTCAGATCTAATGCATTTTATAACATTCAACAACTAACTATAATAGAAAATAAAACAAAACTCTTACAAAACGTAAGGGAGCTTTTCATTATGACAACAGTTGTATAGCATGGTGATATATTTTTAATGGAATCTGGTAACTTTCTTTTGAGATCAGAACAAGGCAAGGATATTCATTGCTATTACCTTAGTCATAACCTATATAGAAAGTAAAAAGGGGAAACATCTTTATGGGGAAGGAAGAAATAAAGCAACCATCATTCATAGGAAGTACAATAGGATGCTTAGAGGTTTAAGATAATATGTAAGGGGCCGGAAAGATGGCTCAGACGTTGTTTTCCAGAGGTCCTAAGTTCCATTCCCAGCAACCATATGGTGGCTCACAACCATCTATAATGAGATCTGGTGTCCAATTCTGGCCAACAGACATACATGCAGACAGAGCATTATATACATAATAAATAAATCTTTTTACAATTTTTAAAAAGATAAAAGTGACTATTACAATAATTAGTAGGCATAGCAATTCAAATAAACCATTAATCACATAAAATTAATTATGTTTTTACTACAAACAGCAAGATTGTGCAACTTATAAAACATCATTTGCACCTTTCTAAAACATCAAACATGAAGAACTGTGTACACACACACACACACACACACACACACACACACCATTAGGCATGGGAGAATAAATTTAACCAAAGTTGTATCAATATTTGCCTTAGAAACTAAAAATTATTACTAAGAGAAATTGTATGTGGAAAAATATAGTGTATTTATTCACTGGTGATTATTTCATAATGTCAATATGGTGAATCTCCTCTAATTGATGCATAAATCCCATGCGATCTCCACGATAGGTTTTGTTGGAAATTAGATAATTGATCTATAGATTATCAGAATGTAAAGAGGTAAAAGTCACCAAAGCTATCTCAAAACCAGAACTTAAGTGACACATTTATTGTATGCTACAATGCTTCACTAATTAAGAATCAAAATGTATATAAAAGAGCTGGACACATTCACACAACAAGGACATCTGTTCAATGATGTTCATCGAAGCATTATTTGTAATAGCCAAAACCTGGAAACAACCTAGATGCCCCTCAACTGAAAAATGGATAGAGAAAATGTGGTACATTTACACAATGGAGTACTACTCAGTTGGGGGAAAAAACCAACGGAATCTTGAAATTCGCAGGCAAATGGATGGAACTAGAAGAAACCATTCTGAGCGAGGTAACCCAGTCACAAAAAGAAAAACATGGTATGTATTCACTCATATGTGGATTTTAGACATAGAGTAAAGGATTGCCAGCCTACAATCCACACTGCCAGAGAAGCTAGTAAACAAGGAGAACCCTAAGAGAGACATACTTGGTCCCCTGGAGAAGGGAAAAGGGTCAAGATCCCCTGAGAAAATTGGGAGCATGGGAAGAGTGGGGAGGAAGCTAGGAGAATGAGAAGGGGAGAAGAGGAGGGATGCTGAGGAAGCAGAAAGTTTGAGTAGGGGGAAGAATGGAAGAAAACAAGGAAGGAGATAGCATAATAGAGGGAGACATTTTAGGTTTACAGAGAAATAAGGCACTAGGGAAATGTCTGGAGATCTACAAAGATGACACCAACTACCAATCTAAGGAACAGAGGAGAGGCTATTTTAAATGCCCTCCCATAATAATGAGGTTGATGACTGTCTTATATGCCATCCTATAGCCTTCATTCAGCAGCTGGTGGAAGTAGAAGCAGACACCCACAACTAATCACTGAACTGAACTAGAATCCAGTTGCAAAGAAGGAGAACTGATGAGCAAAGGGGTCCAGACCAGGCTGGTGAAACCCACAGAAACAGCTGACCTGAACAAGGGAAAACTCTTGGTCCCCATACTGATACCTGAGAAACCAGCATGGGACTGATCCAGAACCCCTGAATGTGGGCATCAGTGAGGAAACCTTGGAAGTCTATGGGACCTCTTATAGTGGATCAGTACTTATTCCTAGCATAGGAATGAACTTTGGGAGCCCATTCCACATGGAGGGATACTTCCTGAGCTTAGACACAGGGGGGGTGGCCTAGGCCCTATCCCAAAGAATAAGACAGACTTTGAAGACCCCATATGGAAGGCCTCAAGCTCCCTTGGGAGCAGAAATGGTATGGGAAAGGTAGGGTGTTAGTTGGGGGGGGGGGCAGGGGAAGAGAGGAGAGAAAGGGACCTGGGTTTGACATGTAAAATAATTTTCTTTTTAATTAAAATAAAAAAGGATGCCAAGCCCCAGACAAAGTATGATGAAACGGAACAAAACAAAAGTTGCATAAAAGGTCCAGAAATAAATCCATATGAATAGAATCATTTGGTTTATTTAAAAAGATGGCATTGTGATGGAATGAAGAAAAGTAAGAGATCCAAGAAACAGTGTATGTTGAACTTAATATTGGTGGTGGAAAAAGCAAAATTTTATTTTATTTTAAGATTTTATTTATTTATTATGTATACAACATTCTGCTTCCATGTATATCTGCACACCAGAAGAGGGCACCAGATCTCATTACTGATGTTTGTGAGCCACCATATGGTTGCTGGGAATTGAACTCAGGACCTCTGGAAGAGCAGTCAGTGCTCTTAACCTCTGAGCCATCTCTCCAGCCCCTGCAAAATTTTATTTTTACCTCACACCATTTTTGCAGTAAATTTCAGTTTGGTTTAGTTCCTAATGTAAACAAAACCAATAAATCTTATATATAATAAAATAATACTACTTTGATTTAGGCAACTATTTTAAAAATAACAGAAACATTAACCAAGAAAAAATATTGGTGAAATAGGTCATATATTAAAATTAACCATTTGTTTTTATGCTCAAGAAAGTAAAAATTAAAACCACAGAACAGAAAGAAATATTTGTAACATAGACAAGTGATCAAGGACTCATATTCAGAATATGTGACTAACACCTTTAAATTGACAAGACAAAGGACTCAAAATGAGCAAAAGATTTGAACCACCTCTTCTCAAAAAATATAAATGAAGAATAAGCATGTAGAAAGTTCCATTTCACTATGAAGGAACTCTGAGTTTGAGGACAATGTGCTAGGATTTAGCTGCAGAACAATCATCAGGGTTTATGTGGTGGAATACCTTGGCAGGTCGGAGCAAAGGAATGCTGCAGAGATCACACCATGCAACAGATCTCACTTGAGATTTATTGGAATAGGGAGCAAAAGACCATCTCAGAACAGGGATATGAGAGCGAGGTAGAGACAGACAGACCAAGAGATCAAGAAGGAGAGAACAAGAGGGGACTTCTAAAGGGTACACATGTTGACAACTGGTGATGTTGTAGCTGCTTGTGCTGAGTTACTGAAGGCAAGCTGGGGGAGCACCTGATTTCTGGCACAATGAAACATCACTGTGTGGTGCCTTACATGGGAAACACCAGTGTCACTGGTTATTGACAAACAGGAGCCATCCCAAGTACACATTGTTGGAATGTAGATCTTTATATTCACTTGGAAAAACTGTTTTTGTAAGATTTACCGGAGTTAAGTGTGATCCAAAATTTCTACTCCTAGGTAGATGTCCATTAAAAATATCTATAGATAGTGTCAAAACTTATGTGTGAGAAAGTTCACAGCAGCACTATTCACTAAAGGCACAAAATGGAAACAATTCAAGTACCTATTAATACGAATGGCACTTTAGAATGTTATAGATTGGAATACTATACAGTGAGAACAAATTAATCACTTCTATATGCAAAACAGGAGTGATTCTCACAAACAACTGATTACCAAGATCCCAAGATCTGGATACAAAAGATCAGGTGTGTGATGGTTGACATTGTTACTGTAATGGGATGGAGAATCACCGAGGAAGACTGGCCTTCTGGCGTGTTTGGGGCATGTCTCTGAGGGAGGAGAGCAGAGAGAGAATTAACTAAGGGGAGCACCCTTTCCAAAAGTGGGCAACACCATCCAGTTGGTGGTTAGGGCTGCCCGTGTCACTGGCTAGCTGTTCTTCCCGACTGTGTGGGTCCTCTGCTGCTGCCATCCTCTCCTTACATCACACTCCAGCTTATCCCGTCTTCCCAGAGATGAGACTGAACACCAGCTACCCTTCAAGGAGCTCCAGCCTCCAGCACTGGTTTGAGTCTGCCGAGGCATCTGACTCTGTGAACTGAACAAACATTTGTATCTCTGTCCCTCTAGCATACTGAAGGCCATTGTTAAATGCCTTGCCCCTATCATGTAAGCCAGAAGTTCTCAACCTATCTGTCGGTGGCAACCCCTTTGGTGCATGGTGTAGGGTGGGGGCAAACTATCATTTCACAGGGGTTTGTATATCAGATATTTGCACTGTGACTTATAACAGTAGCAAAATTAAAGCTATGAAGTAGCAACAAAAATTCTTTTGTGGTTGGGGTCACACAACATGTGAAACTGTATGAAGGAGTCACAGCATTAGGAAGCTTGAGAACCACAGATGTAAGTCAACCTAATGATTCTCTTCTTGTAATATGTATCATTCTATTGGTTCTGTTCCATTAGAGAACTCTGACTAATGTGTAATATGTGATTCCACTTACTTCCAGGTTGACTTGTTGAGCAAAACAATTGATAGTGTTTTGATTCAACATATCAGTGACCAGTGGAGATCTGGTAGGTAAATAGCAAAGACACAAAGGCAGTGTGTGCTACTGGCCTATTTATTTGGTTGCAGTTTCCTGAGTATTCTGTCTTCCTCAAATCTAAATCCATGGTTATGCTTTTGATTTGTGTCACACACACACACACACACACACACACACACACACACACACACACACACAAATTAAAATTTTGCTTAAATAATGAGTTTCCAAAAGAAGACAGTGATTGACAGTGTCCAGAATGTTGACGGATCCACTAAACTAAAAACAGTAAGTTAATATATTTTAAATGGAAGTTTTCACAATCTTGACAAGAACAATTTTAGTTTCCTCCCACTAGCCAGGTTGCTCTTCAACTGTGTTAAATTATTTCAGTAATTTTAGAGGTTCCACGACTTGAGTATCTCCTCAATTTTAAATGAACATGAATTTGTATGTTAGGCAACCCTCATTAAAGATTTATTTGCATCACGCGATCTCCCCTGAGTACAATGGTTGACTATTTTCAGCCTTACTGTATCTATCTTTGTTTTCTCTTTAAATTATTTTTATTTTTGAAATGCGCATTTGAGGATCGTTTTAGTAGTTTAAAAATAGAGGGGACAATACAGAAAGAGTAGCCAGCCTGGCTCGAATGTTGAGTACCCTCCAGTATTTTCATTATTTATGGTTTTAACTAAACCAATACATATGATAATTCAACATGAGTGCCGTGTATAATGAGTAGTTAGCAGAACTGTCTTCTTAAACGGTTTTTAAAAATGTGATTAATACATAATAGCACGCATGCTTACAGGGTACAATGTGGTACTGCATTGATACAATTGGTACTGATCAAATCAGGCTAACATGTTACCTCCTTATCTTTACTTTGTGCTTAGAGCCTTTGAGACCCCTTCCTCTATTCAGTCATATACAAGTAACAGGCTGTTGTCAACCAGAGTCACCCCACTGCGCTGGAGAGCACCCAGTCATATATGGTGTTACTGGGGACGTATTACCCAGCCTTCCTCCATCCCTGCCTCCCATCCGCTCCTCCTAACCTCCAAGATCATTGTTCTACACTCAGATTGGCTTTATAGCAGTCACATATGAGAAAAAAATTTCATATTGGTGTCTAAATTACTTTACTTGTCATAATGTTTTCTATCCAATACCATCCATATTGCTAATGTGATATGATATTCTTTATTATGCCTGAGTAATATTCCAGTGTGTAGGTACCATGTAACCATTGTTCATCCACTGATGAACTCTTAATATTAAAATCTTTCTACTACCCCACCTTTCTCTTCTTGAAAATATTCCTTCCATAGCCTTTCATGACCTTTCCACCTCAGGACTTGTAGCTTCTTTACCAAATGCTGTGTTTCCTGCTCACTGACATTCTCCTGCTATCACTATCATTAGCCTATGTTAGGGCAAAATACTATGAAATGCCAAGATGTCTCCTGGGGCTGGAGGAAGTCCCTGATGTTTATTGTCACCCAGGAAAGGAATCCCATTGTACAGAGACCTCAGGACCAAAGGTTTCATGCCAAGAAGTCAGAAAATCTGTTCAAGCCAGTCAAGCATGACCTTGGGAACACTTACTTACCCAGAGTATGAGCAGACTAACCAAAGAGCAATTTTCAACTCAGAAAAGAACCTGGTAAAGACTAGTTTTCAGTTTTCTTAAAGTTACATGTGTCTCCTGGTTTGAAATTCACCAACTCCATCTCTTCCTCAAAGCTCCATAGAAAAACTGTATGTCACCATTGTCTTTCTACTTCCTTTCCTGCCTAGCCCTCTTCATGTCATGTGATCTTTATCTGTGGGATCATTTCTCCAAGATCCACGAACCATCTTAATATGTCCTGCACCAAACTTTCTTATTTCCAAGCTACTGATAGTTGTAGTCCTTGTTAGCTTTTGTTTAAACTCTTGGAGTAACTTCATAAATGGGGCCTTTCTGGTCTATCTATCTTGTTGCATTCCAGCTTGAAGTATACCTCAAAAGCTTAACTAGGACTAGTGCCCTTGAAAGTAACCCATTTATTTTTTTATGATTGTACAGTGCCTAAAAATAACACCAATGTGATATTCTGCAATCCAGACCTACTCTACCTTTCTAGCTTTAAATCCCACTGGGGCAGTTTCTCTAGCAATGCTTCCCCAGATATCCTGTATCTGATCTCCTCTATGCCTTGACCATGTGGTCACCTCTATGCTGATCATGTGATCTCCTCCATGCTTTGATCATGAGTCTTCTCTCATACATTTTTGTTACTTATTATCTGTCCATTCCTTTCTATAACTATGGAAATCCTGACTGAATAACAAGAATTATTAAAATTATATGTTCTCTAAAATCTTGCAGCCCCACCCAAACACACTTGTACTGAGTCCTTTTTTTTTTTTTCATGTTTCTTCTGATGGTGGTATTATTTAACCATGTGCAATGGCCTGGCTCATATCACAAGTAATTGTATGTTTATGTAGAAACTGAAAGGCCACATGCCATTTCTTCTTATTTTGCCCTCTGTCACGTACTGTTTGATGGATAGCCATAGAGATCCTCTTCTCTAGCCTATGGGTTTTACATTAGATTGCACAACCTAACTTTTAAAATAATACTAAGGAAGATGACATCAGTATGAAAAAGAGAGCCATTCTAGGTGTCAGATTACCTGTGTTTAGAGTTTCGCTCTGACACTAATTCATATGATTTGGACAAGTAATGCACTTGTGGTAGTTTGAATGAAAATGCCCTAAGCTCATAGGACTGGCACTATTGGGAGGTGTGACATGTTGGAGCAGGTGTGATTTTGTTTGAGGGAGAGTGTCACTGGAGGTGGACTTAGAGGTCTCAGAGGCTCAAGCAAGGCCCAATGTCTCACTCTCTTCCTGCTGCCTACCGATTCAGATGTAGAACTCTCAGCTCCTTCTCCAGCACCATATCTGCCTGCATGTCACCATGTTTCCCACTATGGTTATAAAGGACTAAACCACTGAAACTACAAGCCAGCACCAATTAAATGTTTTCCTTTATAAGAGTTTCTGAGTACTTGTCTTACGGTTTCTATTGCTGCAACCAAACACAATGACCAGAGAGCAAGTTGGGGAGGAAAAGGTTTATTTGGCTTACACTTCCAAATTGCTATTCATATTGAAGGATGTCAGGACAGGAACTCAAATAGGGCAAAATCCTTGAGGCAGGAACTGATGCAGAGGCCATGGAAGGGTGCTGCCTACTGGCTTGCTTCCCATGTCTTGCTTGGCCTGCATTCTTATAGAATCCAGGACCAACCATCCCATAGATGACACCATCCACCATGGGCTGGGCCCTCTCCCATTGATCACTAATTGAGAAAACGCCTTACAGTTGGCCTGGAGGCATTTCCTCAACTGAGGCTCCTTCCTTTCTGATGACTTTGACTTATGTCAAGTTGACACACAAAACCAGCCAGGACAGTACCCTTTCTGGTCCTCACTGTTGCACTATAAAAGAAAGGACTTGGGCTAGCTCCACATGTCTCAAAACATGTCCCAAGGGGACCAGTCTTGTGAGATGCTCTCTATACCAGGAATCATTTCGTGGTAAATAAACTGTAGAGATCTCAAATAATATGCCCTCCCTGCCTGGTACAGATTTGTACTACACCAGAATTTTCAAGTTGCAGGTCAGAATCAATTAACAGGCCATAAAATTAGTTGTGTCTAAATAAATATGTTTAAATAAATTAGATTAAGAGGCACCAGAGCCGGGCGTTGGTGGCACATGCCTTTAATCCCAGCACTCTGGAGGCAGAGGCAGGCAGATCTCTGTGAGTTCGAGGCCAGCCTGGTCTCCAGAGCGAGTGCCAAGATAGGCTCCAAAGCTACACAGAGAAACCCTGTCTCGAAAAACCAAAAAAAAAAGAGGCACCAGAGGTCATTATATATAATAAATATAATATTGTTTAATGAAACAATTTGAGTTACACACAAATGTGTCTTTTTTATGTAGATTTTTGACCAAACATGTTTGTTTTGTAAAACACTGCACTCTAGACTAGTATATTAGAGGCTATGAATTATCTTGCAATAAATACCCTGTTCAACTCTTTTATCCTAGGCCTTTCAAATTTAATGCTACCACCCTCAAATGTGATATGAGCACACATATCTCCTGATATAACTCTTATTGCCATGTTTCAAAATATGCTTGTCCCAAGAAAACACATCTCAGAAAACAAACAGTAGTTTACATGTGCTCAGAAATTCCTTTAACCATGGCCACGCCATCACTCTGCAATTTGGGAAATAAGTTAGCATGAAGGAATAGTACTACTACCACCTAGAAAATCCACATTGTTCCCTGAACACTTCTGGAAAATCTAGATTCCAACCCCCCTCTTTCTTCTACTTTCACACGGCTTTGCTTATAAGCCAGAAGAGGGAAATAGCAAACTCACTAGCCAGAATCAGGCCAGAGATGCACTGTTGCCTATAAGCTGTGAGGTCAACAAGCTATGGGCCACCTTGCTTGTCACTGAGGCCTGTCCTGGTTCTGGGGTCTGTGCTGGCTTCCTGTTCAGACACTGCCTTTCAGGCCCAGTTCCTACACATCTTCAGGAGGCATGCCAGCGAAGCTCTTTGTTTTCCTTATGATACAAGCCCAGAAGGCTTGGAACATAGCTCCTGGCTGCAGGCATCTCGTAATGGCGCATTCTTCATAGTGGGGTTTCCCAAAGTTCTCACGGTGAGCTCAAACAACAGGGAGCTATTGGCAAATAGGAGCAGGGGAACATCAGAGTCCATCATGGGGAATCTGGGTTCCAGAAGCTTTGCTCCCCTAATGATTTCCCCCATGTCTTGGAAGGGTCATTTCTCGCCCTCCCCATTCCTCTCCCTGACACCCCTGGCATGCTGTGCAGCCTTGGGAAGGCACAACGTGCGGTCATCCCAAGCAATATTGGGGGATTCACGGAGACTCTGAAAGCCTACCCGAAATCTGTTTACTTCATGCTCTTCCCCCTGAATTTCGTAACTTCTCCACAGACTGTCTTTTCTTGCACACACAGTCAGTACAGACAGACATACCTTGCTATAGTGGTGTCACAGAGAATGGTGGAGTAGAATGATAAATAAATAAGGAAATCACCAGGACACAATTTCCTGTTAATCAAATGACTCTGGCCTGGCTCTTCAGGGCCTCTTGTCTGTTTCTTTCTTGCCTCAGCCCCAACTATCCTGGAGCTAGCTCTCTCAGCATCTGGGACACACAGCCTATCTTGTCTGCCTAGGGTACTGCCTACCCCTTATCCACAGGTAAAATGATTTCTCTATTTTTAAACCATCTAAGACTCAACACAGTGACATCATCAAGTCTTCACTTCAGAACTGCTTGAATTAAACTCATTTACCCTAGCACACAATTTAGTAGAGAGGCCAACTCATTGCACTCCCCACCCTACTTCTCTAAGTACCCTGCACCCCTCTATACTTTAATGTCTTCCAATTCTTTCCCTGAAAGCATTGCCCTTTTTTCACAGTTCCATCAAACACCTCAAGTGAGAAGAATCCATTTCCAAGCTAATGTTTTCTCAAGTAAAATTCACTTATCTCTGGTCAAAAGCATCTAAGTTTTCAGGATGTTGGCTGATAGTTGTTGGTTTTTTTTTTTTGTTGTTTGTTTGTTTGTTGAGCCATAGTAATTTGAATGTATGGTTTGGATGGTGTGTAAAAGGCACTACCACTTTGTGCTATAATTGAAAGAGAAAAAGGATATTTGTTAGAGTAAAGGAAAGATGACAAAGGGGTACGTTGCTTTCTTCCTGGACAAATATCTTCCAACGAATGTTTAGTCATCGTGATAGCACCATTGGGAGCTGTATAAGAAAAAGATGGAGGGAGGGAGGGAGAGAGGGAGGGAGGAGGGAGGGAGAGGAGGGAGGGGGAGAGAGAGGAGGGGGAGAGAGAGAGAGAGAGAGAGAGAGAGGGGGGGGAGGGGGAGGGAGAGGGAGAATTAGCCCATGTGATTATAGAATCTAATAAGTCCCAAGATCTGCCATCAGTAAGCTCTAAACCCAGAACAACAGTTTCTTTTCAAAAGCCAAAGGCTCTAGATCTAACTAAAGCTTATGTTTTGTCTGACTCACAAACTCAGGAAAACAGAAATCAAAACAAACAAAACAAAACCAAACCAGCAGCGCCAGGTCAAGGGTTTAGTCAAGCCTTTATTTTGACTTTCTGTTTTATTCAGGCCTTTAACTGATTGACTGAGCCCCACCCACCTTAGGGAGGCCATCTGATATACTGTGTTTACAGAGTCAAATGCCAATCTCATTAAGAACATCCTCTCAGATAATTCCCAAATAATGTGTGATCAAATGACTGAGCACCCGTGGTCCATTAAGTTACCACGCAAAATTGACCATCACAGTAGGGTTATTGGGACTATTATCAAACTTCTCATTTGAAGCAAGAGGGCAAGAAACACTGCCAACCCACTGGGCTGTACAAAATGACAAATTATTTGACCAGGGAGTTAAAAGTGATAAGAGAAACCCTTGAAACCAAGCAAGAACAAAGGCAGAAGTGTAGCCATCCATGTACAGATGACGCATTTCTGAAAGGGTCCGGTAGAAGTAGCAGAGGTAGTTGGTGTGGCATGGTTTCTGCAGCCAGCACCATTCAAACAACACACATACTGCCTGAGAGGTAAACAGTCACTTAAGCCTAGTCTAGGATATTTTTTTCACAATCACTTAGGCCTAGTCTAGGACATTCAAAACAAATCTCAGTTTAGTGAACAGGTTACATTTAGAAGGAAGATTGTAGTACCGGAAGGAGGTCGCAGTGGCTCACAAGCATGCAGTTGTTAGCAAAGCTCAGACAAACTGAGGTCAACATGGATCAATATTCTACAAGTATTAAGGGTAACAAAGAACGTTTCTTAAGACTATAGGCAATGAAGCACACTCTCTGTTCCATGCAATATAAGATGTAGAAGTGTGATTTTATAGAGCAGCCCAAAAGATAGCAATGACAGTAGTAGCAGTAGTTTTTGAAGGCCTAAAACATCATAAACTAGATATGTGTAAACATAAAGGAAACCTGCAGACCACTTGTAGCTGCAGGTATTATTGTCACATAAAATGATGACCAGCCCTTAGGAACACGCTGCCAAGGAAAAGCCTGGGCAACCTGGGATCAATATGGAGACTTTGCCTGCAGCTATCCATGGCTACAAAACCTTGTTACTCTCACTGAGACACCTTCACAAATGTGTGTTACAAATATTTTAATTGTGAATATACAGAAAACCAGGATCACTGTTCAGCAATACCCTGTATAATTCAATTCTTCTCCTGTGTAAACCTTACTCAACTGAACATTTAATTTCCACATTTCTCTTTATATAATTAGCTAATTGGTAGATGTTACTTTTCTATTATTGTGATAAAATGCCAAGACCAAGGTAACTCATTAGGAAAGGGCTTATGGCTTTACGGAGATAAGAGTCCATCACTGTCACAGCAGGGAATGCATGGCAGCAAGCATCAGCCATGGAGGTAGGGACAACTGAGAGTTCTCATTTTTTTTTAATTCATCTATTTATTTTACATCCTGGCCATAGCCTCCTCCCCATCCTCCCCTCCCAGTCTTACTCTCTCCTAGTCTCTCCTCCCATCTCCCCCAATCCCTTCCTCTTCCTTCTCTATCCAGAAAAGGGTAGGTCTTCCATGAATAAAACATGGTGTATTAAGTTGCAGTAAGACTAATTATTTGACATGTATTAAGGCTGGGAAAGGCAGCCCAGTATGAGAAGTCCCATAAGTCACTAAAAGAGTTGGAGACAGCTGCTGTTCCCACTGTTAGGAGTCCCATAAGAGGACTAAGCTACACAACTGTAACATACCTGCAGGGTGCCTAGGTCAGTCTCAGGCAGGCTCCCTGGTTATCAGTTCAGTCTCTGTGAGCCCCTATGAGCCCAGGTTTGTTGATTATGTTAGTTTTTCACTTGTTGTCCTTGACCCCTATGGCTCCTGTACTCCTTTCTCCTCCTCCTCTGCAGATTCCCAAACTCAGACTCTTTGGCTGTGGGTCTCTACACCTGCCTATATCAGTCGCTGAATGACCTCTCTGAAGACAATTTGGCCAGGCACTAATCTGGTCAAAGGAGATGTCCAGTTTAGGCTATTTGCTCACTATTATTAGGAATCTAAACGGGGGTCCTCCCCATAGACTCCTAGGAGATTTCCCTGCACCAGGATTCTTCTTGACCTCCCAATTCTCCCCCAACAGCAGTCACCCTCAGCATTCTTACCCTCCATGCTCCTGCAACCAATCTGATTGCTCCTATTCCCATCCTTAACTGCCCTCAGTCCACTCATGAAATCTCTTCATTCTCCCCTTCCCAAGGAGAACTGGGTGTCCCCCATGAGAGAGTTCTCATTTTTAACTACAAGCATCAAACAGAAAGCAAACTCAAAATGGCATATCTTAAGCTCTCGAAACTCACTGCCAGGGACATATTTTCTCTAGCAAAGCCACACCTGATAATTGTCCCCAAACAGCCACAAACTGGGAACTAAGTATTTAAATTCTAAGACTGTGGGGGACACTTTATTTAAACCATCACAGTAGGTTAGAGGGTTTTGTTGTCCAAGCCAGATCAGACTTGACTAAGTCATTAAGACAGTGCTCCTTCGCTATTCTTAACTCATGCACCAGTTATGCTTAGCTGTGTGAAAAATTACCTTGATGATGCAGCGTGCATGTATTGACAGTTTTTGGCATTTCTCCTGAGATGTGTTGGCTGATCACAGTGACCAGCTGGGTACTGTATCTTTACAGTGATTTTTCCTTATTGGGCACTTGTGACATCTGCTGGGGCAATAAAAGTGAGTTGTTCACATGTCCCTACATACCAGGGCAATCTGACCCTTCTCAGGGTGGTGATCACAGTGTTCAGAGCAGCAAAAGACAACCAGCATAAAACATAAGGAAATTTTCCAGCTTCCGCTGATGTCACACATGCTCTTTTCTTATTGGCCATGCAAATTTCATAAGTAAAACTGAGTCGGTGTAGAAAGGAATTATCTAGGGAAATCATCTCTGACATTTTTGTAAACACTATGTCGCAGGTATGCTTTATATAGCTACTTCTATACGATAACTTGATTGTGATGTTCTCAACACTCAACACATGGGAATTTTTACCAGTATTTTGTATGCAGCACCTGCAGTTTGCTGTGTCTGATGATGTTGTCACCCCGGCATGACATAGATGACTACTATAAATGCGTGCACATTCCACACCCTTTAGTGGAGATGCTTCACCACTGAAAAGAGCTCTTCTTTTTAGTTCAATACAATTTGGTTATGTGAAAACTTCTATCCCTAGCCTTTCTGCTTCATAACTGTGATGCCTCAGTACTTGGTAAGGTAAGAAAACAAAACCTTAGTATGCAAAATTACAAAACTTATAGAATAGAAAATTAGAAACTAAGAGGAGATTCATCCAATCATAGTAGATGCTTTGCTCTTCCATCAAGATTCTTTAAATAGCCTGTTCCCCTGGGGCTTCCAAAATAAAACATCATCACACGAATGCATGAGCATTTTCAAGATTACCCCATTGCATAGGATACCATGTGCCTGTATCTGATATTCTCCCACAGCTTCCAGTTGACCTGAGGGTCAGAGAACCATGTGTCCTACTCAAAGAGTATTACTTATCAAAGGAGAAACACCATGTCTTCAGAACAAAGATTAAAGTCATACTGTTATATAATTTAAATGTATGACCATCTTACCACATACATTGTTGTAGAAGCATGATTACATCCTTTCCAGAAAGGCGAACACTAGATTGAGCATCAACCTTCACTTGGCTAGGGATATGGAGGAGAGGTGCTGTCAATAAAACTGATGGGGCAGAAATGGGGTGCCCTGCTCATGTTTCCTGGAGCACTGTGCTAAGGATACAGCCCCCACTGAGACTGAGAATCTCCTTCTTTCTTTTCTGCTCTGTTCCCAACTTTGGTACAGTTAATTTTCCCCATTTGATTGACAGACATCTCCACTCCCAGCTGTGTGTTCAAGCATGGCAATGCAGGAGGCCCAGAATCCATCATGTAGGAGAATCACAGGCCCGTGTCCTGCATATCACAGCCCACTTTCACCACACTGCCCCCGTTCCATTCCACCAGAGTGCTGTGAGCCAGCAAGTTAAGTAACACCCTAAAGCAGGCTTTTATTTAAAACTCCAATAGATGACAGCCCATGTGAGAGGCAGGCTTCACTCTGTCAAGTGAACATCTCTGAGGCATCTGCTCTTTCCAGGCCACTGTTTTCTTTCTCCTAGCCCACCAAGGTTGCATCCAGTTCTTCAGGCTGTTCTGCAGGATGGAAGCTGCTGTGTCTTGGCAGGGGGCTGTCAAATTGTCTTACTTTTCCTGCCTAATTCATATGAGGATATCCATATTTATATTGATCTAGGCACATGAATGCCAATCACACAAAAGGCCTCAAATCGGTAGAGATGATCCAAAGCATTTCTGCACTCACTACAAATTCCAACACCCCCACAAGATCCTTCTATTTAGCCTGGTCACTGATGGGACTTATTTACTCTCCATAAACATAAATTATATGAATGAAGTGTGTGTGGGCATGCACACTACTGATTGTGTCCATGCGCAATCAGGCATTATCTCACCTATAGTGACTATTAGAGATGTTATGCACTCATCCTTTTGACAGCCATCTACTACAAATCACCTATTAGTGTTGCTACTATTGGGAACATTCCAACTGAGAGCGCTGGTCTAGCCTGCACCCAGATGCAACCTCACAACCTTACTATGGACCAGGATGAAGAAAGAACAAAGTCTACTCTGCTGCACCTTGCAACATTTCTGTTGGTCCATTCCTTTCTTCTGTCTTTACCAGTGACCTTTGAGATGGAATTTGCACTTTACTGGTCTGTGTAGTTTTTCATAGAATTATCTGCTGATAGCTACCATTCCAGGATGTTTTCTGTGAGGTGGGAACAAACATTCTGTATCCCCTTTGTCCCATGTTCAGTCTACTCCAATCCTGTGTGTCCTCTTTCATACATCAGGGACCCTATAGAGACTCAGGCTTTCCAGTTCTTTCAGCAACACAGTGGGGGGCCAGGTCATCAAAAGCTGCCTTCAGGCTTCATGCTGTTGGCACACTGTTCACCCAGGCTCACCCCGCAGCTGGGATGCTGCAACAATCAACGTCACCAAAGTTTTGTTAGTGTGGTACAGGCGACATGATATACACCACTCTCAGTGAATCTGCCCTTGAGGAAAGAAATTATATAAGTGTCCCCTGTGGTCCTCATATTGAGGTTGTCTTTCTAGCCTCCCTCTAGCTACGATTACCTCTGAGATGATAGGAAACTGAGGGGGTCCTCACTGCTAAAATCCATACAGTTCACATTGTTTCGATTTATTCTTCCTTGTCTCCCTGGAAACAATTGTAAAGAAGACTTACTCCTTCCCCCAGTTGTGTAAAATGTACCCTTTTCACCAACATTAATTTCTTATCCAACTGTTTTTGTAGTACATGGCTCCATCCTTTTCCGAGAACCTGGCATTCACAAATTAATTTTTTCCCCCGTTCAAGGCTTCTGTTTCTGCTGCACATCTGATGATGTATTTTGTAACACCTGGGCTTGTTGTTTTCATATTTGTTTACCCTCCCCCACATCCTGAGCCTATGGGAAATAACATCTAAAACTTGTCATGAAAGAGCATAGCTGCATGAAAATGGGATCATCTGGAGTTAGGGGAAGAAAGAATCCGCACTGAAACACTTTATATACTGGGACCTTTTTGGTCTTTTGCTTTGTTTTGAGGACAGGTCTGATGATAAAACCCAGGCTGGTTTTGACTTGGTTATCTACCTTCCTCTCAAATTTGAGGATTAAATTCCTATGACAAACCTACTCCTTTTCTTTCATAACACCTTGGCATACATTTGAGCACTCAAGTACAATCACCAACTACTAATGCCCATAATAATTACATTTTTTTAAACAATGAAGGATTTTTCATGTCTATTTTAACAGTGTAGATGCTTCTGGATTTGGGTGTTATCTGCAGTCTATGCTATACATGGCCATCTGTAGAAGGAGCCAGCCCCACATGGCAACAACAGGGTCAGCTGGGCTCATCATGCATGCACACCACATGTTTAGAGTGCTGTCTGCTTACCTGGGTCTCTGAATGCTGCCTGAAAGAGCTGGCATCGTTTGTGGACTGCTGAGGTGGTGTCCAAGCACAGCAGGATTAAAATAGCCAGATTCTGGCTTTGTCTGTACCAATACTCTCTAAAACAGAGACACGGATCTCTGACAAATCCGAGTGTTGGGATCTTCATTGGCTATGCTGGCAGGAAGTGGAAAGTGGAGTGTCAAAATGAGCTCAGAAGGCCCAGATGCTGCTGTATTAATTCAATCCTCATTCTCAGCCCAGTGTGTCTACCCTGCCTGAAACTCTGAAAATCATATGTTCACGCTGCCCTCTTGTGCAGATCATAGTCTACTTTGTTTCCTCTCAGACCCTGTTTTCTAACTTAATAAAACATAGAAACAACCACGCCAAAGATTACAAATCTATCCTGGGAGATGAAATAAACTGAAAGGTCGTATTGAAAGAGGTAATTCTATGAATGCTCAGTTTCTCAGAACTGAAAGTGCTTCCACCGCCTTGTTCCTGAGCAAGGCCAGAAGCAAAGCACTCTTATAAAAACCCCAGTCTTTTCAGGGCATGCTGGCTGCTCAGGTTGGAATCAGATGGGTTCTTAAGCATCCTCTCTGAAAGGTGCCTTTCGGGAAATCAGACAGACCTTGCTCCTGGCTCTCCTTTGGCCAGGATTAGTATGCTTCTGCAGAAAGAGGAAGGGGTGGGCAGCAGGTCCCCCAGCCCTCTCAGGCAACCAGAGCAAACTGGTCTCAAAGAGGCATCCTGAGGTTCCCCCCCAGATACCCACATTCCCCACAGCTCAGCATGTCTCCTCTCTGAACAGCTAGGCCTGAACAGCTGGAGAAAGCCAACTTTGCACATTCCCAGTAGCTGACTTTTCATTTCAGGTTCAAATCAAGGCCAAATCAAGCAATCTACTTCCATGTTTTCCTAAGCCTTGTTCCTTCTGTTTCCATCACCGATCTTCTCACTCTCTCCCATCTGTCTGGACAATAGATAACAAATCCCATAATTTGTTCAGTGTATTTTTAAATCAACTCAATTTTTATCACTTAGATATGTATACTTTTTATGGTATCATTTTGTCGGTAATAATGATAACAGAAATCCCTTGGATAGAATTTCTAAGAAATTTGCAAATATAAAGTACTCCCTAAATCCTTTAGGGGAAGCTGACACCTCATGATTCAGGCTGCCTGGATTTGAATCTTGTTTGATTTGGGGGTTCTAATATTATTTTCTATAAATATAAGAGTGTTTTTTTTAAATTGTTGAGAAGATTAAATGAGATGATACAAAAAATGTTCTGCAACGCTGCCCAGAAGAAAATATTTCCTTAATAGATTAGTTAATATTAGTGTTATTTACCTCTCAAACATTTCAGTTATCACTATGAATTTGTTTTACAATATAGTATGAGTGATGGCCTTAAGCCTTGGATCATTATAAAGACAAAATGGTTTATTTTGTTTTTTAGTCACAGATCAGAAGGGTTGAAGTCCCAGAGATGGTCCTGCTTGTGGGGAGGAGACTTCTAGGGCATTATAGGGCATCATGTGGCCAGAGACAGGGACAGGGCCCCCTCCATACATCTCCCTCCTTCCCTCTCTTCTTCAAACTCTTTCCCCTCTCATAAAGCCAAGAAAATTCAACCCTACCTGAGGACATCACCTAATCCTAACCAATTCTAAGATATGTGTTTCTAACTAAAATAGTATAATTAAGTTTACACCCTCTTAAATCTCCACATGGACATTAAATTCCAGCATGTAACCCGTTAGGAGACAGCCAAAGCTGTTATGTCACATGCATCTGTGTACACACACACACACACACACACACACACACACACACACACACAGTGGTGCATGCTGCAATCCCAGAAACACCAGAAGCACTAGGGAGGTGTAGGTAAGAGGTTGCAAATTTGAGGCAAGGCCATATAGTAAGTTCAAGTCCACACACACACACACACACACACACACACACACGCGCGCGCACGCGCACACACACACACACACACACACACACACACACACACACACACACGCACTGTTCTGATCCCCTCTAGACTATAAAATGAGTACAAGGATACTTTGTATGCCCTTTCACAGCTGTGTCCCCTGTGCCTCACACACTCACATGCAGGAAGGACACGTAACAGGAACCAATAAATATTTGTCAAATGAATAAATAAATAAATAAATAAATAAATAAATAAATAAATAAATGTGAAGGAAACTGGAACTAACAACAGATAAAGTGTTTTCCCAGGGTCACATAAGTACTGAAGAGAGGGATGATGAAGGCTTTCACCAGCTTTCCTGCCAAATCCTACCATGTAACAAACTAGACCAGCCAAGCATGATTCAGGTTCCCTGGGAGTCCTATATAGCAATCAGGAGGCCACAGGTCACAATTATATTCATAATTATACTCCAAGTTCTATTTTTAAAAACTCTACTGACATTTGCACTGATGATCTGAAAGTAATGGTGGGTAAAACTGTTGGCCCCTTGATGCAAATCAAGGCAGTGGCTCCCTGCTATGCCAGCAGCCACAGTGCTATTCTTTGTTGCCACACACTCAGAGTAAGGGCAAGGAAAGCCAGTTCATATAAGAATATCTTTTGATAAAACAGTAAAAAAAATGAATGACTATCAAACCTCGAGCCTTAAAGGCAGACCCTTTCAATGGTCTGAGTGACAAGCCAATGCACACATCAGCAAGACTTTTGCAAACCCAAGTGTGATGGTTATAGACAAGAACAGCTAGTACGAGATTGAGTTGTGAGCTCACTAGCCCCTTTTTTCTTGGAACACAGTTTTTGCTTGAAAGAAGAAATCCCAAACAAACTATGGTTATTCAGACTTGGGCATTTGGCAGGCTTTTTCTCAAAAATGAGCAAGGAAGACTGCCACTTAAAGGAAAACAACTGAGAATATTGGTTGCCAATGAGAAAAGTTGTGTTTCTGAGTTAAAAAAAATCAGAATTTAAAAAATAATCTGAAAACTTGACAGATTCCCAATACTGAAGTCTTTTCTGATGTGATCAGTAATTACATTAATAAATTGCATTTTTCATATTGTGTAATGAAGTGTGTCAGCTTTAGAAGATGTGACTGTCTCAGCAGAGCTGCATTTTCCAAATGTCCAGTGCCTGATGGTATGAAATCATGCTTTGTGAAAGATTCTCTTAGAATGCAGAAAAGAGCTGTGCATTTTTACTTAGAAGGGGAGGAGCTTGCTGGCACGCTCAGACACAGTGTCACATCCTACCTTGCAATTTTAACCTTTAGGTAAAGTCTTCCCCCTGTCAAGTTGGGGTGAATCAAAGAAGAAATTCCAATGTATCTGAAAGCCCTCGAAGATGACCTCTTTTTTCCCTGCGTCAAATCTAAGATACCAGCTTTTTACATCCTCCATCAACACAACTCTCTTCAACAGATCCAAATCAGGACATGTGCAAGTATACCTGAATCCCATTAGCTCAGGGCATTAAGCACATTTGTAAAACACAAAATAATGGCCCCTTGCCTGCTCATTTTTCGAAGATATTGTTACTTTTTCCTGAATATATTTGCTGACATGTGATTATTATTGTTAGTTTCCCTATGGTTTTACTTTTTATTTCTGATGTTGTAATTATTGACAGCAATAACTGTATTAATAGCTTTTTTTAAAAAAAAGCATTTTCACTGTTTTGAAATGCAGAAGGGCTAGTGAGATGAAAAGGCTTTATAATTCCTGAATTAGAATGTATCAGGTGCTGCTTAAACTCTCCAGTGCCAACAGAAATCTGTTTTCCCAGATGGTGGTCTGTTACAAGACTGTACAAGGCCATGGCAGGTCAATTTAAAAGACAGAAGGCTATTCATACAATATTTAAAATAATAAAGAGCATACTTATCTTTGTTTATGAAGATACTGGTTACTAACACTTCAAGGCTAAAAATAAAGTTTCTTCTCTTTCTCATTTTTTTTCCCTTTTTTATGTTTTGCTCTTGCTTAATCCACATGTTAGGTTGTCTATAGTTGCTTGGGAGGAGAAATGTTAGTCAAGAATTGGGTCTTTGGCTGGGAAAGTGGGTCACTGGTAAAATCCTCTCTGAGGAAACAAGAAGGACAGGGTAAGGTTCCCTCTGTACCTATGTAAAAGTAGGGATGGTGAGACATGGATCAGGAAGGCAGAGACAGGCAGATCAGATCCCCAGAGGTCACTGGCAAGCTCCAGATTTAATGACAAGCCCTGTCTCAAAAAAAAAAAAAAAAAGAGGAAGAAAAAAGAATGGAATGAAGGAGAGCAATAGAAGTGGACATCAGTGTATATCTCTGCCCTCTTCATGCACAAGCATGCACACTCATACACATACTCACACAGGTGCACACACACCCATGGAAAATTTCAAACTAAGTGGATAGTTTCACTTCAGAATCTGGGCTGATGGGGCTTCCTTCTAGATTATGGCACAGGGCTAGTTGCTATGGCAGGATGGTACGAGTGCAGTAGGTTCCCATTAAACAGAAATAATTCATAATGTGCCCAGTTAAAAGGCCTCAATAACTCTCCCACTTAATTTCTTTGGACAGTGGAGGTGTCACAGGCCTGCCAGGCTTGGAAGATGTTGGGAATTTGCCATTCTGTCACAGTGTCCTTTTCCAGAAAATATGAGGTCTGAGGTAGCACATTTGTGGGATACAGTTTGTACATGCTGCTCTGATGAATGTCACAATCCTCACCCCTCAACACAAACTCCCCACTTCAACAATTTCCCACGTTCTCATTTGTGAGTGGCTCAGATGCAACTGTCCACATTTCCACGTTGTTCATACTTCGTTGTGTTCTTTTTGATTGACAATTTCATATGTTTACATAGTTTTCTCGTAGTGTAGGTTAGTCAATGTTACTTTTACTTTGTTGGCAAGTTATTCTAATTTTAAACCTTTCTGAATTGTCTCAAAATTAGGTAAGCGGGCAGTGCACATTAGAATAAATGACATAACAATACATATCAATGTAAGAGATTACTTTTTTAATTTTGGGATGAGGGGTCACTTAATGAAGAATTAGACATATTGTTGGGATGACAAGCTTTTGTGTATGAGAAGTTGGCCTTATTGGTTTCTGAATCCCCAGAGCCTGACACAGCGTCTGGAATTTGGTACACACTTACCATTTTTTCAGTGAATGAATGGCTCTTGCCGGAATTATTGCTCAGATTTTCAGTACCACCAGCACAGACCTAAATTGCTCCATCAGACTCCTTAATGGTTTGCACAGTGGCTTTCTTTTCATTTGTGTGATGATTAGCAAGGCTGCATATATTGCCAAGACTTTCCTTTTACTCTTGTGTTTTTCCTTGCATGTGCAGTACTAATAAAGCAAAATTTCTCTCAGTGACTGCATCCATATATTTAGGTTTTCTGAATGCTTGAGGCTTTCTATTACAGATTCATTGAGAAAAGAGAATAAGTGAGAATGAGCTGGAGATGGGGCCGAAGGAGGCCAGCTGAAGAGAAAAAGCCTAAAATTATATTGTCACTATCCTTGTTGTCTCAGTCCATTTTATGCCATTATATCAGAACACCTGAGACTGGAAAATTTATAATGAAGAGGAAATTTACTTTCTGTTGGTTTAGGAAACTGGGGTGTCCAATATCCAAAAGTTGCCTTTGGTCAAAAGCTTTCTTGTTGTAACATTGTATGGTGGGAGACAAGAGGAAAAGGGAGAGCCTAAGAAACGGACAAAATGTAATCGTTGATTCTGTGGCATTCATTAGTCCATTTATGAAAGCAAAGACCTCATAGGTCAGTAACCTCTCAAAGGTGCCAACTTATAAAACTGCCACAATGACAATCACATTTTAACATGTCTTAGAAGTTTACACTTTTGAACCATTTACTGTTGTCCTCTTTAGCATCAGCCAGACTCCTTTACTGAATGTTTTCTAAGTATTGTCCTAAGTCCTCACACTGTTGACAGGTGGGTGCAGTTTCAACTCTGTTTCCTGAGGTAAGATACTGAGGCTTAGCAACTGTCCTGAACCACACAGGCTAGAAAAGAGAAGCAAGATAGCTTTGAGTTTCTGTTTGTATGAACTTGGAGCCTGAGTTGCTTCTCTTTGTGCTTCCCTGCCACTAGCACAAAAGAGCATTGGCAACAACATTTAAGGAGAAATGATGTTCTTTGAAAGATCTAATGGGGGTACTTTTGTGGTATGGGGTAGAGTCTGAAGACAGTCGATTGAGATGCTGTTGTGCACTGAGAACATATGACCCATGGCAATGCCTAGAGGAAGCTGACATTGGAACTGGTCCTCAAAACCCCAAGAGGTAACATTTCAAAATATTCACTGATAGGAAGAAGACAGATCCAAAGTGGGTTAGCAGCCCAGTTTAGGACTGGTGCACAACACTCTGTGCAGTGCGGGACAAAAGTAAGGAGGCTGCAGGATGAGCAGCTGGGCTCCTGCCAGGCCTCAGACTTAGAACACTTTCCAGGCATCATCTTTCATGGATAAGAAGTGGTTGGGAAGCCAACTGGCAGAGGCTTCCCAATAGGCAGCTAGTCATGTATAGATATTTACATGTAAATTCATTAAGTAGAATAAAATTAAAACACCAGTTCCTCACTTATGCCAGCTACATCCCAAAGGCTAGAGAATAGGATATTGTAGATACAGAGAGCACTCACCATCACAGAAATGTCCACTGAACTACACAGCCCTTGACTGTCCAGGTGGACCAGCAGCTATAGCATCCATGATTAAAGTACTAAGAAGTACAGAAACGCAGATCCCATCCCAGACCCTGGAACTTTCAGGTAAGTAGTGCCTTCCAGCCGAGGAGCATTGACTGTTCTCTATGACCTTAACAGGTCTCAGCAGATCTTCTCCACTTGCTGATGACCCATGCAACCTAAGCAGAAGGTTTCTCAAAAGAAAAGATGAACATCTAATTTTTCATTTTCCCTGCAAACACCCCCCATCTATTGCTCTTCCTTTCATTTCAGTTTTGTTCATTTTATGCCTGTATTTTTGGATCTTATTAATATTTAAAAGATTATGATGGTGGGAGCCTGCCTTGGCTCTTACTTGGGAACAAAGCACATCCCTCCACCCCCAGCCCTCCCCACTATGGCTCTGTAGTCAGTATCTCTGTGGCATCCCTCTATGGAGGTGACGATTTCACCCGCACAGAGATGTGCCATTTCAGCAGCCTCATCAAGAAACTGGGTACAAAGACCCGCCTACCTTCTGCATGGCAGCTTGGGCAATGCACCCGCACCCGAGTTCAGTGTTTATAGCTGCCCTGGCAGGGATGGGAACCCTTCTAGCAAGGCCTCATAAATATTTAACAGCAAGCACTTTGTAAAGAAGAGTGTTCTTGGGGTGGTGCTGCCAAGCAGCCTCAAATGTGCCCATATTTCAGGAGTTGCTAATGTCATGTGGGCATAACCCCCAGATAATAGCCCTGGGCAAATGGGCTTATCTTAGGGGAGAGTGAGAAAGAATTTAGAAGATTTTGCAAATATTCCTCCCTTCATAAGATAACTACCCCTCTGTGCCTTGTTGTCTCCTGATAGGGAATGGCCTTCCAACAAATCTACAAGAGAAAAGGCAATGATGGGTAGTGAGAAAATAAATCCATCTATACACACATGCCCCTCATGTCCACACAAAGAACTGGCTTGCCCAGCCAATTTTTCATAGGGCTTCTTGTATTCTGCTATAAGCGGATGACTCTCCTGTCACCATGGAAGCTCAGCCCACACCACTTATTTCAACTCTTCAAGCTTTAATGATGCTGGTTCAGTTTTCTTTACCCTGTGGATTGGATACACCACATTGCAATTCAAATCACCCCAAACACCACAGTAAGCATGAGGTGATCACATTTCTTCCTAAGTGGAAATGGCTCTCCACAGGGGACTCATTCTAGAAGCGGGGCTGGGGCAGCATTGCCCTGGCAACTTCTCTTTCCCCAGATGATCATCACTGGAGGTAAATGCTTGGAAGATTAAAGTCTCCAGTCCATGAAGCAAACCCCTGTTATGTTAGGAAAATACCCTCCACTGGCCATCTTCATGCAACCGATTAAGTCACAAGGGATTGTCAAATGAAAAGGGGTTTTGTGTGTGTGTGTGTGTGTGTGTGTGTGTGTGTGTCATTCTTATGATATTTATCACTAAAAAATGCTTTCGCTTCTTTTAGCTTATAAGACCTGTGAAGGATCTGAGGATCTAATCGAGGAACTCAACATGACCCAAAGAAGGCAGAGAATTTGGGTATTTGCTAGCATACAACACTTCCTCCTAGTGCCAGCCAGCAAGGAGATTGCCTTCTGAATCTCTTACATGGATTTTGCTTCCTTATCAATAAATATTTGCATGGAACTCACCCTTCACGTAGGAGCAGGATCCTAGGGCCAGATACATAAAGAAGAGCCCTCACATAAAGCATGGAGCTCCATAAATGGCTCTACATTTCAGCCATCCACCTGGGGCATTTCCTAAAACCAGGTAGGAGACCATTCAAGGGAAACACACGAGCTAACTGAACCAGGAACTAAAAAAACCATCATGAGCCATGATGGTGATCAAGCTCTCCCCAGTGTACATGCTTTGTTCCAAGTTATAATCAAAAAGTTCATTTGTAAGCACATTACTGGGGACCTGGAATAAACTTTCCCATAGAAACGATGTTATAAATAGAGCTGGAGCTTACCCACAAAAGCTCATCTCAGCCAAATGCAGTTCCAGTATTATATAGTCAAAAGAAAGCTCTAGAAAACAATAACAGCCAGATATCCATAATTAAACCAAACAGAAGGACAATAATATGAAATGTCTTCTTTTATTGCACGAACATTCATTCTTAAGGAAAAGATTAATTGGACAAGGATGAGGAAGGAAATGGAGATGATGTGGTGCTCTTGGAAAAGGCTCTGGGTTACCTCAAGGGCTGTTGAAGCTGATGGCTCAAGCTCTTCAGTGTGTTTCATTTCACTTCAAAACTTCCCACTTGCCTTGTGCTAAGGGCAGGCAGACAACTAGCAGTACTTGTACTTAGCCCCTATAATTAAAGTCAGTTTTTATTGTTTCCTTCACACAATGAGAAAAGAGAAGAAACAGGCAGGCCCAGAAAAAGGCAGGAAGGGAAGACCAGGAGGAAAAGGGGAAAGCAACTTTCTTGGAGCAGCAAAGTAAAGGTTAACCAGGGAAACTGAGCTGGGTGACAACCTGGATTTGAGAGTGCAAGATTGGCTTGAAGGTGTCAACAGAATCAATGAATCAGTCACAAGAAGAGGAGGGAAGGAGGAAGAGAGGAGGGAGGGAAGAAGAGAGGCCAGCCTCATGGAAAAGTGCTGCCTTGGACAGTTTCTGTGCAGGTCATTAGAGGATGCTATCTTTGCTGCTGACTGGAGCAAATCAGACAGGGGACAGCCTTGGGGTGAACGGGGTGAGCTGAGGATAATGAATACGTTCCCCTTCTCACAGAAGAGGCTGACATGTACTGTGCTGACTTCAGATCCTAAAAGGCATCTCTGTATTTCTGGGATAGATACCTACCTTATCTCCTGTGGCTCAATATCACCATTTCTCCTTGTTACCTCAGTACTCCCATGCCTCCATCCCCCCCCCATCCCTTCAAGGTGGCCCTTTCTTTCTTTGGGACGGGCAGTGCAGTCCCCGAATGCCTGCATCTCTCATATTGCTTTCTCTTCACTGCAGGCTGCTCATCCCAACTGCCTCTTCCTCATTCCTAACAGAATAGTTTATATCTGGGGTGGGATTTAATAGAGCTTTATAAAGATTTTGAGACAAGCGAGGGAAGTTTTAATATATAAGAGAAACAGCATCATATACAATATCAGACATAACTATCGCCTCTCTCCCAGCACAAGTTCTCTCCTGGTTTGGGATATTGCCCAGAAACTATGTGGTTTCTGTCTCACCCTCTTTCCTGACTACCCGAGTTTCCAGGCTGCATAGATGCCCTTCCTTTGCAGGAAATTGTGAGAGGTCTCCAGACAAGGGTTACAGGCTTCATTTTTTTCTACTGATATTCACACAAGCTAAAGCAGGAGAGCCCTGTTCTCAAGCTTCTAATTCTTCCTCTAGGACCTGGGAGCGAAGATAGTAGGTGTTTTGGGGAATGCAGAGACACAGGCAGGAGGTCACAGCGGTTACTCTAGACTGTGGGCCTGGGAGCATCAGCACAAAAAACCTGCTGAAAGGTAGAATCCATGAGAGAGGTAAAGAAGTCTGGGCAATGAAGGGCAGAGTGGTTTATATAAAAGGAAGAGGGGAAACTAGAACCCCCCTGAGTCCTCAGTGCTAAGGAACCACAGGCTGCTTTCTGAGAAACCAGCAAGGATCTAAGACCAGCAAATTGGAGCTCCAGCTTGGACTCTATTACCTTAATATAACACAGTGGTTGCTTGCACCCATACTGTACAAGTGGATTTCATTATCTTTTGTCTTAATCCTCTACTACAAACTAGGGGAGGAGCCTAACCCAGAGGCCTATTAATCAGTTTTTAAACAGAATTGCCATTTTTCATGGACAAAGCCTGGACTCCCTTATAATGCAAGAGTAGATAGAGTCATTTATTCTTTTAAATAGCTATTTTCTCTCTCAGATTACACTTTTCAGTCTATAAAGGGTTTTCAGTAATGCCTACCTAAACCCTGCTCCCCAAGCAAAATTCAGGGAGTGGTGTTTAATAATAAAAATATTCTGATTGACATAAAAGATATAAAAGTGGGAAAATATTGGCACTGTGAATGCTGGGTGAAAGCCAGGTAACAACTGCCCTTTCCTTGGTGGCTGTCAGGCTTGGGAAGGAGGAGCAAGCAGGAACACAAGAATGGGCACCTGTGTGCTGATCTCACAGGGTTAGCCTAACCACGTGTGAAGTAGACTAGGGAAGGGAGACACACAGAGCAGCTGTGAACACAGGCAGACTCTGTTCCTGGCCTAAATAATTTGTTGTTATGGGTAAATATTTAGGCCTCTCTCAAATTTCATATATTGAAATTCTAACCTCTAATGAGATGGCATTGGGAAGTAGGCCCTTGATCAATGGTGAGATCATGAAGGCAAAACCCTGATAAATAACTGGGTTTAGTGCCCTTGTAAAAGAGATTTGAGAAGGCTCTGTCACCACGTTTTTGTCATGTGAGATGACACTGAAAAGCTAGCCAGTCATATGTGAGCTAAGAAACAAGCCTCGGAAGACATCAGATCTGCATGCAGATTCTTTGATCTCAGATTTCTTTCCTCCAAACCATGGGGAACAACCGCCAAGTGTAAGACTCTCTGACTTTGGCACTGTTTTTAAGGCAACAGGTCAAACCAGATACATCTCTCCTCCTCATACTCCACCGTTTGGCTTCACAGGAGAAGGTCAGAAATCTGACTTAGAGGTGAGAGTTTTGCCTTGAACTTCCTGGGCCCTCCAAGTCCTGCTGTGTTAAAGGAGCAGAAGGCCAAGATGTCTCTCTTTTGGATTTCATCTGTGAAGACAGAAGAGATCGGACTGTCGATTTTGTTTTGCTGTTATTTTAGCAAGGAACCCTAAATATAAAAGAATTATTCTGAAAGATGGCTTACATAACTTTTATAAAGTAAAAAAAAAAATAAAATGGTTGTAAAGCCAGACATAATTTAGTCATGCCAATGTAATTTTTATTTAATTTGAAATTGATTTGACAAGAGATATCAATATAATAAAATTATAATAAATGATTCTGTTACATTTTCTTTAAGAATTTTGCATGAATTAGAAAAAAATAAACGAAATTTTAGCAGATATGCAGGATACTATGGGTAGAAGTTTTAACATAGATGACCAGACCATTGGAGATTATCAAGAATTTAATGAATACTCTACAGAGCTCTTAAACATTTGCTGTTTTTTTGACATAAAGGGTCAAGAAAATATAAGATGAGTTTTTGCCACTGTGCTAACAGACCCAGCCCTTGTGGAAGGATGATAGGAGGGGAACTTCCTCCCCAGAAGAGCTAGTGAACTATTTGATGGTGGTCAGTTGAGGTAAGACCCCTACATACAGGAAAAGGTTAAATTGGTACCTCCCCTAGGCATCTGCACACTTAGCTTGTTGAAGGGAGTGTTTCTTCTTCTGAACAGATGCGGGTGATGCTTAAGGAAAAGAGTTGGTCTTCCATCAGACAGCTGACAGTTAATACAGGATTCACAATAATCAAAGTCCATGACAAGTGACTGTGGATTGCCAGGACCTAAATGGGACATCTATATCACCCCTCCCCCTGCTACGGCTTGGGGATCACCATGCAAAAGGGAATAGACATATTATAAGATCCAGAGGTAGGGGGAGGTTTCTGTTAAGTAATACATTCTGGAAGTGACAGGGTCTTTGCACTCATGAACTTACAGCAACTTTGGTTGTTTACCCAAAACCTTCATAATATCAAGTCAGTCACCTAATTTGAAGAAAAAAGAGCCCTGTAATGTACCAACTCCAGTTAAAGAAGTTGGCATTTGGTGACTGGGGAGTCAGTTTTCTTCAGCTGTGTGGTCCATGTAGGTTGTCCATGTTCTAGTAGATGGCAAACAAACCCATATGAATATGGGGAGCACTAATTGTTTTCAATGTGCTACAAAAAAGAGAAGGAGAAGGAGAAGTTGGGAAGGGAATGTGTATGTGTGTGGGCTCCCAGTAGGAATTGGAAAAAAGAAGTAGGTGTGGATATGATTTTAAAACATTATATTCATGTATGAAATTACCAATGAATAAATTAAAGTTTCTTTTACAGAGAAAGAATAAGTATTGGGCCAAACTTGGCTTGAATTTTGTTCAGGAGTATTCTTACTAGCGTGTAAGAGGAACTCACTGGTCAGGGTCCATGGCATTGCAGTCTCCAGGGCCTCCCATGCCCCTGTTTTGATAAATACATTTTTCATTGTTGACAATTTGTTATCCCTATATGGAAAGGGATGGTGCAGTTCCATCCCAAGCCTTCTCTCCCTAAGTCTATTTCAAGTCTCCATCAGAGGCAATGTATGTCTGCACTGAAGCAGGAAACAGAGGAGGCTGGCATGTTGGCATGTGGTTGATATTAAATCAAGGTCAAAATTGTGAATTCCTTGACTGCATATTCTAATTTTTAAACTCAAATGGCTTTGCAAATTAATGACAAGATGTCTCACTTAAGTACCAGTCTGAAATTGGACCTGGTGTTGGAGAATATTACTTTAACTATGTAAAGGTGTGTTGCATTTGTTTATACTGCAATTGTTTAATTATGTAAATATGTATTTCTGTTTCACCTTGCCTGCCTAAGGCATCTGACTGGTCTAATAAAAAGCTGAATGACCAATAGCTAAGCAGGAGAGGGATAGGAAGGGCTGGCAGGCAGAGAGAATAAATAGGAGAATAGGAGGAGTTAGGAGGAAGAATCTAGGAGAGACACGGGGGAAGAGAAGAGGATGAGGATGAGGATGAGAAAGAGAGGGACTTTCCCAGGGCCTGAAACCAGGCAGCTGACAGACAGACAGATACAGAGAAGCAGTAAAAGTAAGATACACAGAAGGAAAGAAAGGTAAAAAGTTCCAAGGCAAAATGTAGATGAGGAGAAACAGGTGAATTTAAGTTAAAGAAAGAAAGCCAGCCAGAAACAAGCATAAGCAAAGGTTGAACATTCAAATTTAATAATAAATCTCTATGTCATGATTTGGGAGCTGGTTAGTGTCCCAAAAGAAAAAGCCTGGTACAGTCAGTCCTCTTGGTCTGGCTCCTGCTCTTGTGTTCTGATTGACTGCTATGAACACATGTCTAATGGCAACCAAGGAAACAAGGGCCCTGCTAGGAGCTCCATCCCAATGACGATATAGATTATAACAGAACTGAATAATGAAACTTTTAAAGCACTGGATGAAATGTAAGATTCTTTTTTTAAAAGGTAATTTAATGTGATTGTTTCCATGGAATCATTTAAAACATACTCACATTCTTTGGTACATTTTAGCAGTCTCATCATTTAGATTTCAAGGGAAAAATCCAATCAAGAATATGCTGGAATAAGGTAGGAATAAAAGACCACTAAGAGACAAGACTAATTCAAGAGTTAATAATTATGTTTTAAAAAGTTTCTCAAATTACCAATTATGCTTCATTAATTAGTTATGAAATAGATCTAGTGGGCTATGACCCAGTGGGTTTTTTCTTTAAATGAAATTTAATGGATAAGATGAAATAGAAAAGACAGAATAGAATATAAAATGTCAGAGTGCATCCTCCACCATGAGACTAAACATTATTTAACCATGCTTTTGTTTGTTACATGTGTCTGTGAGTGTGTGTTTCTGTATCTCCGGGGCTGTGACATTATCCTTGCTTTTATTTGTTACATGTGTCTGTGAGTGTATATTCATGTGCCTACAGGGCTATGAGATTATTTAACCATGCTTTCATTTATTATGTGTGTCTGTGAGAGTGTGTTTGTGTGTGTCTACTGAGCTGAGGGTACCAAGTACATTTCATCTGTCTCACAGTCTGAAAAGTTTGAAGGGCTCAAATACAGTACATATAAAACACATGAAGAAAAACAAATCAAGAATGGAAGATGACATGTGAAATAACAGGTACAGGAGTGAAGAACTAAGAAATACCAGACAAATTCTGTTTCTTCAGCAGTCAGCTGTTAATTTCCTTTTCCTAGCATGGAAGGTAGTGTTTACAACCAGTGCCCTGTAAAGTCGGCTTGTCCATTTTCCCCTTGACAATAGGAAGACAAAGGCAGGAGAAAGGAAGAAAAGCAGAAGGGAAACAAGGAAGATGAAGGGAAGAGAGAAAAAGAATAAATGAAAAAATAACATAGTGAAGGCCAGGGCATCCTGCACCCCCATGAGCATCTGAATAAGCCTTATGCACTTGGTGCTTTAGGCACCTGGTACTAGGTGGGAGTGTTTAGTCACAGTTATTTGAAGAGGAGTGGGAAAACAAAGAATTGATTTCTCCAGATGTCAAGATTGGATCCCAAATTTATTTATCTTTTTACAGATCAGTAACGTAGATTAGACCCATTTGGAATAGTAAATAATTCAAATATAAAGAAAAATGCTTCGCCCCAGCCAGGGAATAATTCTTCAGAGGGTTGAGGCCATTTCTTCTCAGGATCTTGAAAGTCAGTTATGGAAGAGTTCACAGATGGTACTTCCTAGACCCACACAGTGGAAGAACACCTGCCTAGCATGTGTCAGGGGTTGACTTCCCAGGACTGTACATGAAATAAACTGTAAGTAGCAAGGTGGGGTAACAGGGAAGTGTGTGTGGAATAAGGCATACTGTGCACACAGTTCTCCTCAGGCTTGGCATACTCCTAAGAATATCTGTGGGCACATTGCTACAACAATGAGAGAACTCAGGGCCTTCATATCTAAAAGGTTTAAATGAAGCTATAAGAAGAAGAGCACACTGGCCAGGGTCCATGGCATTACCATGGTACCCTTACTATGCTGAGCAGTGTCACACTCTCGGGAATTTATGCTGCCTGTACCACACTAATGAAAATTTGCTGAAGTTGATTATTTCAGCAAGTTTGGTTTTTGTTTGTTGGTTTGGTTTGGGGGGGTGTTATGGTTTTTTGTTTGTTTGTTTGTTTGTTGATCTTCTAGTCAATGATGGGGAGGAGTGACTGAGCAAGAGACAAAACTCTCTTCTCTTGCAACTTGTGTCCCTGGAGATATACACAGTTGGACATGCAACGTTTTCCACATGACTGCTAACTAAGCCAGGCTTACAGGAGTTAAGTAGCTTGTCCAAATCACATGGACACTCAACAGCGGAGAGCTTGGGTTTGAATCCAAATTCATCTGTCTCCAAAGTGAGCCCTACTTCACTGCCTCCAACTTTCCCCCAGGACACTGGCAGGAGAGCCCCGTGAGATTCCCTGTCTTAATCATCTTACTCATTGAAGCATTATACACATGGTCTTTACTATCAGCTCCGACTCTTGATCATATTGTCATTTACTATTTTCTAAAGGTTTCATGGATATAAGACTTGTTTGCTCACCTAAATTGAAAATTCCTGGAAGGTTGTACAAGATAATACATTCAGCTATAGTCCCCTAAGGGCCTGGTATCTTAGAGGGCTGGGAGCGTCTTCACACACTTTTTTAGCACCTTTTAATCTGTTGGGGCAGAATTCTCAGCAGCACAGTGAATCTTAAAAAAATCAAATAAATTTTTGCCACTGACACTGAAAGATGTGTGATTTTGTGGATGTCATCATTAGAAACTGATGGGATCCTAGTATAAAGAAGCTCCACTCCTGAGAAGTGATGAAGAACCAGACAAAACTTTCAAAGACTCAAAGCAGACAAACATGCCACCTTGTTTCTAAAAGGGAAGAAAGATCATGACTGGAAAAGCTAGAGATTAATAACAAAGCATAATTTGTCTGTGAAAAAGACTCTGAAATCAAGAGAGATTCAATTAGGAGAAAGGCTCTAGGGTATTGAGTAAAAACTAATGTGGCCTTAAAAGGAGCCAGTCATGTCTCACACATCTAGTTCACTCCATCAAAAAGCTGCCGGTAAACCTTGTGGTGATGGCGAGGCAATAAACATATTATGGCTAACCTGCAGGAAGGCTGTTGGCTCTTCCTCCATGTGACATGGCCATAAATAAGCTAAGAAAATATAGCCTAGGTGACTGTGCCACAAGATATCAGCTCTCTGATGATAGTGATAAACGGACATGCCTCTGATGGCCCAAGGTAGACACAAAAGAGGAAAATAGCCTAGGAATCAGTCATGAGTCCTGGGGTGGGTGGAGTCTCCACTGATGGGCATGATCAGCAAGGCCAGGCTTATGAAATCACAGCACTGAATGAGTGATGCACATCTCACCCTCTTTGAACAGACCTGTATTGCTCTACAACTCAATGGAGTATGAAAGCAAAGGAAAGGTTGAAAACTGGCATGGGTTAGGTTTTCATAAGGGAAGCAACATCGGGTCTCTCATCATTAGACAGTACTCCTGGGGACCAGGGGTCCGGGAAACCTTCCCTTGGGTGAGAGGCTCTGGTGTGGGTGGAAAAGGGATTATCTGTTTCTGGGTTTGTAAGATGGCCCCTGAGACCTCTGTTTTCTCTTCTGTGCAATGGGGCCATGGCTGATCTGCAGTATGTGCATTATGTATGTGAATAAGTTCATTAATGATCTTTTGGGGTTTTGATAATGCAGCATATGGCATAAGTGCTAAGTATTTTGATGTTTCATGAAAAGGGCAAAGATCTCTACTTGGAATGGAAATGGGAGGAAAAATTACAGGAGACAGAACAAGAGCACACAGGGGGGGAGCTATTAGGCAGGCTGGGGAGCACAATTGTGAAGGCTTGAGCATCATAAAACATCTGTGGTAATGGAGGGAGGCCGAGGAGGAGAAAGCAGTCTGTCACCTTAAGAAGAGGCAAAAACAGTAGAGTGAGCATTTGCCCTTGGCAATGTTGAGGGGATCTTTCAAATGTCATCTGGTTTGGGATGTTCTAAATGGAGAAATTGCTTAATCAATCTGGGGAATTGTAGCTATTTCATAAAGCAAGGTAAATAAACTTCCAAAATCAGCTGGCAAAAATCTCTCTCTCTCTCTCTCTCTCTCTCTCTCTCTCTCTCTCTCTCTCTCTCTCTCTCTCTCCTCTTTCTCCCAATCTCCCTGTCTCTCCTTCCTCCCCCCAAGCACGAGCACACACACACACACACACACACACACACACACACACACACACACACACAAGCACACATACATATACACACAACTTTAAGTTGACAAATTTCTTAGCTTGTCCTTGAAACTCAATTTGCTGCAGGTACTTCCTTCCAAATTAATGGAGGTGCATGTTCAACCCAATGCTGCCAGTTTGGGGCTGCCCTCAAGATTCCTTCCAGCTGTACAAGGTCAATTTCTACAAGCCCTAGTACTGGGGGGAAGGGGGTCAGTTTGAGGAGGGGCAAACAATCTGAACAATTTTCCCCTTATTGCTCACAGCCAGCAGAACCTGAAAGGGTCAAGCACATGTAGATGGGAGCTGTTTCAGGAAGTTAGAATCTAAGCAAAAGGGAAAAGAAAAGAAAAACCCAAATCTCCCAAACTCTACTCACACATTTTTCTTTCTCTCTCAGTTCTAACCTGCTATCTGAAGCGTCCCTCTAATAAATTAAAAGAGCCTTGTCAAGTAGCTGGTTCTATTATTAACTAGACATGTGTCTCTCCTGGGCTTCCTAGCAGATCAGGAAGGCTGTCAGCCTCCTCTACAGGATCCCAGGGCCTCTTAGCTGAGCTCAGCAGCCTCCAGGACAGAAGACAAGGATGATGAGTCCTTTAATTTGGTCAAGTAGCTCAGAAGGGGCTCAGTGACAACCAAGGTCACGGTTGGAAACTTTTTGGTTTTGTCTCTCCAGACCACTCAAGGGCATCAGTGCCAACCCTGATTGCAGGCACTGGGCAAGGTCACTGCAACACAACTCAAGTCTTAAATACTGCATGTAGAGAACCGCTGGAATTTCTGATTGCATAGCTCTGGGACTTAAGAAACAGAAGGGTCCCTTTCTGTCCTTGGAACCCAATTGCTACAAATAACAGTGCAAATTAGCATAATCCCAGGGTTCTGTGGTAAGCAGGACAAACAGAACAGAAAAAGGTACGATTGGACTACTTGTTTGAAACTTGGTTTCTATTGAAATTTGACTATCTCTAGGCCAGTGACACAGTCATTTCCAGGTGATTTTGTTTAAAAGGAAATATGTATCTTCTCATAATACATTTTCAGGAACATACATACAAGAGAGGAAGATCACAGTGTCAGGTGCAGCATGAATGGATGAGAACATTATTCACATGAAGTCAGCCTCACTTGGGAAACCCAACTAGTTTTCGGCTCCATCATGCCAGCTAGAGGACCGAAGACAGCACAATCTTGAATCTTCCTGCTTAGACCATTGACATTGCCATACTTTGTCGGGGTTTGGATCTGATGATTCAGTCATAAGCTCATGTTTTGAATGCTTGTATGTAGCCAGTGGTGTTATCTTTGGTGGCTGTGGAACCTCTACGAGGTAGGGGTCTAGCTAGTGGTGGAGATTCCTTTGTAGGGTACAAGCCCAGTTCCCATGTGCATCTAAATGAACAGTTCTCCTCCCATCCTCACTCCTCCACACAAGATGCTCTGCCCAAATCCATGGGGCCAGACAAACTAGGACTGAAGTCCTCAGAGATCAAGAGCAAAAATGAATCTCCCCTTCTCTAAGCTGCATTCATCAGGGTTTTGGACCCAGACATGGGAAAGTCAATCTCTATAGATACTTCTATAATGCCTCAGGCAGACTGTTGAACACAGAGTGAGACTTGAAGAGATACTTGTGGATCAGAAAATCATTCAAGAAGAAATTATGAAATGTCCAGCAAGTTAGTACAGCAATCTTAACATTCCACTTAGTCAGTGCCCTGTTCTGTTGCTCACCCAACCCTGTTTAAACCTAATGTTTGAAGTGGGACTTAAACCAACTTACCATCAGCAAATGTAATCTGTTAAGTCCTGGGAGCCTTGTTCTCTACAAGTAAGTGTTCACCAGCTCCCCTCGGTCAGTGAGGATGCTCACAGTGGCTGCTTTATCTTCCTCCTCCCTCCTCCTGTTGGCTGCTCAGGAAATCAAAGATCTGTGCAGCTGCTCAGGCCTTCCTGAGCATAATTCATGTTGGTTTAGGATTTAGGCTTATGGGATTAGACCAACGATCATAAACCTTGCCCATTATAAAATCCTAAAATCATTATTAATTTTAAAGTGAGTCTAAAACCTTGGGCAAAACTAATAACAAATGTATGCAGACTCAGACCAAGATGAAACCCAAATCCAGTCTAATTTGAAGAGCTCAGTTTTCAGCGGATTATGGAGTGAGGCTGAGGCTCTCCCTCCCTGGAGAGAGAATAGGGAGTGAAAGACATGCCATAGGAGTTCACGAGTTCCGACTTAAGAAGAGGAGGATGGGAGTTTGGAGCTGGAATCAATACCCCAGGCTGAAGAAAGTTCAAGGACAAAAAAAAAAAAAAAAGATAGCTTGGGACTGAGGACAGCTTCCAGGAAAGCAGGAACTACATGACCCTCCATATTTTGGATGTTCCAGCTGTTGCTTGTGTTCCATAATGTGAAACACACACTTGGAAGAGCAGCACATAATGGAATCCTGAGGGTGGGGGCTTGTGATCAAATACAGAAATATGCTTCCAACAGGACATACCATCAATTCGTCCATGCAAACAAACAATCCATTGTTGTTCCTTGGAGTAAGCCACTGAGTGAAGAGGAGGAGAGGCCAGTCTCAACTCGGGGTGTGTGATTTAAAACCCAGGTTCAAAGTGTTGATAATACTATGTTTTTACTTTTTAAATTGTTTTATTCTATTTTTCCAGTCCATAAGGAATGCACCTTGGTGTCAACAGAACCCTTTGTCTTTGTAAGCAATTTTGAAGCAAACTATCAGTAAATTACTTCCCAAACCACCACACAACTAGATCATGCTGAGAAAATGGGCTTTGCAAGAACGCAGTAAATTGTTGCTGTCACAGAAGAAAATACAACCAGTAGAAATCGTTATGGATGAATCATCATGAGAAAGGGCCAAAAAAAAATTAACCTTCATTCATTTTCTTTGTCGTCATGCATGCATGCAGGGAGGGTAGGTGTATATGTCTGTGTTTATTTGAATTCACCAACCACACATAGGACTGGGAGCTATTAAGGATTTTAGTGATAAGAAAGGGCAGTCTTTTCCCTGGCCGTTGTGCCTTCAGGAGAGCTGATTTTGCATGAGGAGCCGTTCATGACTGAAGGACTAAAAGAAGGGGAACCCTGTGGTTAAGTGAGGAGAGTAAGAAGCCTCTATTGTCAAGTATTTGTTGAGGTTTACCAAGTGGCACCAGGCTTAGGACTCAATGCTGTACACCTGTTGCCTCTTCCAATTTTATCCCTCCCAAGGGTCATCTCAAGTAGATGATGTTTTATCCCAGTTTTAGAGCTACAGACAGGCAAGTTCAGGGAGACTTGACGATTTGTCCAGAGCCCTGCAGCACTATGGTTGCTAGGGTTGATGTCAAAGTGGGCTGTCAAGTGTGATATTCAACATCAGGTAGAGAACATTCCATGGGAGGCTCACAGTGAGTGCAAGTCAGCACACCTCACCAAACCTGCTGGCCCATTTTCTATTGCTATAATATAATATTAAATATACAGTAAGTTATAAAGAAGTGTCTTTGACTCACAGCTTTTGTGGCTGGAAAGAGAGAGTGATGTCAGCATCTGGTGAGGGTCTTCCTTCTGCATCATGGCATGAGAGAACATCACAGAACTGCAGCAAGTTTGCCAGCTGATGCCCTCTTCCTTTTGTCACAGAGCCATAGAGGCCACCATGGGAACTCCCCTCTCCTGATCTTAACTCATCCTAACTGCTTCCCAAAAGACCTGTTCCCAAATACCATTAACATGTGAATTTGGGGATCTGAGGATCTGGGATACATGAACTTTGAGAGGACATATTCTAACCACAGCAATCACCAGGAGCAAAAACCAGCACTGTGAGATGGCTGAAGGATGTAGGTGCAAACCAAGTCACACATCTGTAATAGTCGTATTTATTCCATTTATTTCACATGATTTACAGAATTACCTGGGAACACTCAGCCAAGATGCTCCAACCACTGGGAGCCCAGCATGGGAGGACCCACTGAGTCTCTGAACACTTTGAGTCTCTGAGCACTTTGCCTACAACATTTTACTTAGCTCTAGTCTCCTCTCTCTCTCTCTCTCTCTCTCTCTCTCTCTCTCTCTCTCTCTCTCTCTGCCCATAAAGTCACCCTAGTCACTTGCTTGCTAATGAGTCCTCTTCCTGCCACTATGTAAACGGTAATAGAGAAAATGTTCCATTAAAGTGTTAAACAGCCCTTAACATGTAGTAATGGGTTTCACGTATGGAATCAGGGACAAGCTATGATTGCCATGCAATGGATTTGACACAGTCTCAGTCTGATCTGATGCATGCAACTATGAGGGACTGAGTGCATTGAGGGATAACAACTTAGTGGGCTGACTGAGGAGCCTGTGGCCACAGAACTGGGCTGAAGTTGTACCCAACAGGAAGACAGGGTCACCTTTGTCCCTGTAAGATGCTACTTCATATCTCACCCAATGGCAGACAGATAATTTTGCAAGTGTCATGAATCTGAGGGCTCTGTCTTGTCACACTGATCTGTAGCAGGGAGCTATCTCTGACATTAGCAAGGCTCAAAAGACACCCTGAGGCAGGGACAGGTCAATAGGGGTTGCTGGGAAGAGATGGAAAGGAAAGAGTTTGAAAAGCATCAATTGAGAAGCACAGCCACATTTCCCATGCATCCAGAGCACAACTCCTGGTACCCAGCATGTGGATCTAAGAGCCAGGGCCCAAGAAACATGGGCAGTACTGCTTATATTTGACATGGAATTTCTGTGGGACAGTTTCCTTTGAAACCTGCTTAGTCTTTCAGGGTTGCTTCTCTTGCCAATAGATAACTTCTATATGTTAGTATGCAGGCATACCTTTGTTAATCTGTATGTATACATGCCATGTATGTTGACTATAGTATTTACATATGTCATAACATGCATTTGTTGTATGGTTGACATGTTATGTGGCACTTGTGATTAACATGCACAAATGTTAACTTTATATGTGTTAAATGACATTCTTACATAGGCCCATGAAAATGTTTTTCTGGAACTTTGCATCCCACCCAGAGAAGCAGATAGACTAACTGCAGATATCTCTCTAAATTCCTCTAAGTCCAATCCCCCAGTCTTATCCCCAGCTCTGTAAGAGACCACCTTCTGGGGCCTTCCCTTCTTCTCTGACCCTCATGCATCCTATTATCCTAGCTTCCAACACCAGCAGGGATTCCCTTAGAATACATCTTCTGCACAGGCCAGGGAAACAGATAGGCTAACTGCAGATCTTCGCTTCTCCCCCTTCTTTTCCAAATCCAATCCCTCCATCCTCATCCCCAGGTCTGTAAAAGACCATCTGCTGCAGCTTCCCCCTCCTCTGCTCCCATCTCCAGATAATCACACAGATCTCTTCTTCTAACCTTCCTCATTCATCCTGTTCTCTCGCTCCCCAAATCCAGCAAGCTTTCTCTGGGAACCCACCAGTCAAGTCAGCCAGAGAAACAAGTAGGCCAAAGAAGCAGGTAGGCTAGCTTCAGATCTCTACTGTCTCTCCTCTGCTCCATATCTAATCCCCCAGTCCCACAGCCAACTCTGTAGCAGACTGCCTATTTTAGGCTCTCCTCACTTCCTGCCCTCACTCCCAGGAGACTAAGAACATCCTAGTGGACCAACACCCTGCTTCCCTCCCTCCCATGGATCCCCTCAACCACCCACCCCTAAGCCCATCCTCATTCCTAAATGTCAGCTCCAAATACTTGGAAACATATTTTACCCAGAATCCCCAGTGGCCACATCTATCAGGATAGCAGAAGAATTCCCTACTAAGCATCAAACAGCCACAGCACTCTCCTAAGAACCAGAGAAGACAACAGAAACCAACAATCCAGATACCCATCCAACAAGAAAATACCAGGTATCAACACCTAGGATTATAATCTTCATAAACCCAGATGTCTAGATAACAGCGAAAACACAATAACAGCAAGGACAACATGTCTCCACTGAAGCCCAGCAACCATGCCAAGGAGTCCCTGAGTATTGCAACATAGTTAAAGCATGAGACAACATTAAAACAGCCTTTATGAATATGATAGAGGTCCTTAAAAAGGAAACAAATCCATTAAAGAAATCTTTGAAAACACAAACAGTGGAAGAAAATGAATTAAACAGTACAAGACCTGAAAGTGGAAATAGAATCAACACAGAGAACCCAAACAGAGGGAAATCTAAAAATGAAACATTTAGGAACTCAAACAGGAACCTCAGAGGCAAGTCTCACAAACAGAATATAAGAAATAGAATATGAAATCTCAGGCATTGAAGACATGATAGAAGAAATGGATACCTCAGTTAAAGAAAATGTTAAATCTAAAAATAAAAATTCTGGAACAAAACATCCAGGAAATCTGAGACACTATAAAAATATCAAATCTAAGAATTATAGAAATAGAGAAAGGAGAAGAAGACCAGCTAAAAGGTGTAACAATAAATCTTTCCAGCAGCTACCTGAGTTCTGCCCACCTCATTAGGGCCCCAAATAATACACAGAGACTTATATTAGGTACAATACTGCTGGCCAATGACTAGGATTCCTTATATGCTTCCTCTGTCTTAAGTATCAATCATAGCCATAATCTATACATTTATAAAGACTTATCTGATCGATGTCACCAGCAGTGTGCATCCTCTCTTGTCGAGCTCATATGGTAGCTCCAGAGAAGAGAGGAGGAGGAAGAGGACGACTTCCTGCTTATCCCTGCTTATATTCTGAGTCTGCCTGCTATGTCACTTCCTGCCTAGATCATAAGACTTTACTACATTTCCCAGAATCCTCCTTGACTCCTAGTCCCACCTAACTTGCTGCCTCATTGGCCGAACACTGCTTTATTCAACAAACAGTAAGATAAACATACACAGAAGGACGTCCCCCATCAAAAAGGCACAAAATATTTTCAACAAAATCATAGAAGAAAATTTACCTAACCTAAAGAGATGGTATCAAGGTACAAGAAACATATAGAACACCAAATAGAATGGTTGAGAAAAGAATTTTCCCAAGGTACATTATAATCAAAGCATTAAATGTATAGGACAGATAAAGAATATTAAAAGTTGAATAGGGTAAAAGGCCAAGTAACATATAAAAGGAGAACAATTAAAATAACATCTGACTTTTAATGGAGACTCTAAAAGCCAGAAAGTCCTGGACATATGTTCTATATACTCAAGAGACCACAGATGCCAGGCTAGACTCCTACACCTAGCAAAATTTTCAATCACAATAGATGAAAAAAAGATATTCTGTGGTAAAAACCAAATATAAGCAATATCTATCTACAAATCTAGCCCAATAGAAGGTACTAGGAGGAAAACTTCAACCTAGACAGGTTAACCACATGCAAGAAAACACAGGAAAAATAATCCCACACCAGAAAATCAAAATAGAACACACACACACACACACACATTCATATACCACAACTACCACCACCACCACCACCACCACCACCACCAAATTACAGGAATCAACAAACACTGCTCATTGATACCTCTGAATACCAACGGTCTCAATTCCCGAATAAAAAGACACAGGCTAACAGAATGGATGAGAAAACAGGATCCACCCCCTGCTCCATCCAAGAAACACACCTTAACATCAAGGATAGACATTACCCCAGAGTATAAGAATGGAAAAAAGATATTTCGAGGAAATGGACTTATGAAGCAAGCTGGTATAGCTATTTTCATATCTGACAAAATAGACTTCAGATCAAACTAATCAGAAGAGATAGGGAAGGGCACTACATATCCATCAAAGGAAAAATCCACCAATAGGACATCTATCACTCTGCTCGAAACTCAACTGTAAATGGATCAAAGACCTCATTATAAAATCAGATACACTAAATCTAATAGAAGACAAAGCATGGGATAAACTGTAGCTCATTGGCTTAGGAAAAGACTTTTGGAAGAGAACTTACTGCACAGATACTAAGATAAACAACTAATAAATGCGATCTCACAGAACTAAAAAGTTTTCTATACAGCAAAGGACATTATCATTAGGGCAAACCAGCAGCTTACAGGATGGGAAGATATTTTTACCAACTATATATCCAGGAGAAGGCTAATACCTCAAATTTATAATGAATTAAAAAGATAAATGTCAAAAAATAACAATTAAAAATGTGGTATAGATATAAACAAAGAATCTGAAAAGTGGAAGAGCAAATGGCTGAGAAACACTTAAGGAAATGCTCAACATCTTAGTCATCAGGGAAAAAAAATCAAAACTACATTGAGATGCCACCTTCCACCTGTCAGAATGGCTAAGATCAAAAACAAAACAAAAAACAAATGACAGTTCTTGAGGGCAAGGATGTGGGATAAGGGGAACACTCCTCCATTGCTATATAGAAAGAAAACATTTTACAGCCACTATGGAAATCAGTGTGGTGGTTCCTCAGGAATATGGGAATCTATCTACCTCAAGATTCACCTATACTATTCTTGGGCATATACCCAAAGAACACTTCATCCTACCACAGAGACACTTGCTCAACCATTTTCATTCTTGCTCTATTCACAGTAACTATATATTGGAAACAGCCTAGATGTCACTCAGTGGATGAATGGGATAAAGAAATATGTCACATTTGCACAATGGACTATTACCAAGCCATTTAAAAAGTGAAATCATGAAATTTGCAGTTAAATGGCTAAAACTAGAAAAAATCATCATGAGTGAGATAACCCAGAAATACAAAAATGATGTGTATTCATTGTATGTGGATATTAGCTGCTAAATCGATGTTAACCAAGCTACAATCTATAGAACTACAGGGTTTAGGCATATAGTATATGCAAGGGACTGGTGGTGGGGGCAACAGATAGATCTCTCTAGGGAAGGAAAATGGGATAGATATCTATGGACAGATAGAAGGACTGCAGCCGGAGGACCAAGTGAGAGTGAATAGGGAGATGAGGGAAGGAGTATGGAAAGAAACAGCTACAAGTAATGACCATTTGAGGGGTAGTATGGAAACAAAATACAACTGATGCTTCCTAAAATATATTCTTGTATGAAGGTGATCTACATGAAAGCATCAAATAACTAGGGGAGACAGATCCCAAATAGGCCATCTCTTTTACTAAATGAAACTCCCAGTACCAGGATTGGGCTGCATCTAATTGAGATGTTGGCCAAAGGGGTCTGATGGGAACTCCCAAACAACCCAGACTGTTGCCAAGACTATAGCTTGCTCTCCACAAACTGACAACAAGGACTGAAGACAACACTTACACATTTCACTGAACATGGAAAAGTCAAACCAGAGCCTATATAGAGCTTTCATACCTACATGATAATATCTTTGTTACAGAAGGATACTCTGCCCACTACCAAAGACAAAACATAAAGACCATCCACAGTGGTGTTCTGACTGCAAGATATGTTAGCACAATGGTGGGTGGCACAAAACTTATGGGAGTAACAAACCAACCAAGATCTGATTTGATTTAAGGCCCACTTCACAAGATGGAACCAATACTTGACATTCCTTGGGTGATCAAGAACCTAAGACCAGATAGGCCAGAGATAATTTGACTCCTAATGGTATTCCACTGTAATTATATAAAGATCAGTGCCTTGCTCAGAAAAGCTTCCTCCTGCAGCAGATGAGAACAAATACAGAGACACATAGCCAGACATTCTTAAACTGGATGTCTCCATAGAATCCCTCCCCTCAGGGTTCAGGAAACTCTATGGACAAGGGGGCAGAAAGAGTATAAGAACCAGATGGGGTGGAGGACACCAAGAAAACAAGACCTTCTCTAAATTAGCATTATCAAAGCTCATATGAACACACAAAGACTGAGGCATACCGGACAGGTCCTGCATGGTTCTGCACCAAATGCAGAGAAAAGTGGACACATCCCTAACCCAGAAACAATCTCCAATTGGTAGCTACTTCAAAAGAAAATTTAGTTCTTTTCAAGGGAGTCTCACCAGGGAAACGAACCACTCATAAGGGTGAGCCACATGCCCAGCAGTAGATGGCCAAAGAAAATGAACTGAATGGCATATTTAAGGGTTCCTTGCTTCATAATGTCATGTCAGGGCTTTTCTTCGTTTAAAATTTTTATATTATAACTTAAACGTTTTTTATTTTAATTTAATTGTATTCCTATTTTACCCTGCAGGTCCTGTGTTGTATTATGGCTCCCAGGTCAGTGTTTCTGTGGGATTCCTGAGTGTGGGAACGAGTGGCTCTGTTTCTTATGACTTCTCTTGGGCTCTTCTCCTTCATTTTGTTTGTTTTTTCTATTACAATATGTTTTATTTTATGTTGTCTTATTTTACTATTATCCCTTTGTTTCCTGTTTGTCTTCTAATGAGATGCAGAAAGGTGGTGGATCTGGATAGGCAAGAAGGTGGCCCAGAGCTGGGAGGAGTAGAGGAGGAGAAAACCAGAATCGGGATATATTCTGTGAGAAAATATTTTCATTAATAGGAAAAATTAAATTCAGGAATCTATTTTTTTTAAAAGAAGTATGTTTTAGTTAGATACATACTAATAATCAGAATAGCAATTCTCAACTTGAGGTTTTGAGCTACCTGCAAAACTTTTATAGAAAAACTCTGCCCCAAAGACTTTCCTTACACTAGCCTATACCTTCCTCTGTGGTTGGTCTCAAGTGGTAGGATTTTTTTTAAGAACTTCTCCCAAGTGATTCTTAACCAGGCACTGAGGTGGACAAGCATTTGCAGATGGGTTGATCACTTAAAGCGAAATATATAAATATTGGAGAGTGAAAAACTAACAAACAGAATGAGGGTCAGCAAAATGACTCACGGGGTTAAGGCATTGTTAGGCTAGCCTGAGCACCAGAGCATGACACTTGGAACCCAAAGGTGGAATGAGAGAAACGATGCCAGAAAGTCGTCCTCTGAGATCCACGTGTATACCATGGCGTGTGCACCAAAGACAGAGGTTTGTCTGACACACAGATGAGTAATAATGATAATAATCACTAAGAGGATTTTTTTTTTTAAATCCAATAGAAAAAGGTTGGAGAAAGGCGGGGGGTTTTCGAAAGCTCTTTGCAAGGAGAATGAATCCATTTCAGGTGAAGGGTCAGGCTCCCAGTCCAGCTTCTGCCCATGTGGTTCAGTACAGCATGCAGAGAGCCTTCTCCTGGGATGGAGCTTAGGTTCGGTCCAAAGCTAAAACATGAGCACAAAAGAGGCCCGAGGAAAGGACTGTTCTCTGTCCTTGCTTTATACTTCGCAGATTGACTTAAAACAATTTTTAGAACTATCCCCAAGTCCTACGGGACTCATTTAGCAACACACCACCTCCTCTAATGAACCAGAAATTGCGCTACTCTTCTCGTCTCCAGGCAAGGAGGAGACTCTGTGCAGCCAGGATTTCTCAGGAACTTGGGACTGCTCTACAGGGTGCGAGGCATTAGCCATGCAATAGTAACGATGAGATCAACCGCTTCTGTCACAGGAGCCCAGCGGTTTCACATTTTCTTCTTCCCTTTTACTCACACCAGCAGGCAGGGTCTATGAATTTCCCATTTCGAAAATGAAAGCTGAGTCTCAGGATGGCCAGTATCACCAGGTGGGAAGGGTTAAAGCGAGGAGGGCATGGAGACACCCTCTTTTAGCTTAAAGCCCTGATGCTCACAGGTGCAGATGGGCACCAAAGCTGTACAGGTTTGCTGCATGGCACTTGGAAGCGGGAACAGTTGTTACTAATAGCCACCCTTGCCTGGGCCCTTCTTCAAACCCAGGTCTATGTTAAATCATTAAACATATTTTCTCATTTAATGCTCACAAAAGCTCCAGAAGCAAATATTTTATCCTCAATTTACTCAAGAATCATTTGAAGCTCAAAGATAATGCCAACAAACCCCAGGCTGGTTAGACTGGTGTGTGCCAAGAGTCCAGCTTCTCAGTTCACTGTGCAGGTCGCTTCTGGGTGCCTCTTGGATGCTCCAAGGACTCTGAACAGTTCTTCACTCCTCAGACACGGATTCTGTCCCTCTAGTTGGGGAATAATAGTATCTTGCCTGCCCCAAATCTAAAATATCTTCAGCCACAAAGGGAAGTAGTCTCTTATTTAGGGGCTCCCCACATCAGGGTCGTTCTAGGGCCATAGCTCCTTGTGCATCAGGCAGAGTGAGGATAACAGGCTATTTAGTATGGATGAACTAAGGGTACAGCTTTGACCTTTACTCAGTCTGGTTCTCAACACCTGGTTCTGAGCAAGCCATATTATATTATCTCAGCCTCAGTTTCCTTTTCTGTATAGTGGTGATTTAGAAAATAATTTACTAGCATTGTTGACATGATTTCAAGAAATGATGTATACAAGCACATAAAACACAGTGTCTAGCCATTGATTGCATGATGAATGGGAGCTGTTATTACTCCTAATAGCTAAGGGCACTGATGCTTACATGGTTTTCTGGCTGTCTTCAGGAATAAAGAAACTGGCATGTTCTTCCACACTGTGATACACACACACACACACACACACACACACACACACACACACACACACACACATATATATGTCTGAGTATGTGTGTTCATGTGTACACATATGTGTGTAGGTATAGATTGTCATGTAGAGGTCATAGATCAATGTCCCATATCTCCCTCAATTGTTCACTATCCTATATTTTTGAGACAAGGGTCTCTGACTGCACCTGGAGCTCATTAAGTAGGTCAGCCTGTTTAGCTGACTAGCACCAAGAATCCTCCTTTCTCTGCCCACCTAGTGCTGTGGTTACAAGCATGCCTGATCTAGTGTTTTAGAAGAGTGCCAAGCATCTAAACTCTGGTGACCATGCATATACCCTAAGCGCTTGACCAAAGGAGCCACCTCTCCAGCTCCCCACCCCGATCCTATATTTGATCTCCATGTCTAGGTGCAGAAAAGGCTCCATCATGGCTTCCCACCAATAACTGTCTTTTCTAACACCCAACAGAGCCCAGGTACTTTGGGATTTTATAGGATGCACAGGCAGAAAACAGGCAAATTAAAAGTGGCAGGCCCTGAGAGTCCACAGTCCAGCAGTCATTCTGTGAAAGCCCATTATGGAGCTCAGGCAAATAAGCTTCGGATAAAAAGAATTTACCCATCCCTCCATACCACTCATACAATCGTAAGTACACACATAGGTCCCTGTGCACGCGCACACATGTGCACACACACACACACACACACACACACACACACACACACACACACACACACACACACAGTATCACGAATAAGCATTGTCATATTGTCTGCAGAAAACTGTGCACCTCAGGGCAAGCCTCCCTAGGGCTGGCGGGCCTCTCCTTGAAGGATCCTCATCCCCTCCACATGGCTGGAAATCTGCTTTCCTTTAGCCTTCTCCCTGCCAGTCACCTTCTGTCAAGCAGTGATTATGCTCTTTTCCGTCAGGAACACTGAGTGATTGTGGCAAGAAAATTGCTTTCAGCGATAGGGATTTAAGAAATGCTTTTCCTGAAAATAGTACTCAAATTAATTAACTTGGAGGAAAGGGGTTGCTGGGTTCCCCACCCCCAAGTCTGGGTCTAATTTATTTTTTTCCCATAGAATTCTTGTTAGGTGATAAGTAGTGAGACATGTTGCCTTTACGTACATACCTGAAGTTGGGGAGGCTATCTAGAGCCCCAGTCCTTGTATATGACAGGAAGACTGTGGGTTGCAGAGGAAGTAGAAGCTGGCCATAGTCAGGAATAGGTATGCTTGGTGGAGGTGGTAGGTGACAAAGTGAGGATACATTCAACAGAAATGTAAAGCAAGAGTCACAATGAGAAACACACAGAGACATGAGTGTCTGGTTGCCAGAGTCACTGCTGATGATAAATGGACAGAACCATTTCCTGGCTTTCTAATGGGGATGGGATTTAAATTGGATCCTCTGCTAGTCAGGCTGGACAATCAGATGATGCACACCTGGGCTATGCTTTGTGTTCTCCTCTGAGACAACTGCACAGCACCTGGTAGAAGCATGAGGCAAGACATGGCACAGATGACAGGGGCCAGTAAGTACAGGCTTTGTTGCCAGGCAGATCCAGAATCAATGCAATGCTACAGTCATGGTTTGTATGAGCTTTTGTCAGTCATCTAACATCACTAAAGTTTTACTTCATCATTGGGATACACAGATAAAAACTAACATATCACTGTAGTAGTCAGGGAATCAATCAAAACCCTAACCCATAATAATTCCTTTTTCTATCCTAGTACTACACAATATCTCGAATAGGCGTTCAGAATGTGTGGGTTTGTGTGCATGGACACAAATGAATAGATGACTGTGTTACTAATTCCTGCCACCTGTCATTCTTACTTGTACTCACTGTGACTCCTGTTAGGTCCCAGTGGAATTATTACAATGTCACACAGAACAACTCCCAATTTTCATGGAACTTCCAGTTCAACACACAATAAATCAACTCAGCAATCCACATGTGGGCACATGAATCACCCATCTTTCTGGTAACTACCTTTTTGGGGTCTTGCCCTGTTACTCAAGAAGTGCAAAGACATTTCTTGTCTGCCTGGATTCTAACCTGAAATACATGGGTGGGATTTTTAGGTCCACAATCCTATAACATAAAAAAAACCTATTTATACTAAATTTCTTTGAGTATTTTGGGAGTTATATCTCTAGTTCCCACTGGCTCAGCACAGGGATGAGTTGTGAACACACACACACACACACACACACACACACACACACACACACACACACCACAGAAAGAGTCAACTTGACTTACATCGAACAATACTGATAGCCAAATTAAATACATAAAACTCTAAAATGGACTCTTACATAAGGGATCTTGAATATATTCCTTTCTAATAATTTTTAAAAGGTGATCAAAGGAGACCCTTTCAGAAATCACATTCCTTTAATTGAAAGCTTTTACCATGTACCATTTTTTTCAGAACCCCCTACATGTATGCTTGTGAGTGCAAAAGTGTGCACACAGGCACACGCGCGCGCACACACACACACACACACACACACACACACACACACACACACACACACACACACACACACACACACACACCCCTCCCAATCTTCAAGCCACTTCCTGACTGCTGCACAGTGCAGAGAACCAGAGTGGGAGAGCTGGTGTTACCACAGCCTTCTGTCTCTCTGAAACCTGCAGGTCTTCAAAGCATCTCAACCAGCCTTGCTCCAGGCTGAGTGTTCATAGTTTGCAGGTGAAACAAAGGGAAGGAAAATATCCTCCTGGAGACCCTCAGCAAGGACATTTCCCTAATCTCTGCAGAGGAGAGGATAATTAAGAGAGGAAGACATGAAGCAGATCTCATGTGATCAGAACTGCTGTTGCTGGGGAGTTGCAAAAGCAGCAGAAGGCAAGGCTCCCAGTGGGAGTTGTGCAGGGACCTAGGGGTTCACTTGCAACCTCAGGGCTGGGCTCTGAGATCCCAGCTGCGCTCAGAAGCAGTATGGCAAGCATGCAAACACTATTTCTGATCAAAGGCAAGAGACAGACCTGATATCTTTCCTATTTTCAAAGAACTTTAGAAAAAAAAAGTCACACTATGAAATGTGCTTCACAACCTTTCCAAGGAGATGGCAGGGCATTTCTGTGTTGGACACTCTTCTAGAGTCTAGACCTCAGCCAGCAATTCCTGCAAACACTTTTAGTGCTGCTATGGCTTCACATTCTTTTGTCTTGTTTCATTTATATGTTTGTTATGTGGTCCAATATCTAGTATAGGAGCCCTATAAAAGCACAAAAGAGAGTTGGGCACCGGTGCATACTGTGGCATGGATAAATTACCCCATTTCAGGACTTGAAGGAACAATTAGAGACAGAGAACTGATGATAAGAGCCTGGGTTTCTCATTCCTTGCCTCTCTGTGCTTGCACAGAAGTTTGCATATAGTGGGTACTTAGGTACTTGTGGGGATATAGGCAAAGGCTCATAATTTCCTTCCTTACCTTGATCTCAAGAACAATGGAAGTTTTAATCATCAAAACAATGTTTTTAGGGGCCTGAAGTCCAGGAACTACCTCCTACAAAATTGCCAGGGGGAATTGTTTCAAATGCAGTTACATAGTCTCCTGAATTATGATCTTGTCTTAGTTTGCTTTCTATTGCTATGATAAACACAGGACAAAAAGCAACTTGGAGAAGAAAGGGTTTATTTGGCTTATGCATCCAATCAGTCTATCATAGAGCCGAGTCAGGGCAGAAGGAGGAGGCTGCAGGCAGGAATGGAAGCAGATGATGGCAGAATGTTGCTGCTGACTTTCACTCTATGATTCACTAAATTGCTTTCTTATAAAACCCAGGACCATTGGCACAGGGGCAGCAACACCCACAATGGTCTGGGCCTTCCTGAAATAACTATTAACCAAGAAAATGACCCCAAAGACTTGCCTACAGGCCAGTCTGGTGGGGACACTTTCTCAACTCAGCTTCCCTCTTCCCAGATGACCCTAGCTTGTGTCAATTTGGCAGCAAACAGATGTTGCTAGGGTCCACAGGTAAGCCCTGTGCTCTTTGAAGCTGTAGAGTCCCTGAACACCTTGTTCAGGAGGAAATGAAGTCCTTTCCCAAAGCCTCCAGTCAGTCAACTAAACCATGTATCAAGGCTCTCTAAGAGGAGCCTTGCACAGCCTTGCTTCTTAGAGACACAGGATGGAAGAGGGGGATGGTTTCAATAGTTAATCATCTGGAGTAGATTTCACTTGAACTTCCAGTTATTTAAAAAGCAAACAAACCTAGATCTAGGGCCTGAGCTTGATTACCATAATCTGGATGCAATGGTGCACTTCTAGTGATAATGCTGGGGAGGCAGAAGCAGGCAAATCATAGGGCAACCAGCCTAACCTAGCTGGTAAACCAAAGAAGCCAAAGAGACACACTGTCTTGAAAGAAAGAAAGAAAGAAAGAAAGAAAGAAAGAAAGAAAGAAAGAAAGAAAGAAAGAAAGAAAGAAGATGGAACTAAAAGAAAATTATCTCTGAACACCTGCTTGTCTTCTGGCTACCTCATACATTCTCTCTCCCTCTCTCTCTCCCATCCCCCCTCTCTCTCTCTCCCCCCCTCTCTCTCTCCTCTCTCTCTCCCCCTCTCTCTCTCTCCCCCCTCTCTCTCTCCCCTCCCCCCTCTCTCCTCTCTCTCTCTCCCCTCTCTCTCTCCCCCTCTCTCTCTTCTCTCTCTCTCTCTCACACACACACACACACACACACACCTGCCTGTAGATTAGAGATGGCCCTAAATTCTCTTCTTGTTTTGTGACTCTCATATGTCTAACAGGCACTTAGGTCCAGAAAACAACCTCCTGCCCCTTCCATGGGATTGATTCCCTAGCCTCAGGACACCACATGTATGCTATGTTGGTTATCTTTGTTTTAATTTCAGAATATATTATGGGAAGGATCTGATGCAATGGTAAAAGGGAAGGGGATGGCACAGATGAAAGAGGACAGGGGGAAGAAGGAGAAGATGGAGAAGCAAACAGCGACAACGAGGAGAAGAGGAGAAGATGGGAAGGGGAAGGAAGAGGAAAGTGAAGTGGACCAGGGAAAGGATGGAGCTGATTCTGAGGTTGCTCTGCAAATGATTGGATGGATCTGGGACTAAAAGACTGACCTAGAGGAACAAAACAAGAGGGATAAAGAGAGGTGGCAAACAGAAGACAAGAGCAGGGAGATATAGAGATTGGCAAGAATAAAAAGAATTTGAAATACAAAGGCTCCAGAGAAATGAGGGTTTTTTTTTTTATCCTCGCTCTTAAAAAAAAACAAAAACTTGCAAACACTTCATTTTAGTACACTTAATTAATCATAACACAGGAACATAAATGTTTAAAGGGTGAAATAAAATGTACAGAAATATAGTCATACTCCACAAAAATGAGAACACATAAATTTAACATAAGGTTGTCATCCCAGCTCTCTGGGAGCCACAGGAGGACAGAGTCTCCATTTCCCTTCCTCCCAGTCATGAGCAAGTTCATGCTAATGAAGCCTCTTTCCACACCAGCTAAAATCAATGAGCAAAACACAGAAGAAAGAGGGGAAATGCTCCAAAGAGCGAGGAAGGGGCACAGAGAAAAACAGCAAATATGACAGAAATAACTTAGTTCTCTCCTCTCAGTGCCCTTCAGGTCAGGAAGTCCTCTGTCATGTCTGACTCAAATCTCTCATGCAATTCCAGCCAATTTCATGTTCTTCTGGACCTATCTAGTAAGAAGCAGTGACAACTAACCAGTTCAAAATGCTACTCATGAAAGAGCCAACTTTGCAAGTTCATCGGACCCTGCTGCCAAAGTCTTGGATCCATAGAACACAGGGTGGAGCAGAGGCTAGAAAACATCGAAGAGTGATAAGATTCTCCATCCACCATCACATATGAATCAACCAATAGTTCTTTTCTCCCTGCTCCAAGATCTCAGCTCCCAATGACCAACATTTTGATTCCTCTGTGGAAGTGGCCAGGGATTTAGACCTGCATAGAGGTAAGGGTTAACCTAATCTTCTGTCATCTGAAGGGTAATGAAGAATTGTCACATGATGTTCCCAAGCTGATCTCAGATTCCCCATTTAAGTGGTCTGTGGTGGACCCAAGAGAGGAGGAGTGGGAGAGCATACTGCAATCAGCCTCTGCTTGAGTTCTAGGATGTTAATGGTCTTGGCTTCATTATTGTGGTGTGAATGGCTCTGAGACACACCCTGCTGTGTCCTAGCTCCATGTCCACACCTGTGACATCAGGGAGAACACTGTCATGCCTTCAGCTGGCTAGACAAATGGACCTTCAGATCCTCTACCTATTCTGGTCCATAAACTCTCCTATTGGTGCCTCATTTGATGAGATGATGTTTTCCTTTAGGAATGGGATTCCTAAAGGCAGTCTGTAAGCCTTCCCACCTTGCATTTACAGAGGCTTTCAGGCATCTGAGCCCAAAGCCTCTCTCTCCCCTTGACCAGCAGGCACCCTTCTCTAGCCATCTAATACTGACAATTGGAGCTGCCAAGTTCTATGTGGCTAACCAAAGTATAATGGGGGACCCTTGCAAGAGTCATCAAACAAAAGTAGTTCAGACCCAAGGCAGGTGGTGATCTAGCTACAGGCCTCCCTTGTAAGCAAGGTCTGCATCCCTGCCTTTGAAACCTGTGCTCACCTTACAGCCATTCCTTTATGAAGCCCTCACCTCCTTGCCTGGCATGTGTTACAGCTCAGTCACATACTTGGATTCTCTAACAGACTCTCTATGGGAGCCTGGGCAATTGACTTTATATATATCCTAGCTCTGTGTAGAATGGGGTGGTAGTCACACAGGATGGAAGTGTATAAAATTCCACATGGTGTGTGGCACAGAGACACCCTAGAGGGAGAACAGAGTGCTTTACCTCTTCGAACTCCCCAGGGTTCCATAATTGTCCTTTGAAAGCTGTGACAGAGGCAAATCTTAGTCAATGACTGGGAGTGAGGCCTCTCTCCCTTTGGGAACTCTGTAGCCCATTTGTGTGACTCTCCACTGCTGCTCTGCCATGCCCTCTGATCCTGTAAAGCCATCAGCTGAGGGCATCATCATCCTCCCTCATAGCTCCCAGTTCTCTGTATCTTTGTTTGTGCTCTTCAGGGTGATGGGTGAGCATATAAAAGATGATTTTATTAACTCCCTGAATTCAGATCCAGCATGCTACCTAATGCATCCAGGTTTCCTTTGTCTTTACTGCAGCCTCCTTTCCCTATAACCATGTTTCTTACACTTGTTAATCTTCCACACAAACAAATACTCTGTGCTTTAATCCAGAGAAGCTTGAGGACCCCATATATGGTCTTTGGTATGTGGGGGTGTGTATCTTTGCTTAACAAATGCCTGGATGTCCTCAGCATTTCAGTTGGATACACACACACACACACACACACACACACACACACACAGACATACACACACACACACACACACACACACACACACACACACTATATATATATATATATCATGGGCCACATACCTGGGCCACAGTGACACATGGGCGAGTCAAGATCAATATTTTAGAGAGTAGGATCACCTCATTAACCGTATGGTGTATGTCCACTGCCCTCCAGAGAGACCATGTGGCTCTTGAGCTACTTTCCCACTGTCTTTAATAACAGTGTTGAGTGATCGATTTCAATTAGTAAATCCAATTCTGAAAGATTCTAAAGTCACATCCAAGTTCATCAGCAAAGTATAGTAATCAGTTAATGGTGTCTGTTTTAGTTACTTGAAGGAGAGAGGCAGTATTTCATCCACAGCCCTGAAGACATAATGTCAGATACTAGTGTCTAGAACATGAACTCACCCTATGTGGAAAGTGTAGTACATGGTCAGAGACCAGTTAGTTGATGACAAACACACCATGCTCTTCTCCTTTCTCTACTTAAACCCCTTTAAGGGTTGGAGAGATGACTCAGAGGTTAAGAGCACTAGCTGCTCTCCCAGAGGACTCTGGTTCAATCCCCAGCACCCACATGGCAGCTCACAACTATCTGTAACTCTAATTCCAGGGAATCCCACATCCTCATGCAGACATACATGTAGACAAACACTAATACATATAAACTATAAATAAATAAGTCCCTTTAGTAGAGCCCAATTCTCCACCCCTGGAATTAGGTCTAGTTCCACAGTGAAAATGACAATATACTACTTCTATCATGGCCATGCCCAAGGGGGATTTGTATCCTATGTGCTCTATTGAAACTTTGGTCCAACACAAGAACAAGAGCAAGCTATGATGGAGACAGAGTCAATGTTACACAAGTGCCAGGTCACCTCACCTTAGGCTATCCCAGGTCAACCATTCTCCAACTGCATTACTGACTGGATGTAGGCACAGCAGGATCCAGCACAGAAGGGAAATGAGAAAAACTGATGAATGCTGTTCTATACTACAGAGCTTTGTGTTTGCCATCCTTCCATGGTGCTGTATATAGATCATGGAGGTTTAAACATGGAAACATACTAATGAATCCAAGTGCAACCACTAACCATAAACCTAAGGGCTTTTTGTAAAAGCTGCTCTTTCCACCTATAACTGATTCAGTTCAAAACCAGTACCCTCTATCCATGTACAGTAATGAGCCAGTTATTGTTTTGTATCTATTCCTTATTTTCTTTCTACTTTGCACTTTAAATATAAAGTCAAAGAAATTAAAAGATAGACTTCCAAAGTCAGAACCAGAGATGTGGGGTATGTACATTCGCTCATGTGCATCTGGGTACACATGTGTGGGGTGTTGTTCTACAGGTACTAGTCATCTTGGCTTTTCATATGGGATCTTTCATTGGCTTAGGCTGACTAGCTATCAAGCCCCAGGGATCTGCTTGAATCTGCCTCCTTGGCATCTGGATCATTCTCATCCAAACCACTACAGTGCCTTATCATAGCAATAGAAAAGTAACTAAGACACCTCCTAAGGTTTTATCTTCCATTTCTTAGCCATAGACTTGCAGATTTAGTCCCTTAACATTCATTCTGAACACTTTTGGATGACTGCTCCTCCAGACTGTAAAAATACATTTGTATGTGTGATTCTGGCTTAATATCTGTCACCAGACTGTGAGCTCCATGTAAATAAGGACCTAGTATGTCTTGTTCATCTCTGTGTCTTCATGACCCAGTAGAATCCTGGGCTCATTGAGATATTTCTTGAATTAATGAAAAGCAATTTCAATGCCAGTTCTACCACAACTAAAAGCCCGGTGGCATCACACGCTGAGATAGTCTACATTCCAACAACAAAGAAAAGAGCAGTACAAGTCTATTTTCTTTTAGAATTTGAACTGGGATGAACTCAAAACAGGAGCGCATACTTTTTCAGAATGAGGGAAAAAAGAGTATAAATTTAAAACAAGCCTTCTGAGAAAGCACAGCTAGATAAAGGCACTCTTGAAGTTGAAAAGATGAACTTCAACTCTACATATTCTTGATAGGCTCCTATCTGCAGGAATGGCAATGGCAATCCATCCTAATGGGACACCTCCAATCTATGCTTGGAATCAGGACTGTTTCCCTATATCTTGGCCTTACCTAAACTAATTCAAATAACTTTTCCTCTGGTTTCAGCTCATATTTACCACTATGATCTGCAATAGTATCTTTCTTTGAGCTCCAGAGAGCCCTACTCTGGTTAGAAAGGAAGAAAATCTATTTCCCCTTAAAATTACATTTGGATATTCAAATAAAGCCGTATTCAACTACCAAATATAGCTGCTTGCCATAACAATAATCTCCTGATATCTATATGATTCAAAGTACTGGAAAGAGACATACTTATTACAAACTACTAATTATATGTGTCCTTCAGTGATCCCCCAGAAAAATGTGGAAGCCATGTACTCCCGGTTTTTCAGTTTATTATACTGGCGTCTCTGCACAAGAATTCTGTGATTGGCCTCCACATAAAACTATAGCAGTGTCCATTGTCAATACAAGGCCTACTTGTAAACTTTTAATCCTTAATACACTAAAATATGACTATGTATCAATGAGTTAAGGCTTATAAAAAATATCCTGCCAACATAGCCTGGTCATCTTCTGAAGGGCACAGATGCCCCCTCCCTTCCTATCCAAACAATATCCCATTGTATCCACTCTCCATCTTTGAGGAATTAAAGCCTGATGCTAAGTAGATACTTGCTCTTTCACCTACAATTAAAATGGCTTCTCAGTATTTCTATTAATTGACAGGTTCCTATAGCCACATAGCCAGCTCTAGTGCAATGCCTACATAGAACCCTTACCTGGGAACATTTGTCCTTCACACAAGTCATCCTCCAGGGTGTATATCATGTTTCAAAACTAGGGTGAATGTGAAACTCAATGAGCATAATATGGAAAGAAATGGGCACAAGTTCGGGTTATAAAGATTATTATTGTGTGATTTCTTGCCAAATATCATTGGACCAAAAGAAGTGTCATTTTTTCAAATAGGTAAGAGATTACCAAACCAACCAGCATTTGCTCATTTACTGTTCAACTGCTGGTTAGAAGCTGAATAATTAAGTGCTTTATCATGGTAGTTCACACTATCCTAACAAAAGTCTTTGTGTGAATCTGTGACATGGAGTTGTTTGCATAGGACCCCTTTGAAGGGTTGGAAAGTCTGCAGCTTCTAGGCATGACGGATAGCAAATATGGAGATTAACTGACAATGAAAAACTAGGTGACTCAGAAAAGTGTTGGAATTGACTTGAAGACAGTGGAAAAAGGAAAGGAGACTGGGAGGGATCTGGAAAAGAAAATATTCCTGGTGAACATTTCTGAACCAAGTATTGAGACAAGAGAACTCTACCAGAGCATGGCAGCCCTTATGAATCAAGGAGACAAAAAGGAAGTGAAGGTGCTTGAGGCAGTTGGATGTTATAGAATGGGTTTCCAGAAATTGGGGACCTATATAAGAAGGAGCTTTAGAAATCTCCATGAGCCTCTTTTGAGTATTATTAAACTATGTAAACAAGATTTGTATAACCTGAGAAGTCCAAAGTATACCAACTCAGTTCCCCAAATGAGAAATACAGTGTATATATAGTGATGGTGTTGATGGATAGAACTAACAACCAATTAGATACTATAGAAAATAAATAAATATAAAGACATAATAATAGGACCAATCCAAAACAAAGCACACAGTGAAAATAAAATGATTTGGAGACAACAGCAAGTGTTTTAACACATGTAACAGCAGGAGCAGGGTTAAATGAAAGATGCATTATAAGGCTATTTTTAAAATATAGAGGCCCAAATTTTCCTAAATTCGATGGAAACTATAAATTTAAATTCACAAATGAAATGAGGTTGTAAGATCACTGAAGTCTATCACAATAAACATAAAGAAAGCCTCACTAAGACACAACATTATCAAATACCCCAAAAGCAGTGATAGAGACAAAACACTACAAGGTACTAGAGGAAGAAGTGTCACATTATATACAGACAGAGTTAAGAACCAGAGAGGAAACTATGCAAGACTGGAATCAAGAAATAATATTTGAGGCACTAAAAAAATTCCATATTCAGCAAAAACAGCACTTAAAGACAAAACAAATGTTTTTTTTCTTTTCAAAAGAACAAAGCAGAAAGAATTTACCACTAGTAAATCATCCCTCAAAAATATTCAAAGAGGTTTTTTTGCACCAAGAACAAAAGAAAAGTAACAACAGACAGAAACATAGATGTACACAAAGAAATTCAGAGCATTTTAAGAGATCAGTATTGACTTTTTAAATTCTTCTTTAAAATATAAATATGAGGTGAAGAAAATGTCCACTAGGTAATGGTACCTGCTGCCAAGCTTGAAGGTCTAAGTTCAATCCTTTGGGCCCAGGTTTAGAAGAAGAATCAACTCCTGCAAGTTGTCCTCTAAATTGCACACTTGTGCTGTGGCACAAGTATACACATGTGCACGTGCACACACCTAAACACACACTAATAAAATAAGTATAAATGAATTATCAAAGTAAAGAATAACAATATATTGACAGTTTATAATATATACAGAAGTAAATCATTTGATTATAGTAGCACAAAGAAAATTAGAAGCATTCCATTTAAGGATCTTTCATTACAAGAAATATACTAAAATACTGTTTCAAGGCAGTCTAGTGTTATTGTTTTGTTTAAAAAGAAGAAAAGTGAAATTGCTGAGACATGAGACTTAAGACTATAAGTTTATTATAAGGGCCGGTAGAATGGGGAGACTAAGAAGAGGAACAGGGGTAAATGGCTGACCGTCATGGCCGGTCACCATAGAGAGACAGAGCGGGGAAACAGAGATGGGAGAGCACACACACAGAGAGAGACAGGGGGAGAGAGAGGGAGAGAGAGAGAGAGAGAGAGAGAGAGAGAGAGAGAGAGAGAGAGAGACAGTAAAGGGGCAGGGGCCTATCGTTTAAAGGGGTCCTCTGCACCTGCATGCAGACTTCTTTCCCATGGAACCTTGGGCTGACCAGGGTATTGCCTGAGTGGATTCCACCAGGTAACAGGGGCAGGCCAGCATAATGCCTGAACCTTTCATCTAGGACAAATACATATTATAAGCTCTGGAACAACTACTAAAATAAACAAAATACACTATATAGCTAACAAATCAGTACTGAGCAGAAATGTCAACATGGAAATTTTTTAACTAATGGAAATCAGCAGATTCTGTAGCTTCAACTATTAACTTGATGCAACCAAGAACCACTTGGGAAGAGAGAACCTCAACTGAGGAATTGCCTAGATACAATTAGTCTGTGAACATTTTCTTAATTGCTAATTGGTGTAGGAGGGTCCAGTCTATGTGGATGGTGCCATTCCTAGGCAGGTGGGCTGGGCTGTGTAAGAAAGACTAGCTAAGCAAATAAATCATAGCAGGCAATCCAATGAGCAGTATTTTCTGTCTCTGTTTCTGTTTCTTCCAACTCCCGTCTTGAGTTCCTACCTTGGCTTTCCTTGACAATGGACTATAACCTGTAAGATGAAATAAGCATTTTCTTCCTCACATTGCTTTTAGGCAGCGTTTTACCACAGCAACAGAAAAGCAGACTAGTAGAGCAAATAATAATGAAATAAGATTAAAGAGCACACAAGGCAAATAGAAAACAAATAGCAGGATGGTGATTTCAAGCCAACACATCAATAATGATATTAAACGTAAATGGTCTAAATACAGTAAGTGGAAGCCTGAAGTATCCACATTGAACACCGAAGCAGCAACCAATCCTGTTTTGTCTACAAGAAGTCTTCTTTAAATACAAAGACTCATATAGTTTTTAAAATGTGTATCATTCAAACATTAATTATCAGGATGCTGGAGACATTGACCAACTGTCAGCCAAAATAGAACAGGATTTACCAATATCTTTTCAAATAAAGAACTAATGGGGTTATATATTTTTTAATGTAATCCAATTAAAATGAATTTCCTTATGGGTTTGCTGTCAGTGGCATCCCTACTGGTCATAATTAAGTTCTGTTGGGCTCAGTTAAATTCAAACACTCCTTTTCTATTCCAAGTAGCTCTTTGTCCTCATTTAACTTTCTTTTTTGCCTATCTCAGGTGCTCCAACATCCTTTCTTCTTTAATTGTTGCTTCTGTCTGTAATAGACTACTATGTTACATGCAGTTTCATGTCAGTTACTTTCCTTCTCCATGGAACAGATCCTACCTTCAAGAGTGGAACTTGTATCTTTTACCCAGTTGCAGGTTGGCTTTCTCAGCCCTGCTTGGCTATATACTGGCTGTACCTTAATAAGAACTGGTATGTGAACCCCACATTTTTGTCTACCTTCCCCCTAGCTCAGCAACAAGAGGATAAAATGTCTGAGATTCTTATTTTGTTTATTTTGTGGATCTCTTTGTAAAAGCAGCTCACATTAAATTCTAGTTAGTATGGTATTTCTAAACTAATTTATTTAAGAAAGCTGGTTACTATTTACAACAACTCAAACTTCCTATACAATCCCTGTGTTATTCTTATCTAAGGACAATAGTGAGAAGATGGCTACATTTTAAACCTTGACTTTTTAAAACTTCAGAAAACTTGGATTTTTAGAGCAAAACCTTTTATTCTTGCTAACTGTGTCAATGAAAGAGTCAAATCATTGTTTTAAAACATAGTAGTCTATTGACAGTCTCGATAGAGATGCACTACAAATAACTAAATGTGGTTCTTTCATGTGTGTGTGTGTGGTTTTTTTTATATTGATTTTGCCTTTGTTTATTCAGTAGCCCTGGGGATTGAACCCAGGACCTCATGCATTCTAGAAAAGCACTCTACCACCCGAGCTACCCCAATAACTCTAAGTATGTTTAAAAGAGAACAATATATAAAAATGGATACCAGTGCCGGGTTATGTAGCTTGGGATGAGCCCTCATCTCTACAGACCTCTCTTGGTGGCCTGAATAAGAAGATGAAAGTTATGGAAGATCGCCTAACCACTCACCTAGACCCAAACTCAGGTTTCTCTGCAATTCAGACTTCTGTCCCTACTCCACCCAACTTCATCTGCCTCTGTTTCTAGCCCTTCTTGTTCTTCTGTGGCTTCTTTTCCCAGTAGTCAGTATAAAGACATTACAGCCCCACAATCTGTGTGTGCTAGGATTAGATCAATTAAGGTCTTGTGAAGGATCAGAGTGTGAAATCCTCAACAGGGATGAATAGGATTCTTCCAGAGTTATTTGAGTCTTTCAAAACAGTCAGCCTGTATGGTCTCCCAGCCACTCCCAACCTCTGGAAAATCTTTTTTCAAGATAAATACTAACTCAGATTAGAGCTAGAATTCTCTAGAGAGGCTGCTTATCATCACCATGCTGCCTTCCTTTAGTTAAGCCCTGATGGGGTGCCTGGTTGGAGAATAGCAGCTGGGATTGTGTGGAGACCTAACACATTGCTTTCTATGAAGCTGCCTTGTCAAGAACAAGCCCCAGGATGGCTTCATTTAATCAATAGCAGAGATGTATGGAGGGAGCAAAAGAGTTCACAATGAACTGATTCGTGTATCTGGTTTCCTATGAATACTTGAAAACTAGTGAAAAGTCCTCCAACTTCTCAAGAAACCAGACAGATTGATTTTGAGTTCATTAGTAGTTGCTAGGGCAGGAGGAGGAGAGACAAATGATGAGAGACAGTGAATACATCATTTGGATTTGTATGCTCAATTGAGATCAAGAAACACCTTCAAGGGCACTCTTGGAAAGAACTGAGATAATGTTGGTCCAGACTTCTGGTTTTAGAACCATAGCCACCACCAACACCTAAGACCTGAGGACAAGCAATGGACCTCTGTAGGAGAAATCAGGGACTTCTCCACTCCTCTACAGAATATCCACCCTCCAAATGGATAGGGTAAATCTGTGCTGTATCCAGATATTTTGTCCATATCATGTCAAGTATATTTCCACCCCAACCTTTGATACCACTTAAATTTATAGGTATGTGATAACAAACTCAGTATTACCAATCAACTTGACCTTGAAAGGTCATTAAATAAAAGTCAATGTGGTTTGGAATACAGGCATCTCTAATTTAGTTTAGAGTTGGTAGAGGACAGGAAAATGTAAAATAGATCTTTGTAAATATTTGTTTTCTTCCAGCACCTGCTATGCTAACAGTCTTCCAAAACACAAGGACCCATCAAAAAAGTGGATATTCTGAGTATAAAAGTGGATATTCTGAGTATAAGCATTAAATAAACAAGTTATATAAATGGATTGAACACAAATTGTCATAGAATAGTACATGGAAATGGACAAATTTGCTTAAAGTCATTTTTCCATTATATCATGTTTTTAACACCATTTAAATCACACACACACACACACACACACACACACACACACACAGTAATTTTTCCACAATCAGCAGAGTTATTTCCTGTAAGTATGGAATTCAATCAGAGGCAAATAAGACACTTTTGAGACAGGCTCAGTTAGAATTTTGTGGTAACATTCTTCAGAGTGACATCATCTATGAGCCTCTTTCCTTCTCAGTGGCCCCAGGTAACTCTTGATGCACTTTCACCACTACACAAAAACATATTTATTATGCTTTTGGCTAGGCAATCAATGATCACTATGATGCTATTCTAGCTTGAGTCTTAATCTCAAATAATTTAGGAACTCTGACTAGTGAGGACTCAAAGGGCCCAGGGAGTTAGAATTGCTGGGCCTGAAAGGTATAGGCTATTATGTTCTTCTATGTATTATTTTTCTCTTTGGTGTGATAAAACACTTGACAAAAGCAATTTAAGAAACAAAGGTTTGATTTGGCTTCCAGTTTTAGAGGATACAGTCTATCATGGTGGCAGCAGGATGAGGTAGCTGATCACATTGTATCCACAATCAGGAAAGAGAGAGTGGGCCTGGGTTATAACTTCAAGACCTAGCCCTACTTTCCCTAACAAGTCTCCACCTCCTAAAGTTCCTATAACCTACCAAAAAAAAAAAAAAAAAAAAAAAAAAAAAAAAAAAAAAAACCACCACTAGCTAGGAATCAGAAGGGCAAGAATCAGGAGCATGTGGGAGACATTCCACAAGTAAAACCCAACAGGTGGAGACAGGAGATTATCCTGGAAGCAATTAGAGATCATATCAGCAGTACCAGTAGATGAGTTTAACCAGAGGAGAACGACCATGTTTGAGGACCATGAATCGATACTGGTACTGGCAAGTGTTTGAAGGGAAAGGCAGAGAGCAGCAGGATTTCAGACTGGAAAATGTAGGGAGAAGAACAACTAGAGGACTCAGAACTCATGGGGAAACAGATTGATGTTCATGCCCCTCACTCAAAAAGCACAGGAAATCCAGAAGACTTCTCTACAGATTTTAGTGCAGGAGAGATGATGTGTATGGTAGAAAAAAGAGTCCCTAGCACAGTGGAGAGTCCAAAGCCTGAGAAGCAACATTTAGGGATATCTACGGCCATGTTTCAAGGGCTATTATAGGACCTAGGACACATGGCTCAATTTTTGCCCTCCAAATTTCACTCTTTCTATAAGGCAGTGAACTGGTAGATCGTCCCCCAACCCTACCAGCTTGCAAATGAGCCTTCTTGTCAGACCCTTGCATTCTGCAGGCTGTCTGAGAGATGCTGTTCCATCTTTAAAGGGGCAAAGATGGCAACAATAACCATGACATCAAACCAGGTGCATTCCAAATCATCTGTGAAGTAGACACAATTTTTCCTTGTAGAGATGAAAGTTTGAGGTAAATAGCAGAGAATCAGTAAATAATTCAGCCTATGACCTTGATGCTTATTGATTCTTACAGCTGTTTATCTTTCTCTAGGCTATTTAGGTGGAGAAAAATCCTCCCCTAAACAATTATCACTTAATTATAAAATTGCTTGGCTTGAGAGAGGCTTCTTGTTGGTTGTTGAACACTCTGAGGGGTTAAGTTAATCTCTACCCAGCCTGACTGGAGCTGTTGCTTAACATTCTTAGCCACAAGCCTCATTGTTCTCTGGTTTGGATGAAAAATAAATAAAAAGAGAGAAAGAAACACCCACTTTTTTCTTCTCATTTTCAAACACTTAGGGCATTTACCCAACCAGATGACTTGAATGGCTGGTTATTTTTTCCCCTACAGGATATGAATAAAGATGGATTCTAGCCTTAGGGCACCAGATGTAGTAAGCACTTGGGTGCACATGTGGCCTGCAGTGAGCCTTGGATCATCTCTGGTAGGAGTGGCAATGACAGTTTGAGGGCAGGTGGCACTAGAGCTCTGGTTGTGCTAGTAGATGGGCTTTCAGATGGAACATCAAAAGGCAAAGAATGCATCCATGTCTGTGTCTTTTTAAATGCCATTTCTTTTCCAAGGTCAGTTTTTGGCAAAAGATGGAGGCAAAGCCAGCTCGTATTCTCACCAGTCATTCTGTGGGTGACAGCACTGTCGGTCACCTGCAAGTGTGGCTGTGAAACCTGGTCATACACAGAGCAGGTGAGGACTGACATTGGCCAGCTGTAATTTCAAAGCCTGAGCAGATAAACACTTAGCCCAGAGGGACCTTTAAAAAAGTAGGTATTATGCTAGCTAGGTGATCATTGAAAATACTAAGTTGGCAAACGACCAGCCAATTAAAAAAATGGGCAAAGGACTTCGATAGACATTTTCTCCAAAGAAGATATACGAGTAGCCAATGAGCACACAAAGGATGGTCATCTCCACTAGTCATTTGGAAAATGCAAATCCCCAGTGGGATAACAACTCATACTCATGATGATGGCTAATATGGATATTTTCAAAGGGCAGAAAATAATTGTTGCGTTGAATGTGAATGGAACAAACAAAGCAACCAACCAAACAAAACCCCAACAGGCCTTGTGAATGGGAATGTGGAATGGGACCAGAAAACAGTTTGGCATTTCCTCAAAAGAATATTATCCAAAGATATAATCTAATAGTTCCAGCTCTGAGATCACACCACAGCAGCATTTCTCTTACTAGTTAAAATGTAAGAAACAACCCATGTATTCATGCCCAGGTCAATGAGAACAGAAAAAAGAAATACTTCATGAATATAATGGAATATTATTCAGCTTTAAAAAGAGAATAATTGGTATAATTTCACCCACTATATCTTTGAGGTCATTGTTGTAAATGAGCAAAGACAGCCACGAGAAGACAAATCCCATGTGACTTCACTTCTATGTGGTCCTGGAGTATAAATTCCTAGAGACAACAGGTAGAGTGGCAGGGTTGACAGAGGCTGGTCTGTGGGGCTGGAGAAAAATTAAATGGGTATAGAGCTTCCATTCTATAAGAAGAAAAGACTTTGGAAAGTATTTGCACAATAGTATGAATGTACTTAACATTATTGAAGTGTGTATTTAAAAATGAGTAAGATGGTAAATTTCACATTATGTGTATCTGTCTTACCACAATTAAAAATGTAGTAAGATGGCCTTTGCAAATGAGTCATAATCAGTATCAAAAGAAGAATTCTGTAGATCTCCCTTGGTTCTGCTTCCTCCAAGAGTTGATCTACTGGAAGGCCTCCAACAGCTAACTGCCCTAACTCTGTTGCCAAACTATAATACATGGTAGTGCCTGACTGTTATCGCCCGAGTGGGGATTGGGAACAGATGTTTGGAGAAAGGAAAGTGTGTGTGGATCTCAGAGAGCAGCTTCCTGGTTCCATGTAAACCATGCTAGGGAATAGCCATTGGCAGATTCTCCTCTGGTAAAAAGACACTTGAAAGTTACTTATGTTACCTGTTCTTTCTCTGCAACTACCTTTGTCCACCATGATCACACCCATCTGATTTGTTGAATATTTACATGTATACTTATATGTTCTGTGTCTCTCCATTAGAATGGAAGCTCTGTGAATGGGAATAGATTCTGTGTTTCTATACATTGCTTCCTAAAGATCTGCCTCACTGCATAACAGGTGTTCAAAAATATTTTTGAACAAATGAGCCCATATCTTTACATAGAATTTAGAATAGCACTGTATATAATGGTATTGTTTATAGTGTGACTAAGAAGCAATGGCTCCATGGAATGTTAATAATTGTGCAGGAAGGAGCCATTGCTAAGTCAAGTTGAACAGTTTTCCCTTCAGAGTTTCTGAGACCTTGTGACACTTCTGCATGCTGTGTCATAGCATTCTAGGACACAGGCATCCCAGAAACAGTTTCTCAGTGGGTTACACAGAGCCTAAGTTTTGAAGAGACATCCACAGCAATGTTCTTAGACATACCAGGCTTCACTCATTCATTCTAATTGTAGGTAATCCATCTGTATTCTGAGTCCTCCAGTTTTCTAATTTTTTATAGCTTGGGTCTCAGGTTTGCCCCAATGATAGAATTTCACACTCAAAGAACTAATCATTTTATGTGTATATAAAACTTACCTGTGTTTTCAAAGGTACTGTTTTCTATAGGAATACTATAGGAGTACACCCTTTCTGTCTAGCAGTTTAGAAAATTGCTCAACATGGGCATGGAGCAAAGCTTTAAAACTGAAAATCTCCAAGCCAAAATAGGAGTTGGTAGGAACAGTGACCAAGAACCAGGCAAGGTGTGGCTAGAATTTTTGCTCTGCCTTATAAATGCCATGGTTATGCAGGACAGATAATATGTGGGATCATACAGAGAGATGATGTACCAGAGCAAACACCCTAGTTCTCTGCTTCAGGATCAGATCAGGACTAGGCACTTACCTAGCTGTCCATCATGCTCATCCCCTCCCAGCTGTCACCCATAGGCCCACTAAATGGCAATACTTGTCAGCTATATTGAAAGAGGTGAAGTCTAGGCCACTCAGAAGCTGTAAATCAGTTGGTTCTCCATATAGAGTACCTACTATGCCTCCAGCCTTGTTCATTCCTGTCTTATCTGTACAATAACCAAAAGGCAGATTATAGCCTTATTTTTACAGATTTGAAAGAGAGAGAGAAGAGGCTTCAATAGTCTACAGAGTAGTAGCTCAAGATCATGTAACTAGTAGGTGACCTGAGGAGCTCTTCTGGCTGAATGGCAATAATCACTACAGCACCATAGGATCTGGCAGGAACAAACTCAGAGCTGAAAGCAGTCTGGGACTGAAGGATGTGGATGGCAGACTCTTCAGCTTCTCTAAGGATCCACACTCTTCCTAGCAAGGTCATACAGAAGCCACAGAGCTTGTCCCTAGAGAATTGGAGAAAACAGGAACACTTTGGAAGTTTACACCAACCCTACAGGGACAGAAACCCCAATTGTGAAAAAGGAGACAGGGAAGGTGGAGGTAGTGTGTGTGTGTGTGTGTGTGTGTGTGTGTGTGTGTGTGTGTGTGTGTGTGTGTGTTTGTGTGTACTGTGTGTGGAGTCTTTGATTCATTGACTACTCCCTGTCACAAAAACAAATAAACAAGCAAACAGACAACAACAAAAAAACCTCACCATGTTTCTTGAAGTTTTAGTGAAGAAGAAGCAAGATCTTGGAATAAGAAAGAAATTTAGAAAAGGTGGCATAGGCACAATCAATAATGATTTACTGCTTCCTGCTATATGCTAAGGCCTTTGTTTTTGATGCCAAGGAATTTGCAAAATATTCTACTTTTAGCTAGCCTGCAGTAGAATTGTGATGATGGAGGGAAGTGTCTCCAGTGAGTAAATACAGAGAGGGCCAGGCTATTCTAAATTACTAAAGGCTTTCACCAAAGTGTGTCCAGGCATGGAAGGAAGTTCTCAAGTAGGAGATAAAATAAACCTTGCTTTGGAAGATGAGGACAGCACACTCTGAAGAGCATAGAATGCAGGATTAGGCAGTGTTGGACCTGGAGACAGGCAAAGAGCTCACAGGGAGCAGGTGGGAAAGATAAGGTCAAGCCATTTGTGGTGAGCTTTGAATGCTAGTCCATGAAGTTTGAAAATTAACATCTAAGCTCTAAACATTTACAGACACAAGGGCAACAGATCACATGTATATTTTCTGAGCTCAAAATGATTGTAAGACACAGGCAAGATGGCCCCAGGGTAGAGAGTCAGAAACAAACATGGGTAGGGCTGCAAGAGTTCAATGAATATATGTTTTCACCTTCTCAAGGTACCTATGTCTGAAGTTTTCCTTGGAAACTATTTCTTAGTAGTCACAGGCCCTATGTTTTGAAAGGGACTGATTGCAGCCCATTTCCTTTCTAGAGAGACACATGAATGGCTTGGCTATGCAAAGTTTATCTTTCCCTTTACCACAGAGAGTGGTATAAAATAAGCTACTTCTCCAGGAGATCCTTTGAGAGCCAGTGCTTACATCTTTTAAAGAATCCTTGCAAATCATGCATATTCTTAGCTTTGAGCCAATTGGAGGCTAAGCTTAGAGCGGCTGCCGGCCATTTTGGTAACACTGTGGAAAGATGAATAAAACTGAAATATGAGAAAAAGCCAACTGATGGCAAGTGAGATTTCTAACGTGTTGGAACACTAGGATTCAGCTGTTTCTGTTATATATGTTTGGGAATATTTTAAAGAGTCAAACCTAGTGAATAGACTGCAAATAGCCAGAAAGAAGGGGAATGGTGGTCAGAGATGACCACTTTGATAAGGTGACAAGGCATATCTTCCCATCTGTCTCCTTGCAAGGTCTGTATCTAACCTGTTTGATCTACATTGAAGGACACAGGACACTGGGGTGTCCGGCATAGGAACAATGTGAACAAAGCCACAGGCTGAGTTCACTCAGCATGTCTGAGGCCCCTGTAGAAGGCCATTTTGGCAGCAGCCAGCTGAGAAAGAGGGAAAGCAAGAGGTCAGAAGTCAGGCTGTATAAAGCCTTGTCTGTCTGTGAAAGGCTGCTACTCTGTGAACGAAGGGGAGCCATTAGAGACTTTTGAGTTAAGAATGACATGATGCAACTTACGTTTAAAAGGGTCGCTTGGTCACAGTGCTGAGAATAGACAGAACAGGACTAGGGTAGAAAGCCAGGACATGAACTGGGAAACAACAAAAAAGCCATGTTGGTTGGACTCAGCCAGCATGACTATAAGATTCTGTTCCCTGCTTATATGCCAGGTCATTACAAATAAAAACCTGGAGTAGGATGGTGGCTGGTATAAGTCAAGACAAGAGTGAACTAGGTAGGAGCTGTCAATGAAGAGAGTACACAGGAAGGAAGATATCAGGAAGGGACTCAATGAGCTCTCATAGGGCTTAGGTAGGAAAGGAGAACCAGAGGCCAGTTACAATCTCATTCAGGACCAGGAAAGGCTGGTGCTCCATCACCTGAACAAAGATGTAGCAATATGTGTCAGTAGGTGCTGAGCCAATGTGGAAGAGCATCCAAACTAGCCTTGTGTTAGTAGTCAAAGATACTGAGGGACTTTGTCACCCAGGTGGTCGCTATTATGTTAGGGCATGATTTCCTGGTAAATGGGTAGAGTATATGGAAATGCAAGCAACTGCTATGCTCCCAGTTATCTTGGTCTTGAAGACAAACAAGGACCTACTAGGTATCTTCACTGTTTTTACTGAAGAATTCCCTCCCCACCCCTGTAAACTGGTGCCTGTCACTTTTTCTACCATGATCCTGTCAATGCTTTCATTTTCTCTCTTTTCCTTCCAGAGGATTGAAAATCAGGCTGTGTGCTCAAATGGGTGCTGGAAGGGAACCCTGGCTTTCTAAAAGAGTTGGGAGGTCAAAGCTGTGTGTAAATTTTAGCTGCAAATATGAAACCATAGTTGGTTGTACATCAAGGGAGCCTTCCTCCTGAGGTCAGGAGGTTTCTCCTATACATAGAAAAAGTCAGAAATTGATCTTGTGCTTAGCATTTACCTGGTATTCTCACAGGAAGCTGCTTTTCCAGCTGCAGGAGTTTCCTTTACTCAATACAATACCTTGCTGTGCTTCTTCTCTCCCCAACCACCTGGTGACTTCTTCCAAACTTGCCCTCCACCTCCTGCTGTTAACTTTGGATTTGTACATCTTACTCCGGGTTTTCTCACTCACCTCTGGACCCCTGTTGCCCATCTCAGCATTTGGAATATAGTTTGTGCTCGATAAATTTCTGTTGAATGTTGCAGAATGAATAAGTTATTGGTATTGATTGCCAGCAGCCTTGTTCTTTTAGCAATACTTCTTATCTGCCCCATGTCTTTCTCAGAGCAGGCCAAATTGTGGTCCTGGAAAGTACAGGAAAGCCTGGCTTGTCTTATAAACCTTTCACAGTTCCATGGGAAGGTGCACAATGGCCTCTGTTCACCCTTTGGCAGGTGTAGATATATAATTTGATTCTCATAAAATGGAAGGCACACAGACACGCCAAATACATTCTGATTTGAAGGCTCAAGACTCATTTCTGAGTACTCAAAAACAATGAAGCTACACTTTGGCAGCAGTTAAGTGGTTGGGACTGTCCATCACCATTGCACCTTTACCTTTACCTCTATAGACACAGAAGCCACAGCTGTGCTTTATCATCTGGGATAGAAGTTCTGCACGTCCTTTTCAACTCATACATTTAACAATTAGAAGCAAAGTACAACCTAAGGTGACAATATGAAAGCTTTCACTGAGCAAATGAGAGGCAGAAAATTAAGTCATACAAGAGCTGACTCCTGGAGTCAGAATGAGCTTGGGAATCATACCCTCTTCATAGGGTATTGTGTGTGTGTGTGTGTGTGTGTGTGTGTGTGTGTGTGTGTGTGTGTGTGTGTGTGTGTGTGTGTGTACACCTATATATGTGGCAGGATATGTGTATTAATCAGAGTTCTCTAGTTATATGCTTGATACATGATATATCATAATGAACTGGGTGCTCCAACATTGGTCATCTGGATACTGGGGAGAGAGCATTCAGCTGCTCCTTGGAAGGAACTGGAAACCTCAGTAGTCCTGGGTGAGTTCTGAAGGCCTGCAGATTCCCTGAAGTGCCGCTGGTGCTGAGACTAGGTTGTTGAAAAGCTGAAGAAGGTAGACTCTGATGCCACTGGACCACAGTAGCAGCAGTAGCCACACCCACTCAGAAGCAACAAAAGCATGCACACATGCACTGGCTGCGTATTCCTTCAGTGTCCTCTGCCCATCTTCTGACCCATTGGGTGGTGCTGCTTACATTTAGTGCAAACTTTTCCCTGCAGACTCTCTTACCTGTTGGTCATCTCTGGTGTTTCACTCATCCTAGGATCGCTTAATACTGACAACCAACACAAACCATCACATACCTTAATATGATAGACTCTCAACAGACTAGCTCATTAAATGGTAATATCAAGTCTAGAACAAAATGGTCTAATATTAATTTTTTTGCAATAACTGGGGAAATTCCACACCCCAATGGTGTAACACAGCAACCATTAGCTACAGAATCTCCTGAGCCGTTTCAATGGGCCTAGTGTGATTGAGAAACCAAATTTTTAGTTTAGAGTAATTATTTTATGCATTAAATAGCTATTCACACCTACCAGCTGCTGCTTACACAGAGCAACTATGGACAATAAGAATTGCCAGATTTTTTTTTTTAAAGCCATGAGGTGTACCATATCGAGACAACAGAATAGTGTTTAGCACTAGAAGGAAATGAGCTCCTAAGACCTGAAAAAAATACATGGAAAAAAAGTTAAATGCACCTAACTAAATAAAACAGTCTGGATCTATACCCTGTATAAATTGTGACTATATGACATTTTGAGAAAGGCAAATGAAAAGCTATCCGGAATCAGAACAGTGAGGAATAGGCTGAGCACAGGACTTCTATAGTAGTGAAATTTCTCCACTCTGTGCCATGACGCCTGGCACATGCATAAGATTGTCCACAGGAGATTGTACAGCACCAAGATGAACTCTACAGGCTGATTGTGACCTCTGGGAAATAAAGACATATGTCCATCATGCAGGAGAACTATCAACAATGGTGAGAGTTTAAAGGGGGCGTGTGTGTGTGTGTGTGTGTGTGTGTGTGTGTGTGTGTGTGTGTGTGTGTGTGTGTGTTAGGGTTTTTGTTGTTGTTGTTGCTATAATAAAACACCATGACCAAAAGCAGCTTATGGAAGAAAGGGTTTATTCGGGCTTATCATTCCAAAGGAAGACTCCATAATGATGGGGGAGGCGTGACAGTGGAAGCCAGAGCAGAAAGCTGAGAGATCGCATCTCTAATCACAAAAGTCACTCAGAGAGAATGAAGTGGAACTACAGTGAGTCTATAAACACTCGAAGCCTTCCCCCAATGACAACCACGCTCCAGCAGGGATGATCCTCTAGCAGGCACCCACCTACCTTCTCAAACAGCCCGACCAACCAGGGACCATGTTTCCAAAATACTTGAGCCTACCAGGGTCATTTCTCATTCAGCCCACTCCAAGGTATGTGGTATATGGGATGTCTCTTTAACTTCAGCTCAATTGTGATGAACCTTAATTCGCCTTGCAGAGAAAGCCTACTTCAAAATAGACAAACAAATGAAAAGAATGATGGCAGGATGCCTGAAAGAAGTGGGATTTGAAATTAAGTCAAAAGTCAATTGTACATGATTAGCAGTAGCTGCATTTGCAAGAAGCCGAAAGTTCAAGAGCTATCCATCTGCCTAGGGTGTCAGAATAGATTATTTTTTTTGGAAGAAAGATAGCATCAGGTGTCAGACTGGAAGGTCTCTAGGCTCAAGTTGAGGAAGACCTTGAATACCAGGCTCAAGCATCTAAATGTATTCATCATCCAATTGAGTCCCTGGAGGTTTTCAACTAGGGCAATGAGATATCCAAAAAGTATTTTAGTCACATTAATAGTCTAAATAAGCATGCTATTTGGGACTTGAAGGTCAGGTTTATGTCTTCAAGTTAAATTATGTGAGGTTCTTGATATCACACCACGAAACCAAAAGTGCTTAAAACAGTTTAAATCAAATAAATAGATAGCTTTGCTTGGGATCACACTGCTTTACAAGAATCTTCCATTACTGATGTGGTATGTCCCATATTGCCTGGAAAATTACAGGCTTTTAGGGACTCCCGCTTGATGGATTTGTCTAAATGTGTGCAAAGGACATACACAATGTAGACCACATCAGCCCTGGGAACTCAGCATTCAGAATGCTTAAGTATGGAGAAAACATTTCCATTTCTGCTCTCCTACAGTGCACTATCTTCAAAGGTCCCCAGATTTATTATTTCATCAACAAATAGGAGAGGGGAGTTTGTATGAGATCAAACAAACATGAGTACTATGGGAAAGCTGGCAGGTGACAGTGTATAAATTGCCCATGGAAAATGTCAAAAGTTGACATCAGAGCAGTAGGAGGGTAGGGAGCACACAGAATTGAGAACAAATGACCATGCCTTTCTGGGAGCCAATTCCTTATACAGTCTGGCTAATACATTGCAAGAAACTCAGGGCTCAAACACCCACTGGGAATCCACTGAAAACCATTAACTCTGAGTATGTCCTTTATTTAACAAAAGAAAAACTGTAAAGCATTTCTTTATTTCTATGCCTTATCTCATTTCCCTTGCTATCTTCCCTTTCTTCTCCAGTCTGTCTCTCTTTCACATACACATGAGTATGCATGTGGGCACACTCACAGACACACACATTCCTGCATGCTTTCTTCTTACCTACCTTCTTGTTTCTTTTACATCTTTTACATCTGCCTGCCCTATCTTTCAAGAGTAGTGCCTTGATAATCATCTTCCAGGTAGAAAATTACATCTCTATATTTATGAGACTTAGAAACAGATACAAGGAAGATGGTTAAAATCTCTGCAACCATGCTAAGTGTTCAGAACAGGACTTGGGTCAGATTCTTGGAATTTATGACTCTATGATACAATTAGTGACATTATTTGACACCATGGCACATATTTTTTTGTTTATACCAATGTGGATTTTTTCTTATCTAACAAAATGCAGGAGAAACATTTCCTTTTTCCTTCATAAAATGCAAATTCCATATCTTTGAGTCCTTATAGCTCTGTGTAACAGATGTTACAGAAACTGCATTGCACAAGGAGAGACACATGTGTGATGTGTGCTTAGGGACTTTGCCATGGTCTGGACTACAAATCACAGTGCCAGCAGAAACTCAAACCCACCTTTGAGATCCAAGCCAGCATCCTACCACAGTACCTAGTCTTCATGGTGACAGGAGGAGGAAACCAAGATTAGGTATCAAATCTGAATGGCGCTTCAAAATAAAACTTAGAATGCAAATTTATTTGCACCCCAAAGAGAGTAGCAGTGAATTCTAACTGAAAACTTAGAGCATTAGAATCTCTCCTGATGCCAGCTCCCAATATTGTGCTCACTCAGTCATTGTGATTTAATCAATGATCTGTTTATTTTTGTTCTCTATAAGGTCCCTTGTCTCTCTAAGAATGTATAGTTGATATGCTAGTAGAATGTAATAAATGTCACTTTATTTCTCAAAAGCTCCCAGCTACCAATCTCAATAATTTAGAGTTTGTTCCCTCCTCTCTCTCCCTTCCACCTCCCCCCTCTTCCCTTCTCCCTTCTCTCTCCTTTCCCCTCTTAGATGGCTCCTACCTTTATTTTTCTTGTAACTATAGACAACTGTTTACATCTCTGCCCAGCACCAGTCCTTGTTATTTGTCATCTGCCACCTATCTTTTGGGTATTCTTGTAGAAGCATGTTTATATATATATATGCTTCACTGCAATCTTCCTTGTAAAACTGGGGCTTCCTACTGGAAGCATGCTGAAGAACAGGTCCTCCCTTGCCTGACCATGGAAAAGCTTCAACACAACTTGTGTTAACATCCACCCTTTCCTCTTTGGGGTTAGCCAGCATCATCTTCCTCATAAAACCTGCTCACATTATCCCATCCTACCCTCCTAGGGCTAGGCTGGAAACAAAGTATACAAATTTGATTATTTTAAAAATTAAACTCAACCCATTACTGTTAGTTTCAGTTCTGGTTTCATTTGTACTGCTGTAAAACTTCATGAATTCCACTGATACCCTCAGCATTTGGACCACCACTTGGCTAATAAATCTTCTATAGGCAAGCAAAGGAATGCTAACTTCCTTATTCAGACAATTTCTCCTGAGATCCTAGCATCTCCCTAGATCCCCTAGGTGGCTGGCAGTGTCCCTGATAACCCTTGCTGAAATCAAGACTAGGAGACTAAGAGACTGAGGGTCCGGAGGAGCAGTGTTCTCATTCCTTCTACACTCGACAGTGCCTTCTGTTGTTGTGTTGCTGACACTACTCACAAGTTATTAACAGCTGAACAGAATGCCAAACCTTCTGTTCCTAACACATTTCTAACACCTTTCGCAATCCACAGTTGTTATCAAAAGGCATTTGCAGCTGTGAAGGAAGGTGGGTGGGGAAATGAAATAAATTAATAAATAAGTTGTTTCCATTGTAGGATGCTCAGCTCAACTCAGCACAGCTTGAAATCTACCAGGGCCCATCTCCAGATAAGGCAACTGAATCAGGTTTCTTTGTCTTCCCTGCCCTCCTGTGAGAGGGCATATTTGCTAATGTCAGTCTAGCAGCAGATCCATAGCTATATCGTATGCTCTGCATGTAAAAGAGACAACAGCTACCTGGGAAGAGGTTTCATTGAGACTCGATGTCAATGAAATTTCAATGTCAATGTAAACCTGACAGAGCATACCATGGATAGTGAAGAATCAGCAGACCTTCAGCTCCAGCAAGGGTGGAAGAGATTCCATCAGCCTCAATCCTAGGACCTATTGTGTTTTCATGGTTTACTCCTTCTGATTTTTGAGCACTTGAATGGGGAGAGGGCATTAACTATGAAGGACTCAATCAAATCAAGCAATTCTGCATAGGAGAGTAATAAAAATTAAGTGACAACATAAAAATGGTTGACTCATTTTTGAAGATCTGATTGAGGAGATTTCTGGCAGATAACAAGGTTTGAATATGATTTAAGTTAGAGTATAAAAAGAACAATTGAGTGATTGATCAAAACCACCAATGGTTACTGGATACAGTTAGCTAGACAGCTACTCTATACTTGTTTACTATTTTTTCCCTGTCCCCTATACTAGACAGTGTAGTGAGAGCAAATCGAAGACTTGTGCTTGAAAGGTCAAAGGTTAGTGAAGAAGTCATTATCATGTAGCAGGACGTAGGGTGCTTCTGTAGGCTCTACAGGATGGTCTGAAAGACAATCGGAGTAGACAACAGAAGAGGGAATTAGGGAAATTTTCTAGAAAGGAGAGATTCTTACATGATTAGAATTATCAGCTTGCTATGGAAATGACAAAGAATAGGACCAACTCCTAATAAGAAAATAATTTCAAGTTGTGCTAAGGGACTTCAAATCTCTCTTGAGGCTCAAAGAGGGAGCCTTTGGAACACCAAAGGGGGGACTTACATGGATTTACATGGAAAGATCAACCTCATATAAACAATTGTGGAGGGTGCAACCTGGATGAATGAACACAGAGGAATGGAGGCAGCAGGACTTACCTAGAGACCACTTCACACTTTGAAGTAACAATAGACAAGGCACTAATGTGGTAAAATAGTAATACATATACCAATACTGACCATTTAGAAATACTTAGATTCTAGCCAGGCTTTGGCAGTGCATGCTTTTAATCCCAGCACTAGGGAGGCAGAGGCAGGGGATCTCTGTGAGTTCGAGACTAGCTTAGTCTAAGGATCGAGTTTCAGGACAGGCTCCAAAGCAACACAAAGAAACCCTGTCTTGAAAAACCAAACCAAACAAACAAAAAATAGAAATACTTATATTCTTTTGCCATGTTTCCTTTATTTACAGACAGCCACATAGAACACTACTGGTGGTGATACTTTTATCATAATAATACTGTTTATCCACAAGTTCGATGATGAATGCAACTAGAAATCTAATTAATATGAAGTGTCTTTTCTGACAACAAGATGGGGCATCCAGACCATCTTTGCTTGCAAAATCTACCCTGTCACTGTTAGTCTAAAATGGAAGCTGGCACTTCCACTTTGAGTCTGCTGAATGTATTCCTATTAAGATTTAAATCAGCTTAAGGATAGTTTCTTAAGCTTCTTCTCTTTCTCAGTCTCCACATTGACTCCCACCTCCACCCCCAGAAGACTGTGACTTAGCTTCAAGTTAAAAACACTAATCACAGATGACCTGGTTTGTTGGGAGTTAGAAAGATGAGGTAGAGCTTGCAGAAGTTCCTGAATTCACAGCAGCAGTCAATCAGACCCTTGGGAGAGCTCTACTGTCCAGCCTTCTTCCCTATTTGCCATGAACAGTGACTGTCATTTGGAGGATAGACCTCAAAGAGAATTGGGGAGACTGCAGTTCCATCAGAAACTGGCTCCAGGGGATGTACACCAATATGAGACCTAGTCCTAGTCCCTATCCTTGTTTGCAAGGGCAAAGAAACTGCTGGTAGAGCAGAAATTAAGCCAGTAGTGTGAGTGAAGTGTCCTGGAGAGCCTGGCACTCAACCAGCCTTGATTCTGTCCTAAAGGGGATTAGGTGTCCTGAGACATATTTGGTTACCACAGTGAGGACAAGGGTACTGCAGGCATCTAGTGGGTACAGAATGGGGTTGCTGGTGGCCATTAAAACTTTCAAGATGGCCTCACAATAAAGATTACTCAGATGAAAAATTTGAATTTTCTAAGCATGAGAAACTCCTAAGACTAGATCAATAAATAGTTCTTTTGTTGCCTTGTGCTCACTATCCTCTAACTACTCCCACAAGAATACATATTAAAAGGAAAATTCCCAACAGAGACATGTGCCTCATGGGACAGCTTCCAGCTGCTGACTTGGGAGATTTGCCTCTGGTGATTCTCCCAACTGCCTTGCCCATCATCAGTAGAATAACTAGTTTATGAGGCGCTCATTCATTCAGACTTTAAGCTGCTTGTTTTCATGTTTAATGTATTTTTGAGTGAATTTTATTTTCCACAGAATAAGGCTAGAACCCCTGACATCTTGCTGGGATCCCCTCTCGTCCATAATACTCTTCTTTTGTTCACCTCTAGCCACAATCCTTACATTTTGTGTTTCCTCTTCTTCACCACCTCATCCTGCTGGCCTAAAGATGACTGTTTCCTGACCACAGAGTATGTGTGTGCTCTCTGCAATATTGCCAGTAACTGTTAGGGATCCCCTGCCTACATATTTATAAACCATCTTATATAATGCCATACTGTGATTAAGAACTGGCTTGGTAAACTCTGTGTGAGCCCCTCCCTGATCCCCTCTATATTGGGACTTATACTGGAAAGCTGTATCTTGTTCTGAGCTATTCTCCAACTGATGCTTTCTGCTAGTCAAAACAAACATTTCTGAGTGAAGACAGAAAACAATCACCCTCTCTTTTCTTTATCACTCATACAGGCACACATAGAGACACACTCAGACACACGTGCGCGTGGGCGCACAAACACACACACACACACACACACACAGAGAGAGAGAGAGAGAGAGAGAGAGAGAGAGAGAGAGAGAGAGAGAGAGAGAGAGAAAGAGAGAGAGGGAGAGAGAGAAAGAGAGAGAGAATATTATCCAGATAGACTTTCTTATGGATCCATTCACATACAAAATGAAAAGGCAAACAGTGGAAGGAGATTGGTCTGAAGCAATGCCAGCACAGTGGGCCATCTGACTTCCAGCTATAGGAAACCCTAGGCCCAATTATTTGATGTGACCTGCCTGTAGATGGAAGATGGGCACTCAAAAGTTGATTTTCATTTCTACTCCTTCCAGGGTACTGGTCACGTAGTGGTAGTGTCCCAGTTCAGCTCCATTGTGTTTTCTGAGCAGCCTCAGACTCTCCTTTTCTAATCTGTCCTTCAGATAAAACTAACATGAAGATGATAGTCCTCAGCTCAAATGTCTCTGGTTTAAGACTTTCCATTCCTATACCCCAATGCTGGCTGTAGCAACTGTGACAATACCGGACAACTTCAGGAAGAGGTAAAGGGACAGGTTCATCAAGTGTCCACCCATGGAGGATTATTTCTAGGATGCCCTATAGACACCAAAATCTGCAATGCTCAAATCTCTGCTATGAAATGGAACAGTATTTGCATACTGTGGGGGGCGGTTATACACACTTCCCATATACTTTAAATCATCTCTGGACTCATTATACCTAACAGAATGTAAATTATATGTAAATAGTTGTTATGCTGCATTGTTTAGGGAATGATGGAAAGAGAAAAGATCCTGTGCATTTCTTTTCAAATATTTCCAATCTTCAGTTGATTAAATCCACAGGTGCGAACCCGGCAGACTTGGAGAATGGTCTCTAACTATCTGCCAGTACAGAAGGAAGCCAACCTCCCAAGGGGTGTGTATTAATTATGTTCCTGTGGCTGTGATACATGACCCCCAAAGAAGCAAACTGGGGGAGGAAGGGCTTATTTTTTGGCTTGCTGTTCCAGAGGAGAGAGTCGGTCATGGCAGGGAAGGGAGGCCAGACTGGCATTCATGACAGAAATCAAACAAACAAACAAACAAACAAACAAAACACAGAAAAACGGAGCAAAGTTATATGACCTCAAACTCCACTCCCCACTGATGTGCTTTCTCCAGCAAGTTCCACCTCCTGAAGGTTCTAGCTTCACCTGGTGGACTACCACCCATCTGTCCTCCCCCAAGGAAATCATGGCACTGGGAACATAACCTGCCACATTGGATGCCAAGCCCACGAAGGTACCATAGATCCAGAGTAGCTGGATATCAGCCTGGGGACTCAGGCAGAGATTTTTAGAAGAATCGATGTTCAAAGAGGAGAGGTTTAAGGTTGAGTTGAAATTATATTGCTGACAAGGGACTTGAGCACTGTCACTAAGTGAGGGTGACAGAGGCACAGATCACTTTGAACTCCACAAAACTAAGGGAATTTTTACCTGCATATATGAGAGGACCAGGAGTATGTTCAGTTCAAGAATAAAAGGACCAGGAGAACCTCTGGTTAGCCCCCTGGGTAGGGCAGGGCAGCTGTAGGGAGAGGAATGAATCAACTCACTACTTCTTAGTGAAATTTACATGTTTCCAAGATTTATTGGCAACTCATCAAGCTAGTGTCTGGGACTTGAGGTCCACTGACTAATGCGTGCATTGTGTATACCTTATTACAACTCCCTTTGATTCCTTGTTCAAGCTCCCTGTCTAATCAAGTTGCTACAGATGGTAATCATTTTGAGGTAGTTCCATCCGCCAGACTGTGCATGGTTTAGGAAGTACAAGGCAGTTGGGAGCAGGAGGAGAACCATATTTCATGAGATTACTTCCCCATGCCCATGGTTCTTGATAGTTCACTGAAGGGAAGAAGTGGGAAATCGCAGTCAATACTCCAAATAGGTAATTAGAGAAGAATGCACATGGATTTAGAAAATACAAATCTGACATCTAAGGAAGCCAGGCCAATGCTTACAGAACAATGTAGGAGACAGGTGGTGGAAATAGGAAAAGGGGCTTGAATCAAGATTCAAGAATATGTAAGATCCTCAAATAATTAAAAATAGAACTACCATATGATCCAGTAATCCCACTTCTGGCTGTATATTCAAAAAATTTACATCAAAGTCTGCAAGAGCTATCCACACTACCGTGCTTATCTCAGCATTATTCATAGCACCCAAGATATAGAAGCAGTCTACTTGTCCACAGACAGACAAAAGGACACAAAAAGTAAGGCAGATATGCACATCATGGGACATTTTTTGGCCTCCCCAAAGCAGGAAATTCTACAGTATTTGACAACATGAATGAACCTAGACAACGTTATGTTAATTGGAAGCAGCCACACAGAGGACAAATACTGCGTGCTCTCAGTTATCTGAAGTGAGCTACTGAAAGAAGTCAAATTCACAGAGTCAAAGTGGAGTGGTAGTTGCCATGGTTACCAAAAAGCCTGAGAGGGCTGCTGCTCAGTGTGCGTACAGTTGTAGTTATGCACTGTGGAAAAACTTCTGGAGACCTGCTGTACAACACTATGCTTAACAAACTTATCATATAATATAACAAAGTTAAGGGTAATATATTGCACACCTAAACACTTGTTAAGGGAGGTACACTTGTCTTTTAACCACAATACAAATTTGAATACAAAAGAAATATTGCTGACAACTGGTAACCACGAGTCTAATCTCTCTTAATAAAGTTGTCAAAATGGGAAAAGAGGATAAGAGCAGCTGCCAGATGAAGGATGGAGGGTAAGGCTTCTGGGCTTCCAGAGCTGGAAACCAGCAATGGCAGCATCAGCTCGAAATTTCAGCAGCAGCAACAATTGGAGTGGGCCTGGGGTGACAAGGTCATCTGAGGACAGAAGAGTGTGAGATGCCAGGGATCATCTACGAACATTGATCCCCAGAAGCTTAGCTGCTCCTCAAGGTGTGACCTTGTGACTCCTGCTCAGGACTCTGATACTGGCATTTCATGGGAGGCCCAGTTCCTGACCTCAGTACCATTCCAACCCACACTCCTCATTTGTCTGCTGCTTTGTGTCCCAACTCCAGTGTCCTCTGCGCACACTTATGTATTCTTCCTACTGACTCAGTTGTACCATCAAGTGTTTCATGGACACACTTAGGCATGCCCCTGTATATGGAATGCTGTTCTCCTTTATCCCAGAGTGTAACTCAACAGACAAAGCATTTAAGCATTTATCTAATTACTCTTTATCAATTAATAAAAATGGGGAGTCAGGTATCAGAGTAAGAACCTTAAAGATCAGAGAAGCAGTGGAATAGCCACCAATGACTTCCTGCCACTTTCATTCCTTCCTTCAAAAGGGCTGAGATCCTTTCTCAGCCCCGCCTTACTACTTCCTGTTTCTTATCTGTCCACAGTCCTCCAAGCCTCTATGGTTGATTGGTTTGGTCAGCCAGTGACTAGCTCCACCCTCTGACTCAATGCAAGCTTTACTTTCAGACTGAAATCAAAATATCACACAAGCTTTTCTGTGCTCTTGGTACTAAACAAACCACTCTAAAATAGACTAGGGGTGATTGGCAAAGAGAGCAAGGTACCAGTACTGCTGGTATCCACACTGGCTTGTCCTAAGCATGCATATTACAGGTTTTTTTTTTTTTTTTTTTTTTTTTTTTGTACTTACTCCTTTGTTTGTGGGTGAGAATTCAGACACAGATGCTGACTGGCTGCAGTGTCAATAGTCCAATATAGTGACACTGGAAAAGTATATTTCACAGGGGATGGGTGTTGTTCTATTGCGATTTAGTTGGTGCCTTCACATTGTAACTCTGGGTCTATCTGAATCCTGAGCCTCTCCTTCCTTTCTCTTAGTAATCCCTACCCTACAACTCTGTGTTTAGTAAACCACTCCAGGAAAGGGGAATGAGTGTGGGAGATGCTTCCTGCTATAGAAATGGGGATCCAAGAGTGAGGATCAGGATGCAACCTGCAGGAATGAGTATATTCCATCCCTGGTCATGACTCAAATTCTGCCTTGGCAGTCACAGCCAGAAGCCTTGGACTCTAGACTGAGACCATGCAGAATACACTGGAATTGGAGTGTCCTTCCTTCCTTCCTTCCTTCCTTCCTTCCTTCCTTCCTTCCTTCCTTCTTTCCTCTCTCCCTCCCTCCCTCTCTTCCTCCCTCCCTCCTCCTTCCCTCCCTTCCTTGTGGTTGTTTTCATTTCTACTCTTAACAATCTGGTAGAAATGGCACCTGCTTATCCTTGCTAGAAGCCCAACAAAATACAGCTTTCATCACTTGATAGTGTACATGTGCAGCCCATGCAGAGGCACAAAAATCAATGTGCATTGATTCCTAAGCTAGGAATTCATAAACTTCTTTAAGGTCATGGATTGATTTTCTTTTTTTTTTTTTTAACTGAAAGTGAGAGACTCCAGACCTTTGCCTTCGTTTCTGCAGCCTTTCTCATCTTCTCATCTGCAGGGCCGCATGCTCTACCTCACCTGTGTGCCCTGCCTCTCTGTTCTCAGCACAGCCAGGCGGAAGAGGAGAGAGAGAGAGAGAGAGAGAGAGAGAGAGAGAGAGAGAGAGAAAGAGAGAGAGAGAGAGAGAGAGAGAGGAGAAGGGGAGGGAGGGAGAGACAGAGAGACAGAGAGACAGAGACAGAGAGTCATGCTACATCAAAGCTTCCATGCCCTGTCTTCATCCACTGGATTAATCACATAATGGAACAAATGGATCTAAAGATTGACACCAGAGAAGCAAGTACAATGATGACAACAGACTTACCAGTTCCTGCCAAATCAAACTAGGGGAGCGAGGGGTTTAATTAAAAGCAAAAGCCAAGATTTGAAGGGTGCCTTACCCATTGCAAATGGTGCCACGTGGTATGGGGAAAGCACTGGGATGACTTCAACTTTGGACACAGGCTGCCTCTCCAGAAGAACCTTCTAACTGCTTGGATCTGACCTGGTGAATGCTGGTCATCCCAGGACCCTCCTGACCATGAGGATGTTGTGCCTTATGTATGTTCCTCTGAAAGGTTGAGAAGCATATCCCTCATAAAAAAAAGTTATCATCACCATAGGGGATAGATGGAAAAGTGTGTTTTTAGACTGCAAAGCATCTGATGAGTACAAGATAATTACTATTCCAGGGTTCTAAATCTTTCCTCCTTATATTTAGAATTTAAAATAGCTTTAAGGAAATCTATGAATGGCATGACTAATGGGCCATCCTCTACTCCTTCCTTCCTTCCTTCTTTCCTTTTTTTAAAGCTGTTTTGTATTATGGGAAGGACAATCCTCACAATCCACCCCTTAGCTGACTGTCAAGTGGGGAGCATGTCACCATTATCTGAAGGCACCGTGTGCCACAGCACACCTCTAGTGTTTATTCATGGTGTGCACAGGAAGCCTTCCACTTTTCGCTTCACCTTGGCAACCATCATTCTGTTCTTTGCTTCTATGTGTATGACACTTTCAGACACCTCATTTAAGTGGAGTCATAACCATGCGGTGATCCTAGAAGACCTTTCCTGGGTTTCTCTCCTGCAAGAGTTGAAATAAGGACCTCCTGGGTGCAAGTAGTGTTGCCCTAAATAGCCAAGACACAGAAACAATGTAAATATTCCTTGTTGCGTGAGTGGATAAAGAAATTGTAGTGCCTGAACACAATAGGATCGTTTTCAATCTTAAGAAGAGGTCAATGCTGCCACTCGCGACTCCAGAGATGAACCTTAGGCTAAGTTTAAATAAGTTAAGCACAGAAGGGCACGGGGTGGGAGGGCGATGTGGGGGATTTCTTTTAGTTAACACTATGTTAGAAGCTGTCAGGATGACTCCAAGTCAAATACCACAGAAGTCACATCCCAGCTTTACTACTTGTTACTGTTACCTGGCAACCTCTGCTTCCGGAGCCCTAGGCTTCATCATTCAGAAAACGAGGAAACCACGCCCATCAGTGAAGCTGCCCAGATACTAGGCCAGATAACCTATGAGCCAGCCTAGGCTAAGCGACACTCGGCTGATGCCCTGATCACCGCTGTGTCTCAGAAGATCAGATCAGCCAGCTGGAGCGCTCTGGTGAAACTGAGCAGGGAGCCAAACCTTGTTCGGGCCAGCCGCCAAGGCCTCGGATTTCCACTCACTGGAGGCCCTGCCCAGGCAGCTCTCCTTGGCACCAGCAGCTTGCAGTTGGTCCTCCTCGCTTTCCAGTGAGCCAGAGGAGCAGAGTCTCTGGTCTAGGCTGTCTATGGATCACATGATGTTGCTGGTGTCAGGCTGCTCAATTAGCAACAAATCAAGATGTTCAGATGGAGTCGGGAAGCCAGCCCCCACCTCACTAGCGAGGGCGGCAGATTGCTCCTGTGATGGCTACCAACTTCCTGTCAACCTCGCAGGCCTCTTTGTGGTGCGCCAGCCTCCTCTCTGGATCACAGTCCTTTACTCTCTGGCTCTGGTCCTGCGCGCTGTCAGCACCTGGCCCTGGGAGCAGCAGGCCTCAGCCGTGCCTGCCAACAGGTCCCCTCTCATTAGCAGAGGCCCCCTGCTGGCGAGTTGGGGCAGCGCAGGCAGGAAGCCTGGGTTCTATGGGCTAGGTTGAGTCAACCCATCCTCCACTGACCTGCTAGCATCTGGCACTTAAACGTGGGTGGACAGGACAACTTTGACAGCTAGCTATGCAGCCCCAGCATCATTAAGTAACAGTCTTGGGCATGATCTGAGGCCAGAGTCTTTTTCTGATTAGGAATCTGGTAGAGAATGTACTAGAGGTGACCCAAGAGAGGAGCAAGCATATCTCCATCTCTAACCAACAAATAAATAATCCTGAAATCATTTAATGTGATAAGCTTCTCAGGCCCAGAGCACAGAACAGTACCACCCTGACTGTCCTTGCACAGACTGTGATCACCCAGCCTCTTTCACCACCACACAATTGCTAACAGTCTGCTCTTATGGAAAGAGAAGAACATTGGGAAAGAGAGTAACACTAAGTAATTACTTGACTTAGCCCAGTAACACCCAGTCTGTGATAGGCTCAAGGGTCCTGTGTCAGGTGCATTGGATACCACACCAACACAGGCCCTAAGAGCAGAGAAGGTGGAGCAGAGAGCAAGGTTTACACACAACAAGTAGAGAGGCAGGGTGGGTTATAGCTCACTAACAAAGCACATCACTGGCAGTTCTTGGGTTCTATCTCCAATAACTCCTCAAAGCAAAGAGCAATAGGCAGGATGTGTGTATGAATGGCAGACCATTACCTGACTCTCAGGCTAGGGGACCTCTCTACAGGGTGAGCACCCCCAGACAGAGGTCTCCTCTCAGTCAGAGTTTGGAGGAAACACATTTAAAATAAACTGGTATTATTGCCTCTCAAGAGCAAGGTTGTCTTAGATAGGGTTTCTACTGCTGTGAAGAGACACCATGACCATGGAAATTCTTACAAAGGAAAACATTTCATTGGAGAGGCTTACATTTTTGGATGGTTGGTCCATTATCATCATGGAACAACATGGTAGTAGGCAGGCAGCCATGGTGCTAGAGAAGTAACTGAGAGTCCTACATCTTGACTTGCAAGCAATAGGAAGTGGTCTGAGACACTGGGCATGGCTTGAACATATATGAGACCTCAAATCCCACCTCCACAATGACACACTTCCTCCAAAAAGGTGATTCCTAGTCCAACAAAGCCACACATCCTAATAGTGCCATGCCTATGCCCATTGGAGTCCATTTTCTTTTGAACTACCATACACATACTGCAGAAATACCTACTTCTTGGTGTAATCCTCAGGAAACACAATTAGAAATGTGAAGAAATACACACCTACTATGGGACCACCGAGTGCTTCTTGCAGAATCAAACCACAATGACAACAACGAGGCCACTCTCCCTTCCTCATATCTGTCAGCACTCAGAAACACCCAGGTAGGGATGAAAGTCTCCCTCCTCCTATATATCTGACTCCCAGGCAAGGGGGACTCTGTCACTTCTTTGGTCTTTGGAGTAGAGACTGGGATGGTAAATCCCTGCAGGGATCAGATACCCAAATTACTCTGTGAAATCCCATGGCCTCTTCTCTCTTACTCCCTTTCAGTATCCATCACAGAGCTTGCTGGAGCTGCTTCCTGAAGCATGCACCTCCATGTTGTTCTAAAAGAAGGCCATGGAGAATCCTCAAAGGGCAGTTCAGGTTCGTGTTCAGCCTAGTGTGGGCCCTCCTCAATGGCTGTATCTTAACACACCTGGAAAACGATGTTGTGAAGCACATCTCTTCTTTACTTTGCTCAAGAACATAATGAGATTCCAGCTTTGGTTGGGGGCTGAGTCTGAGCAGCATCTCCATCGTGGGAGTGAAGGGACCAGCTCCCCATTTCAGCAGCCATAACAGCCTAGCACGTGCTTGCCTGACCTTGCCTTGGTAACTAGGAGATCAGATGCCTGCCTTGTGGCAAGGAACCAATCAGAAGTTAGCTGGTGGTGCTATGCTTTACGGCTCTGGGTGTGCTTTATGGACAAGTGAACAGCAATGACGCTCAGAGCATAGCAATCACTCTGGGAGGGCGTATGGGACATAACAACCAGTTGACCAATCAACACAGGGCAAGCCTGGAAGCACACCAATGCTGAGCCTGTGTGTACCCCTAGACACTCCCCTTACGCTGCCCTATAAGATCTCTTTGCAGTGGCTTCTCGCCATCTTTCCTAGCCATTGGCCATGGTGGATGGATGAAAGGCCCAAGCTAACATGGGGTTAGCTCATTAAACAACTGCAATAAAGCCTCTTGCTGTTTGCATCAAGCTTTCGCCTCCGCCTGGTGATTGAGGTTGTCATGGTCCTGGACCAAGATCCTGGGGGCCTGAGCCTCCGGGGGTCTTTCAGGAGGAGTCTGGCAAGTGTCAAGGCTGTTATTGTACTGTTTTTAAAATAGCCATACAGATGAACTCCATCTTGACAGCACTGATAGGAATGGGGTTGGTAAGGGACTCTACCTTTTCTTTGTCTAAGAATGGGACAAACCACTATTTTAAAACAGAAAAAAAAGTTGTAGACCCTCAAAATTATCATAAATATTTAGAACTTTTTACCAGAAAAAAATTCACATATACAAGAAAATTTTACAATAGAGGGTGGTTTCTGTCCCCCCAAAGACAGATGCCCTAAAGCATCCCCAAGACAGGGCTGAATACAGAAGGAAAGAGTCATCTGGCTTGGCCTGGCCTGGACCTCATGTTTGTGGCTGCTCTGGAGTCTTCTCTAGCTGTGTTGCCTGTGTTGGCTCCATGTCATCCCACGGGCATCTAAGAGAAGCCCAAGACTTCAGGAGCTGCATGATATTTTCTGGAAGGGTCAGGTGAGGGAAGGTATGGAGGAGAGAGTCATCTCCACCACAGCCTACAGGACTTCCTGCCCTCCTCACTCCCCCTCTGGCTACTGGATTTTCTCCAAAGGCAGCAGCAGGCACCAATGGCTAATTGCTCCAAAATAGCTAGTCTCCATTTCAGGGTGCTGCTTGCGTTTGCTTTAGTAGCTGGCAAATGAATCCTCCTAGGGATTATAATAACCCCATCCTGGCTATGTTCCCTGTAATCTTGGCCTTTTTCCCTGGCACTTGTCCCAAAAGGGTTGGAAATCTCTGAGTATTTATCCCCTTGAAGATTCCCCGTGCTGGCCTGGCTCCTGGCCATTTTGCACACAGAAGGCCAGCTTCCTCCCTTCCTTTGTGGAGCAGACCCTGCCCTGGTTCTCCCCATCACCTGCCCATCACCCCAGCATTCTGCTCTGGGCCCAAACCCTATTCCCTGAAGGCTCTTCTCTTCCCACCAGGGCTGCCAATCTGCCCATCCAAGACTGCTGCTCTGTCTTCCCTCCTCACTGTCCTTTCTGTCAGTGATGTTTTCATCCTTTGTGGCAGATTTACTTTTTCTCCCCCACAGTATCATTTTCATCAAAGCCTGCAGCACTGAACGCAGAACGGTATGGCTTCTCTGACTGAAGAGAGACACGAGTTAGCACTGAAATGGGGGAAAGTAAACAAATGTAGCTATCGCTCCCTCAAAGAGCGGATTGTCAGTTCTTCCCTCCTGATAACAAACACACGACTCCCACAGCAGGGGCTGCACTGACATTTTGTTTCTGCACCTCAGAATATTATCATGGACCATTTGTTAATGGCATCATGTTATCACAGCACAGAGGAGGGTACAGTCAAATTCTGAACACTTATCAGGGATGCTTCTGCCTCTCAATGCACCTGTCTGTCCCCACTTGACTCTGAATTCTGCAAAGATAGGAACTAGATCTTAAGAATCTCATGCAGCTACCATTGCCACTTCTGAAACCCTCCTCACCAAGGAAGGTGCTGGGACTGGTGTACTCAGTCTAGGACTGAAGCCTTTAAAGCTCATTGTTGGTGTTTGAGTCACAGTGGCCCAGCTCATCTACTTTCCAGCAAAAACTTTTGCAAAGTATTGTATTTTACAATCCACAAGTCCTATGTCAACATTGCTTGGGATGTGTGCCCCAGAGGAGAACAATGATGTCCTTGTAGGGCATCTCATCTCACCAGGTTCTTAGCCATGACCACAGTGGGGAATAGGGTGAGTAGGTGTATGGCTGGATCTCTGCATAGCCAGCATCATTTCTGCAAAGCACACAGGGAGTGGGCTTGGTGCTGTTTTTGTGTAGGAAGTACAGCATATTTTCCTTAAGCCAACCCCACCCAGTGCTTTGCAACACTTGAGAAGGTTCTTCGTAGCTTCTGTCCAAGAACATGTTCTCTTAACAAAGAGATGACTGAGCAATCACTTTGGTGCAGAGCATGGTCCCTTGCCTTCAGGTTCTGCACAGCTTCCTCTTTGCAATGCAGGCCTGCTGCCATTCCGCTGACACTATTGTGATGTTGCTTTCGATGCCCTTTGCCAAGTCACCATTGGCTCTCAGTGGTCATTCAAATGCAATCATAATAAATAAACAATGGTAATTAAAGCATCCCCTAATAGATTATATAAAACCATTATATGGCTGAAAAGCCAAGTAAGTGCCATTTTAACAAGAGAGAACAAGAGAGAAGAAGGGCACACAAGCTCAGAGGAAGTGTTCAGGAAATGGAGCTGTTTTCAAGCAGCCATTGTGAATTCTCATCCATTGAAATGAATGCATGGTGTCATCCAAGCCAGGAGGACTTGCCCTATGAAACAAACTGCAAGCACTGTCAGAAAACAGAATATGACACACCATGGAGAAACTGAAACTCAGTCTGAAACTGTTAGGTTACATCAGACACTTAAAAGAGATAACAGATGAAGAAAACAGATGTACTTGAACTCATCGGGGTCAGACTGCCTCCGCACAGGGTAGGGACAAATCCCGTTGAGGTTGGAAACCAGCAGAAAAATCAGAGAGGGTATTCGGGCAAACCATACACACAAAAACAAACAAACAAATAAATAAATAAATAAATAAATAAATAAACCTTTCTCAAAGTGATTGCTCATGAGAGCTCCACTGAGAGGAGTGCCACTGAGCCTGGGAAATGCATGTGGTTTATATCCAGAGGAGAGGAGGTTTGCATGGGAAATCTGAAATTTGTCATCTAAGCCACCTTAGCTTGCCTAAGCCTTTCTTCATCTCCTAGAAAGTATAAAAGCACTTCATTTGAAGATATAGATATAACCTAATAGTAGAACACAGACTGGCCACAGACATCTACAGCATCAAAAAGGAAGGATAAACCTAACAGGTGACAGCATTTGGCACATAGTGTGTCCTAACAGATGCCAGTCCTTTCCCAAGTGATGCTTTTTATTATTAGGGAATGGTTGGGCAACTGTGAAAAATGGGAAGAATTTGGCTTGCTGTAGGAGGTGGGCATACTCAAGCTTCCTCTCTGTCTTACTATCAAGCTTAGCACCAACAACATTAAGATAAATGGGTTCCAGATCTTCAGAGAAGCTTGAAAATTCAAGGAATAATCACCCTGTTATTCTTTCATCCATGGCTAAGGACAACAGATTATCAAAGGGAAGAATTGAGCCCACTGAGGTCATAGGAGAAAGTGTCTAAAAATGGGTTAACAGTGAAGTAGATCCATGAATGAGGACCAAGATTGCCTTACTATTAAAAAATAAAAATAAAAAAAGATAGAGGAAGACATACAAGGCAAGGAAAGCAGTGTAAAAAAAGGCACAAGGAATGAATGAATCTACACATCATACTTGCAAATACTTTGGAAGTGCTTGAAGCTCAGAGAGCTGGCATGGTGTTTATACGAACCCCTCCTTCTGCCTCTAGCTTGTTCTTGTTCACAGGCACGCCCTTTGCAGAGTTCCTTGACTCATACACTAAAGGCTCCACCTATTGGATCCTGAATCCAATCTTTAGAGTTAACCACAGATCAGAAAAACTGAAGATAACCTAGAGACCCAGGACAAAAGGCCTGGGGCTGAACAGCAAGAGCAAGCCAAGGAACAGGTTGGATCGGCTTGGCCATGCTCTCCAGGTTTAGAACTTGAACTTGGGGGCAAGGTTGAAAATGGGTAGGTGTTGCCACAAGGAGCAAGCCTACTTCACAGTTCCTTAATTGAGCTGAGATCCACCCACCCACCCCCTCCTCCCCATTTTTAACACCTTGTAAAATAAAGATCAGAGTCTTAAAAGGAGCCAAAGATGACAGTTGTAGGGTAGAAAAGCTGTGGGAAATAAGTGAGGAACAGAAGGCTCGGGATTCTGCGCTGCTGTCAGTAACTCGTAAGGTGTCCGCACGGAAGCACAATAGCTGGGCATGAGGCTGAGGACACAGAGACAGGGGAGCTAGGAGAAATGGGGGTCAGAGTCTCCAACGAGTTTTGACACAGTCCTTTTATGTCTGACCCGGGAGGCAGCAGATGCCCCTACCTGTCATGACATGTCCTGTGGCTGCAGGCTTGTCTGCTGTTTGCTCTTGTTTTGTCTTTTTCGTTTCTCTCTGGCATCAGCTTCAGTGCCTGTGAGTGTGATGCTGACAGCCAAGAGCTTAGCACTTTGAAGAGGAGAAAGCTTTCCATAAGGCTGGAGCCATCAGTGAGCCAGGTGAACTAGAAGACAAGGCTGTGCCAATTGTCCACTGATTCCTCAAAGAACATGAAATAGGAACTAAAAGAGTCTGTCATCATTCCCAGGAGTGAAACAGAAGGTTCTAAGTGGTCCAATGCACAGGTCAAATTTACCGAAATCCTAAACATATCCACCAATCCAGCCCTACAGAAAGTACTGGAAGGAAAACTGCAACCCAGGGAAGTTAACTATAACCAGAAAAACATCAGCAATAGATAATCCCAACTTACCAACAGTCAAAAGGAAAAAGGAATAGAATCCCACACATAATCTCTCCACTATCACCAAATCAAAAACAAACAAGAATGAACAAATGGAGTACTACTCAGCAGAAAAAAAAATAACGGAATCTTGAAATTTGCAGGAAAATGGATGGAACTCGAAGAAACCCTTCTGAGCGAGGTAACCCAATCACAAAAAGACAAACATGAAATGTACTAAACATCTTCTATCAACAGCTAAAAACCCATCTCTGTCTTCCTGTCTACCCTGAGCTCAGTTCCCTAACCTGTAGTTGGAGATGGTTAGATAGGAACACAGTCCCTGTTCAACCATTACCACAGACCTTGTTCCTTGTCTTTAGGGGTGACCATCATATTGTCTCCGTGGCCCCTCTTTGGGCAATGCCAGACACTTGTCTTCTTCCGTGATGGGCAACTTAAAGCTCTGTGAGATTGGCTGCTACTTCTAGAGTAGAGGATGGGTCTTTGAAGCAAAGGGAGCATTAGTTAGTGAAGCACTGTCCTATCATCAGCTTTGGAGGGTCTCTTGGTCATGCAAGGAAGGAACTGCTTGGGAACTAAGGAGTGACTTGTTTTTAGTATGTAGGAATAAGCAGGGGCAGGTTATACCAAGCTGCCCCCTCCTCAAAGCATCAGCTAGCAGGGACAGTTCTATCCTTATAAGTGTCACCCTTCTGGTGTTTGCTTGACATCAGAATCAACTTTTAATTAGCCGAACAAATGTGTTTAGTGTTGTTACAAACAATCTTCAAGACATTCATATCTGACTTCATAACACATTATGGCAGGAAGGTGGGATGGGGGTGGTGGTGGTGGAGGAAAGGCTAGTAGGGGAGAGTTGCAAAGATTTATCTTTCTAATTATTCTTTGCTTAGGGCTAATATTAAAATTAGTTTTAATTCCCCGAGCACACAGCAGCTCAGGAACATGCTGGGAGTTGGGAAGGCTGATCTAGGATTTTAAATTTGCTCATGATAGACACACTCCGTAAACAGTACATTGGCAGTACAAAACCAAGCTCTTCTGTCAGAGTGTCTGGCTTAAGACTTCCATACTTCGTGCAGAGCATGAGGGAACAGGTACACTGCCATGTGCCTAGTATTACTCTTGGCTTATAGTAGAAAGTGGTCTTCTGTAGGTACTCCATAGAACTTCATTATTGTTTGGAAGCAAAATAACTCTAGATATGGGGAATAATATACAATTACCAAATGATACAGAATTACTGCAAATCAATACAGAATGGTGTACCTTTTTTTTCTTACCCCCAGTGCCAGAGATGTGTTGTGCTAATGACTTTTGCACCTGCTGAGCATAATTAGCAAGTAATCTGCATGGGTGTGTAATTACTGGGTAAACACATGATATTTGCCAATAACTTCCTGCTAGGTAAGCACCAATGAAACTAACAGGTAGCTATTAGCACTAACTTTAGATGGCATGAGGACTGGCTCCAACATTGGCTTAAATTTGAGCTTTAGTGGAAACTTTCTTCAAGGAATATGATTCACTTCATGAAAAAGTCCCTTCCAACATCATGCCCCTCTAGCTTTTTAATTGGACTTGGAAACGTAAACACCACACATCCCAAGAATCTTCGTCATAGATGAGAAATAATGTGACTCTCAATATGCAATGTTTAAGGATACACTTGAGGCTGGGTCCAGTTTCCTCATGTATAAAATGGAGATAAGTCTGTTCCATGGGTTTGTTTTGTCTACTGAATAGAACAATTAGCATGGGACCTAGGTTAAAAATATAGAAAATTCCATAAATGTATGTTATTAAAACTATTACTCCAACCTAGCTGACACCATGGCGGCCTGGGAATCTTACACAGAAAATTATAGAAGGCACATATACGGTTAGGCACGAATTAAAACTCCACTCATTCCAACCACAACCTTAGTAACAGCTAAGCTTTTAAGAAAGAGAGTAGTGCTTTTTTTCTGAGTCCCTTGCACACAGCTGCCCCTGCTTCATTCTCTCCTCCCCTTGCCCCTCACTGCCTGCCACCCTTTGAGAATTTTCTCCTGCTTAAAATATCACAAGCTCTTGTCCTATGAATGCAGAAGAGTAAATGTCTGAAGACATTGAGATGTGCTTGGCCCAAACCCTATAGGCATATTAGGCATGCCTCTCCCCTATCCAATTATTTTCATGTTTGAATCAACTCTCCTCACAAAACCTGAGATTTGAAGAATGTGACTGGTAGAAAGCTGTGGGCAGAAAATAGAACTTGAGGATGGCTTATTGCTGACAAAACCTGCTATGTACCACATCCCTAGTAAGACTACTTCTGCCACAGAGGAACACTGACTTGCAAATATCCTGAGTAGTCCTTGAATTCTTCACATCTTTGTCTTTGTCACTAATACCCCATCTTAATAAAGCATCACCGTTACCTGGGAGCTCTCTGACATCCCACATGCTTTTCTACTCAGAGATAAACTTATAGGGGTCTAATCCAAATTTCACCCAGAGTGCCTCCAACAGAAAAGTATTATCTTGTCAACTGTGGGATATGTTTCAGACCTTAGCTTTCTTAGAGTTGAGCCCTAGTCATGTTATTGACTACCCAAAAGAACACACAAAATCCACATAGGTAATATCCCTCTATCTGGGAGTCAAATGGTTGGTGTGACTACATAGCAACTAATATAATAAGAGGATTTTCTTTGGGTATTAACTTGAATCGACATTACATTTTTGAAGTACTTTCACTATGGCACAGTTTTACAAATATTTAAATAACTTCTCAGAAATGAGTAAAACTACATTGATTTTCACTAGATACAATTTCTATTTGAAGGTTTAATTTTATTTATTTTTGCTTTGAATAGTTAATCAATACATTCATCCTTTCCAGATTGGAAAGAAGCAGCATCCAATGCAAATGCTTCCTGTGAGTCATGATCCACATCACCACATCCTGAACTCACCCAGTTATCTTGACTCATCCTAAAGAGAGTCTATCAAATAAGTAAATCTACCACATAAGCCCTTTCCTCCTTTTATTTGGTATTTGATGAGATACAATTATACTCTTCTAGCTTAAGTGTCTTTATTAGGAATTTCCAAATATTTTTAAAGGACTTAAATTCATTTTCATATTTATATAATCTTTACATCCTGAAAACTGGGTCTCAGATTTTATAACTCATAGGTTTTTCCAACCATGTAATTTTTTGTTTGAATGCTGGTTCTTATCAAATGAATTCTTTCCCATGTCCCAGGTGCCTAGTGGCACAGATGTAGGATCTGTGTTTCTTCAGCAAACGGACTATCTCATATTGCAATTCAGATATGGTAGGGCTAAAAACTACTATCTCCCCTTGCAAAATTAAATAGAAAATTAGCTTAAGTTTCCAGTTTCTTTCACTCCACCCTTTAATGGAAGAGTGCCAGGGTGTCAATTACCCTTAGGGATTACAGGTACAGGGTTACTCGGTGCCTGGCATGTGTTAAGTGAAGGATGCCCTGTGACATTCGTGCCCTTCCCATGATGTTGGGATTCTTATCCCACTTCTGAGTAAGGCAACAGGACTCAAAGGGAGAAATTTTGTTTGTATTTACACTGTTGGTGGACAAATCAGGGTTTTGAATTGAAACTGTTTTCCAGGTCCTTCTATGCTCATCTTTCCTTATTAGCCTGTTTTGATGAAACTTCAAAAGCTAACAAACGTTGGGAAAGATGTAGAGTAAAGGGCACTCTTACTGATGAGAATATAAATCAGTACATGGAGAAGACAGTACAGAGATTCATCAAAATATCAAGTCTGGAACTGACACATGACCCAGAAATCCCACTACTGAGTAGACAGAGGAAACAAAACTGATATGTTGAAAACATGTCTTGCACCATCCTGCTCATGGCAGATAGCCAAGACATACAAAGTGTCTAGCAACTGATGTATAGGTAAATAAGAGATTAAAATGTATGTGTGTGAAAGGAAACACACAAAGGAATAGTGTGGATATTATTTAGCCTAAAATATAAGACAATCTTGTCATTTATGGAAAACATGGGTGAAGCAATAGGATACTATATCAAGTGAAACAGACCAGATGGGAAAAGACAAATGTGGTTAAAAAAATATGATCTCTCATAGGCAAGAGCCTAAAAAAGTTAAGCACAGAGGCAGAGGTAGAATGGTGGTTACCTGAGGTCAGGGAATATGGGGAGATGTTGGTCCAAGAGCACAAAATTCCCCTGAGGTGAGTACAATGTGTACTTTAGGATGGCAGCTATCATCACTAGCAATATATTCTATTCTTAGAAAACATTGGAATAAGGGAAGTTAGTTGTATTCACCATAGAAATAACTACATAAGATGATGTTTAAGTTTATTAACCATATTTAGCTATTTTACAATGTACATGTGTTTCCAGACATCATACATTCACATAATTTTACCTATCAATTCAAAATAAACATATCTGAAAACAGTGATAAAATTTAGAAAATTTGAAGGCAACATGTGAAACTGTCATGGCGAAGGAAGTAGGCCAACTCATTCTAAGACAGTGATGTGGTACCCAAAGCCAGAGTCTATCTATCCTACCCTGATTTGGGAGCAGTAGTGCAAAACTTCCCTGATGAGAATGTTAACTACTTGAGAACCTGTTTGTCTCCTCTGATTGTCAGGGCATATATTCACATCAGATATTCTCCTGTAAGGAAGAAGATACAAGTCACATGACAGCCAGTAATGGGGAGAGACCTGGAATGAATGCCTACCTCTCTGTTCTTTGTTTTAAAATAGGATAATTTGTGTTTTGCCTGGTGTTTATTTTCACCTCTATTTTAAAAACTTCTTGAAAATGACATATTCATGGAAGGATCATATTGCCAATGGCATCTCTAAGTTATGATGGGGAGGAAAGGTCCCTTCTCTATTTTTCTTATTGCCACTTTTATCAGCTCCACGTAGAAACATGGAGACCAAAGCTGGAAACTTTTACTTGGATAAACTGCAAGATTAAGACAACTCTCTGGAACTCTCACCTCTGATCCCAGTGCACTCTCCTTGGTATCCAACAAAAGTGTGAGTCTCATGTTGATGGCCTGAGAAAATGGAGCCCCTGGCAAATGATTGGGACTAAAGATAGAGACTTCATAAATGGGATGAGTGTGCTTCTAAAGAAGGTCTTGCTTTTCTGTCATGTGGTAACACAGGGTAGTGAAGCCCACAGACAACTTGGGAATCGGGTCTTCTCTAAACACTATACTTGCCACAGGACCTTGATTGTGAAATTTTCAACCTCAGAACTGTGAGACATAAACTCCACTGTTTTTTAAGCTACCTAATCTAAGGGATTTTCATAGAGTAGTCCCAATGAACTAAGACAAGAGGCTCACATTTGTTCTTACCATTTTCCAAATCAGAAAACTAAGATGAAAAGAGGCAAAGGGGGAGTTTCCAATGGCAGCCACTGCTACCATGCACAAGGCCGAATAAGTAAGTAGGTTTGGCCTGTGTCCAGGGACTCTGCTGTTTGGGTATGTGTGCTGAACCATGGGTCCAAAGGCCCTGAGAAAGTAAAGGTGAAACACACCCCATTGGTGCTCAGCCCAGTGTCCCCAAAGGCACTATGCAATTTTCCTGAGTAGCTAAGGAACCATTTCATTCAGCACATACTGGCAGTTCCAGCAAAAATGCATCAAGCCTGGGGATTCCTTCCCCAATGGGAGAATCGCACCTTAGCAGCTGCTTCTAACACAGGATGCAATCACTGCCAGCCAGTCCCTCCCACTCCCTGAAATAGTAAACATCTGCCCAAAGATGGCCCATTAGTAACAGTCCTCACTCCGGCAGGTGGTGGTTTGGATTTCTTCTACGCTTTCTGCATGATTCCCCCATCTCCACTGCCTCTTGGAACATGCCCTGACACAGCCTGTGGGCTGCCCCAAGCTGCCTTTCTCTGCTTTTCTCAGCTCAAGGCACTTTCCCCTCCAGGAGCACAAACTCTGAGCTGCCACATTGTTGTCAAAACAGATGGGAGACAGCCACAACCCTGCTGATGCCTCTTGCACGGACAGAGCTTTTGTCACAAGCAGGACTTGTAGGAGAGGAGCAGGGGGTGAGTGAGCTTCTTGGTCACAGAGGCCGCTTAGGGATAAGAAATTTTGTTTGTTTGTTTCCCGTTGTCATTGGTAGAGTACCCCCTGCTCCACAACTCCCCTTGTCCTTCCTCTGTTCCTGAGGCGTCAACTTCAGCCAGCATGGCAAGCAGCATGCTGACAGCAAAGTGCTTCCAACTATCTGCCACTCCAGATGTCATGAGCAAGCTCACACTTAGAAGCCATGTAGGACAGTTATGAATTAATTCCTTAGCAGAGGGTTTTGCTCTATCATGCAGCGACATATGAATTACTACTTATTTGCTCCTGTATTTCCACATCAGAGGCAATTATGGAAGGACTGCAGGGTACTTGCAAAACCCCCACAACTTAAAATCCCTATACAATGCTGAATGAGTGACATGGTAGAGGATTGCAGTGAGATAGGGCGGGGAGAGGCAGGGACCCATGAAGACTTACACAGCAAAAGGAAACTATACATGTGTAAGGACAGAGATGGAAGTGTCCAGTATTTTTGGGAAGGTTCTGCAGCTTGGGCTTCCCTGGTCCAATAGGGGAGGAGTTTGTGGGTTTTAGGAGAACAAAGATCTCTGCCAGTTCTAGGGGATTTGAAATTCTGCTCAGCCAGCAGCCAGCACCTTTGTCTGCCGAACATTTGTCTGTCTGTACCCTTGGAAAAGTCATTTCCCATACTAGGTTCCTACTTTCCTTACTTTTAAAATGAGAACAAGTCTCTCAGGAGAAGTGGAGATGTCACTGATAAAATATTCCATCCAAAGACCCACAGCCATGGAGAGAGGCTGTATCCTGGCTCAAGGATACATATTTTTATATTTATAAAAGACTTGTCAAAACCCAGGATGCCACCAACTGGGGAGGATAAATCCCTCTATCTCTCTTTTTATTTATTTATTTTGCTTGTAATTGACAACAAATTCATAAAACAAAGAGGCTTTTTTATTTCATTTTTTGTCAATAAACTTGGCAATGGAAATAACAATTTGAACAGCAATTTCCCCCTGGTCTGAGCTGAAATTGGCTCTGGATGAATTGTTTTTCAGTTTTCACATGCAAATTGTCTCTGTACCCTTTCTCCTACAGATAGTTGGGGGCCATTCCCAGTTTCAGGACCACTTCTCTGTCCAAACCTTTGTTTCCTGGTGAGAGCATTCGTTTATGCGGCAATGTCTCTGATGCCCTATGCCCAAACACCCAGTTAGAAGAGGCTGGGCTGTAAGACCTGGGAGGACTGCGGGTACTGCATGACTTTAGGCAGAGGATGCTGGCAGCCTGTCCAAGCAGGGTGGAACTGGGCATAGAATAAAGATGTCTTGAGGCCAGTTCAACCTTGTCCCAGCATATCTCATTGACCTCCTTCTTCCTTACTCCCAGAATCACTGCTCAGACTCTAGCCAAACCTTAGGATGGTAGCCCATATTTAGTTCTCATACACTCAAAAACATTTTGACTTCAAAGTCTATTTTATTACTATTTCCATACTTTGTAAGCAGAACAAATAACTGGTGGTACGTGTGTGTGCTAATTGCTGAATGGAGTATGTGTTATTCTTTTGTTTAAAAAGAAGAGGAATGCTGAGACATGACACATATTGACTATAAGTTTATTATAAGGCCCAACAGAATGGGGAGACTAAGAAGAACAGGGGTAAATGGCTGACCGCCATGGCCGGTCGCCATAGAGAGATAGAGCGAGCGTATAGGTGGGAGACAGAGTAGAAAGGAAGCTGAGAGGAAACAGAGCGGGGAAACAGAGAGAGGAAACAGAGAGCATAAATGGGCAGGGACTTGTCTTTTAAAGGGGTCCTCTGTATCTGCGTGCAGACTTAGTTCCCATGGAACCTTGGGCTGATCAGGGTACTGCCTGTTCCACCAGGTAACAGGGGCAGGCCAGCATAATGCCTGAACCTTTCAGTATGTGCATGTGAAAATTGTTCTTTGTTTCTCTAAAACACAAACTTAATTGAACTCTATGTAAAGGACTTCCCAATGATATTGGCCTGTGACTTTTGACCACATAAACCTCTATCCATACCAGTAGTTCTGGTCCTCACTCAGAATATTCTAAACCCAATCAAATGTTCTTAAGAATTCTGATCAATTGTCTCCTGTGATGGTAACACTGAAAATTCAGGATGATCCAGGCTTCAGAGAGACATAACCAAATGGAAATTTAAGTCTTGGTTCCACCATTTGAAAGCAATGTTAGTTATTTTCCATATACAATGTTTGGATTGGGACAAAAGTCTTAGAGGATTTGGACATCTCTAGCTGGTTGACATATCTTTTCCCATTACACACACACACACACACACACACACACACACACACACACTGATTCCCTTCCTTTCTATGACTGAGAACACTGACCTGCAGAAGCAAGGATAAGGAATGTAAAATCCAGCCCATTTCTGAGGGCTGTATCCTAAACAGTCAGTGGCCACTCCTTTCTGTCAGGGAAGGAAGAATTTCAAATTACAATCATCCTTTGAAAGCAATGCCTAGTTTCTCTGATTTCTATGTGATAAGATCATACTTTGATCACATAATTCTTCCACATGTTAAAATTCCCACTGCAACAGTGATGGGTGAATAATGCATTTATATGTAAACAACATGTCACCCCTCCAAAAGCCCAACTTTGTGTGTGTGGTGTGTGTGTGTGTGTGTGTGTGTGTGTGTGTGTATGTGTGTGTGTGTGTGTTGGAGGGTGGGCACTGTGTTCCTCCCACACCTTAAAGAAAGCTACATCTAAACCCCCCAAACCCATTTCTTTCCTAGATTTTTTAGTGTAAATCATTCTCAAGAATTGTAACTTCCTCCTTGAGTAATCTGAAACACTTCAGGTTCATCTTTTTCCTTTCCTGTTCCTACTTCTAATCAATTTCCTTTCACACATTCCTGTCCCCCAGATAAATCAAAGGCCAATTTATCTTCTTCTCCCCTATTCTCTACCTCCTTTCATTCCATCTCCGGCTCATCACTAATCAGCCAGTAGCAAGCATCTGCATGTACATTCAGTGCATATCTCATATTTCTTGTTTGCAGTAAAGAACAGTGCCTCAAATTCTTCAAATGCTCTGGCAACGAAGAAAGCTGCTATTAACAGCAAGGAAACAAAGTAAAATACTTAAGGCAATTAGAGAACAATTGGAGCTGGAGATCCTATTAGTAACTAATAACATTTATATACAGCTTTTCAGAGCCCAGCGCCCAGAACAACCTGAATTTCATTTGATCTTCACAATAATATGCGATCAAGTCCAACAATGCAGTGCGGGCACACAGGGGAAGCATGATGGTAAAATGGCCTTTATTAGCAAATGGAGGTAGGCTTGAATCACAACTGTGCCAGCTGCTACTCTGTGTCAGCTATTGCATGGGCAACCTGGTGGGTCAGCACTGTGCTGTGTTGGTGTTCTCATCTCTCAATCATTTATCATAATCCAAAATGTATTTATATAATTAATAATAATGGATATATACTACCTGGTCCATGGCTAGTGGGATATATGATGAAACGAACAGGCCACAGGAATTTTGCAAGTTTATCCAAGGTCATACAATCAGTGAGGGCAGAACAGACATGCAAATTCAGGTATTCATACAGTGATGGTTCTATCTGAACCATGACAACATGACCATTCAATTCTCTGACCTTAATGTGCATACCAATCAATGAGGTCTTGTTAATATGCAGATCTTGGTATGGTTTAGTGATCTGAGATGCCATGTTTCTCACAGGCTTTGAAGCTGTCTGGTTCACAATGGTAAAAGCTGTATTAAACAGATGTGCTTAAGGTGGTGAGTGCTTGCCATATACAGGGTATGAGCCAGGGGTTCTGGGAGCACATATGTAAACATATACAGGTGGAAGGTGGAAGACAATAAAGAAAACTCACGGGCATTTGCAAATGCTAATGGAAGAGATGGTGGAGAGCCTTGAAAGATTTACCTGAGAAATATAACTTTGATGCAAGATATCCCCTGAAACTTTAAAAAAAAAAAAAAGGAGAAATTAGCATGTCACTTTGAGAAGAGACAGAAAGCAACCATGACCTTGGTGTAGAAAGCAGAGGTTTCACAGATAGGACCAGGACTTTGGTAGATAGCATGGGAATGAAAAAAGAAAGAGATATACGAGCCACTGGGGCTGTGTTTCCTGGAACACTAGTTTGACTTTGCAAAATCATGTTATTACGGAATGAACCCTTTCACACTCATCTCTTGGCCATGTGTCCACTTCCTTTCACCTACTCTCCTCTGGGAAGTAAGAGTTTCTCCCAGATTCAGAAGCCTGACCTTGAATTCCAGGCTTCAGGACCATTTGATAAATAAATTATTTTCCTTATTACTTACCCAGCCCTGGGTATTCTGTTACAGCAGCAGAAAATGCAATGGGTTCAGTTCCAAGTAGTCTTCTGATCCTCAGAGCTTCCGTCTCTCCATCTGTAAAGAGCACATCCCCAGTTTCAGAGGCCACTGCAAGGGTTAACTAAGATAATGCACATGGATGTCCTTTGAGAACTCGAAAGCTCAATGGAAATTAAGGAACATTCATTATTATTAATTTTCTCATGCAGAATCTGACACATTAACACTGAATTACTAAAGTAACAAAAGAACAGAATGTGGTGAATGCATGGATGTAAAGAATGAAGAATAAATAACCAAAAGTTAACCAGAGATCTAGAAAAATCTAAGAAAATAGCTGTGCTGCTTAATGGGGTACAGGGTCAGGGATTCCCCTAAAGGACTTCTGAGGTTCAAAGATAATAAATCTCCCTTCAATTTTGTGCCTGTGGGGGTCAGAGGACAACTTTTAACACTTGTTCTCTCTCTGTCATGTGGGTCTCAGGGATCAAACTCAGGCAGTCAGTCAGGCTTGGCAGCAGTACGTACTTTTACCCTCTGAGTCATCTTACTGGTCCAAAGCTAGAAAATCTTATGAGACTTGATCCCCCCTCCCAGTCCAGTGACAGGAAACTTAATTGATTCTCTAAATGAACAATAGGATTCATTTGAATTCTCTCACCTCATTCTCCCTTGTGTGTCTCTGGCAATGTTCTACTGAGCCCTGTCCCACAACCTACAGGATGGAGGCTAAACAGAAGCCACCAGAAAGAGATACCATGGGTGCCACAAAATGTAATGCTTACAAAGCTCATTGGGCAGTGCTTGGCATGTCATAGGCTCTCCTTCTCCCTGCTCCTTACCTTCAAAGCCATGGTACTCATTATAAAAACATTTAGCACTTGTCCAGGCCAAATACAAACACCATTAAAGCTCAAATAAGCCCAAGAGGCCTTGAGTCCAAGCCTTCTCCATTTATAGCACACCCTTCTACTGTCATGCAAATGAGGAAACTAAGGCCTATGGAGGAGGCCGGTGAAGGGCATCTTTCCTTATATGGACAGCTGCAATACTCTTAGCATCACAGTTCTCCCAGAGACTCTGTAGGGACAAACATATCCAGGAAACTAAGGGGAGAATACAGCTGCTGCATCCACTGACCTATGGAAGGTTGCTCTCTAGCTGAGGCCCATTTTTTTCCATCAAAGGAAGAAGTATATTCCTTCTGAGCTGGACTATTAATTAAAATTCAGTGATGCTAATTTTACTGCCAACTTAGGAGATTCTTATTACATTTATTTTCCAGGTAATTGCTGCTTGTACAGAAGTTCAAATAGATGTCTTTTTAGATGGTGCAATAGATGAGAATTATAATCGTTACATTCCTCACCCTTCATTTTGTTCCCTCTAATTCTAAAGCGGGCTTCCTTAAATTATACTGAGAACTCTCTCTACCCCCTTCTTCTTTCCTCTTCTCTTCACCCTCCCTTCTTTCTGTCTCTTTCTACCCGGTCTAGCTCTTCCTTTCTTGTTTCTTTCCTTAACAGTAGAATTCATTGAGGCATGAAATATCAAAATAGTTTCTGTTTTGTTCACAATTTTACCATACCACTTCCCTTCAGCGGAAGAACCCAAAATAAGCCTTTCCTTATGTATGGAAATGTATACAAATGTACATTTTCTTAGATCATCTGTGTTTCTCTCCTGTTGTATCCCCAAATTACAGATGAATAAACAGATATTTAGATTCACAATCCCCCAATATTACACAGCCAGCCAGTAAGTGGCAGGCTCTGATTCTCCTTCCTAGTGACTCAAGAAGTAAAGTAACCAGTGAGAGGTTGTGTGCCCAACCTTCTGGACCAGAATACATCAGACTTTGAAGAACAATCACAATGTACTAGCCCTCCTAAAGAGATTCAGAGTCAATGCACGGGGAGGCAGCTTTACCAGCTAGGAACAAAGCATGCAAGCCAGAGGTGGAGGGTAACCATTCAACATCAGGGCACTGTTTCCCCCTCCTCTTCCTTTCTTAAGACCTTTTCCTTTCTTTCTTACAGCATGGAATCCCACTTTACAGACTCTAGTAGGGTAAGGCCACACCTGCAGGCAATCAGGCAGTCTTCTGGGGCCCTAGCAGGAACAAGCCCTAGCAACATCTTTCAGGGTCAGGGAGGCCTTAGGGAAGTAGTGAGATGTGAGCTCCTGCAGAGTCAGCTTTGAGGCTGTTGGCTCTTGTGCTCAGCAAGAGGCTTGGATCTTTGAACTTGAGCAACAATTAATCCTGCACGCCTGGGAAGGTGACGTTTGACAGGGAAGGCATACATTAATTTTAAAATTTCAGTGGTAGCTGCCATCTATTGTATCCTTATTATGTGCCAGGCATAATACTAAGCACTTTACATGCTTGATCTCCATTGTCTCAACAATCTTGTAAGATGGGAACTGTGATTATAATTAGCTCTGCTTTACAGGTGAAAAAAAAAGCAAGAAAGAAACTCAAGGCTCAATAAATGAAGTAACCAGTGAGAAGGCATGGGAACAAACTTCATGGAGCTAGGACTTAAATCTGGTCTCTCTGGCTCCCTGCAAATTGGTCACTAAAGTTCCCACCTAGAAGTCTACAGTGGTGTAGGGGAGGATTATGAAAATAGAAAAATGAAGAACTGTGTCTACAGCAATGTCATCATAACAAGGTTTAAGCCTCCAGAGGAGTATGGTGTATCTATCAGTAGCCTAGAAAAAACATTAACATGTCTATTTATGCATAATACCATTCTATAACAGTATGTACATGTGAGGTTCATAATGTAAATATTAGTAAGTTAATATGTTTGCCAGACCTTTCTCCATATCTGTACAGTCTCCCTCTATCAAGGCCTCTCCATTAGGGGATCCACAGGGATGATCCCAACTAAGTATCCAAGAAGTGGTGGAGATAATGCCATTGATGCCCTTCCCCTTTAATGAGATTGATGTCTACCTTGGTTACCATTCCTAGAGTCTTCATCTAGTAACTGTTTGAAGCAGCAACAGGCACCCACAGCTAAGCACTGAACTATACTACTGGAATCCAGTTGTGGAGAGGGAAGAGGGATGAGCAAAGGAGCCAAGACGGTGCTGCAGAAACCCACAAAAACAGTTGACCTGACCTAGTGAGAGCATGGAGACCCTAGTCATAAAGCTAGGGAAATGGCATTGGACTAAACCAAGCCCTCTGAATGTGGGTGCCAGCTAGGAGGCCAAGACAGTCTATGAGACTTCTAACAGTGGATCCAGTCTTTAATCCTAGAGCACAAATGGACTTTGGGATCCCATTCCCTATGGAGGGATACTATTGCAGGCCGTATACAGCAAGGAGGGCCTAGGCCCTCCCCCAAACGATATGACAGACTTTGAAGGTCCCTGGTGGAAGGCCTCACTATCCCTGGGGAGAAGTTGGGGGATGGGTTGGGGGGGTTGGTGGGGAACATGGGAAGATGGGAGGGCGAGGGAATGGGGGATGGATATGTAAATATGAATAGTAATTAAAGGATTTAAACAAAAAATAATAAATACCAAAAAGTTAATATGTTTGTCATTTACAGAAGTACATATGGGAAACTTTCTCATATTTATCTTACAAACAGGGATCAGAGATACTCTACATCTTCAGATGTAGAATTGTCTGATATTAGAATTCAGGAAGAGGCTTAAAGCTTCCTAATGTTATGTCCTGCTTCCCACAACCCTGGCTATAAGTTCTATAGTTAACCTCAAGGATTCTTGTAAGCATTGTGAATTTGCATTTTTACAAGATGTTTTGTTGTTGTTGTTGTTGTTGTTATTTCATAGCATTGGAGTCTTTCCAAAGACTGGTCTACACGAACCAGTTCTCATCCAGTGAATCACTCACTGTTCATCCCATTGACCCTGTCAACATTGAACTTGTACAGTGTAGTGGGCAGCAGCACTGCCCCAGATTGCTTCTTCCAGTGACCAAACACACAAACCTGTTAAACCCAGCAAAACTCCACCCAAGGTCCTCAGAGCCTCATGAGAATCCTGAACACATAACCTCTGCAGTAGCTAAAGTGTATGCTATTGAGCCTGCAGCCTAGTGATGGCCTCTTCAGTGTTCATCTCTTCTGGCCACAACATCTTCACATAACTTCTCTTTTTGTGTTTATGAAGTGAAAACACCTTCAATTAACAGAACAGGGCCAAAGATCCCGCAGAAGAAGTCTGGCAGGCCCTGACAGGAAGCTAGTGAGATGACAATGTGAAGAGTTTCCCACTGACTTGAGGGTAATCATCAGCACCTACACAACTGGAACTGTGAGTGACAGCATGAGGGGTGTTGTTTGAAGTTGAAAAACACTCTGGCTCCTGCATGAGTGATCCTGTAGTTAGGATGACAGTCCTCTTGACTGCTACTATAAAGTAGAATATACACTGCTTCTCATACTATTTCCAAATTCCTGACACATAGTGTTGTGTTTATTGACCATTGAGCCAAAGCTATTTATTTATTCACCAGTAAGGCTGTAATAGTTACCACCAGCAACTGGTCCAGTGGCTTCCCCTTTGCAGCTACATTCTATGGAACCATTTGAGTTAGAAATATAAGCATGGGATTGCAGGGGGTGGGTAGGGTATAGTAGAGGAGAGATTCTGCTTTGCCAGCCACTAAATAGCTTCTGCTTGGAAAGGTCTGTTATACCAATCTGTGAAAGGGGCCAGTTTCAGTCCCTTAGAGAAATGTAGATGGATGAAGCTGGAGTGACATTTCTAATGTTGCTCTTCACCGTTGTCCTGCATCTGAGACATGTCTCCCAGAGATGATGGCCAGAGATGGTTCTGCTCCCACATGGTACCAGCCAGAACTTAGAGATTTAAAGACTTTCTCAATCCCATAGAACCTGCTCTCAAGCAATGTTTGACTTGATTGGCATAAATGCCACAGCTCTCCAGCCTCTTGAGTGTGATGAAGTAGAAGCACTGTCCAGGGGGACTGAGCTCCAGACACTCACAGAGAAAATTTGTTTGGTGCTGTGCCTTGTATAGGTGCCCTCTTGGTTTCAACTCCCACTTTTCTACTGGTATGCCTGGACATCCCAAAGACACTATTGAGATCTTGTTTCAGGTTGTTGCTGGAGAGACCCAGTTTCAATTGCTATTTCTCTAGGTACAGTTTTGAAACAAGTAAATCTCATGGAAGAAAGGATGCTAAGAGCTGTCTCATGGAGTTCTTGAGCAATTGAAGGCCACACTTCGAAGACCTCTACAATTTTTCTCATATCCTCCTCTTCACAATAGCATCCTCAAGGAATCATGTTGCCTGTTTCTTTTATGGATGAGTACATTCTGTTAAGAATATGAAATAGGTCAAGTCACTAAACCAGAGAGAATTCCCAATTGTTTGTGTTTTTAGTACTGTGTTAACCCCTGGGAGCACATCCACAGTTATAACACCATCCCTGCTCTCAAGTTAGAGAGATAAGACATATGGGGCAATTAGGTTCTAACCCATGCCATTTTGACAGAAGTAATTCTTTTCAACCCTTGGTCATATGTCATAAAGCCCATTGAGATGGTGACCTGGTCCTTCTGTCTAGATGGAGCAACTCAGAGCAGTCTGTGGAGAACTGTCCTTGGCCAAACCATTTATCTTAATGTCTGTGTCATATACCAGCTCCTACCATAGAGATATCTCAACAAACAATACGTCAATGATGCATGACTGGTCTGAGCATTCAAGACACCAGTCTATTGATGTGTTCACCACTTTATGCCACTTTGGCAAAATATCTGAATTTTAAAGGTATAAACATTATTCTGGCTTTATTCTGGATTACAGTCCATGATCAACTGGGCCTAGGATGATACAGGACACCATGACAGTAGGAGTGCATGAAAGAGGAGGCTGCATACCTCCTGGAAGTTAGGAGGCAGAAATGGATGAAGGGACCAGCAATGACATATATTCTTCAGGGCAAACCCACAACAATCTATTTTATCCAACTAGGGCCCTTTTCCTAGTTTCTACCACCTGCTAATCATGTCATCAAATCATGAAGATATCAAAGGAGCAATCTATTGACCTGGTTAGAACTCTCACATAACCATAATCTCCAAAAGTTTCACTCTGAACATTGCATTGACCAGAGTGGAAAGGCACTGTATCAGAACCACAACACTTGACTAGAAATGGAACTGATCAAGAATCATGGCTTTACATTAGAACACTTCCCCAGGACCAGCATGAAACAAGTCTTTGGCTATGGCCATATTCTCCTTTGATCCTTTAGCTTCCTTTGTCTCCCATCCTGCTTATATTTTTCTTCTCCTACAAGCTATCCCCTGGCAAGCATGTCCCAGTCTAACCCCAGGAAACTCAACTGAAAACACTACACTCAAGAGCCATCTGTGGAGTTTTACAGAGGGATCCACAATTGGGCATTTAAACATTCAGACTTACTGAGCACAAGTCTATAGATTTGGGGGTTGGAGACCACATGACTGTACATTTTAAAGCCTAAAGGATATTTCAAATATACCAGGTTATTGCTCAACTTTTTATTTGGAAAACTTCAAACTTATGGAAGTAATGAAAGAATAATGTAATGATGAACACCTACACACTCTTCATCTAGACATAGCAATTATGAACATTTTGCTGCATTTTCTTTTCTCATTCTCTGGCTCCTCCTATATCAAAAATAATTTGCAAGTACGTTGTAGACATCATGACACTTCCTCCTTTGATACTTCAGCACTTATTATCTATGAATAAAGATAGTTTCCTACACAATACCATTACCACAATCACCCCAGAGGAAAGGAGTATCAGTTTCATAATATTATCAGAATATGTTGTCCATATCTAAGATATATGCTCATGTGTTTAGGCCAAGAGTTAAAATTTCCTCATCTGTAGATACAGTGCAAGTTCAGGCATAGAAAGAATCTCTAATGGTTAAAACTAAAGGGAACCCTTCAAGGAAGAACTGGTGATTTTAATAAGTTTGTGAAAGACAAATAAACAGGAGGATGAGAGAACATGCTTGATAGAAATAAGTGATCATGCACACAGGAACACACAGAATGGGAGTCATGTGACCTTCAGTGTGGTGGTAACTGAGTACAGACCACAGGCTGGGATTCTCTGCTGTATTTTAGAGCATAAAGTAAGCTGGGTGTATCTTATGTAGTACAGAGATAGAGCAACTTAAACTATCAGACACTGCATCCACATTCTAGAAAAATTAAGACACTGAATTTGGAAGAGTTCGGTAGAAATTTTTAAAACACATTCTAGTGAACTATAAAGAACAATGTTTGAAGGTTTGGGGTCAGGATTAGATTGAAGATTTTATCACTGATTGAAATGCATTCAAATACTGATTCTATAAACACTCCCTATGCACATATTATGTGCCAGGTTGCCAATCTAAACATAGGAAACAGAAGGCCTGAAAGAAAAATTAGACAAGGTTCCTGATGGAGCTTTAATTCTTATTAGTATGTGTATTGAGTGGGAGGGGGCCAAGAATGACTCAATAGTCAAGTAAATAAGTAAACGAGGAAACATTCGATTGCTGTTGATATGATTCCCATGAATATAAAAGGAACAGGTTTCATATTGATTGACGGTTACTTTAAGTTGGTTATTCAAAGAAATTAACATTTAAAGCACTGTTAAACTAGAGCCAGCTACCAACTTCAAAGAACAGATTGTCAAAAATTTACTCATTTTTATGAGCTACATGGTATCTCAGTGGTGACTTTAAATAGTCCACAGCATTGTATTTAGACAAGTAGACAAATGCTATAAGTCATGGCTTCCTTTTCCCAGAGAGCTGTCAGTTAAATATGTACCAGCACACCACTGCATTACAATTAAACCTCAAGGACAGAAAGACATCAATGTGAAGTACCCCAGAAAGTTGGTGTGTTACCTTCAAAAGGACAATAATCTTACAGGTTTGATAAACACAAAAGGCTGATGTGTGGTGATACAAAGAGAGAGGCATGGGGTGAGGACAGAACTGGGCAGAAGCATGGTCATTTGGAGCCATGGAGGCCTGGTATGGGTCATTGGGTTTTTTATTTCAATGTGATAGAATACACTGTATGTTCCTAAGTATATGAACAGTGTAGTTTGATTCGTGTCTTCAGAGACTGCTTTGATTGTTGCAGAATAGATTGGAGAAAGAGTGACAGAGAAGAATGGAGCTAGGAGTGTAGTGCTTATAAAGCAATGTATGTAAAAATTATTCATTGCAACAGCGCAATGTCAAAATATTGGAAACAGCCTGAATGCCCATCAATAAGAGAGAAAGTAAATTCATAATGGTGTAGTCGTAAAATGGCACTGCTCAGTAGCTGTTTAAAAGAAATGGAGACATTCCTTACTATTAAGAAAACATCCCTAACATATTAGTAAAGGTAAAATTGGTCCAACTGAATCTAAGTGATGCTGTTATTTTTTGCACAAACCAGCAAAGATATAAACTATACTTTTCAAATGCTTGATTATGTACACATTACACATTACCTGATGGGGATTTTAAGAAATGAAGGCTCAAAAACTATTCCACTGTGATTTTTGAAGGTTAAATGGTTCTGAAAATTGCCAATTTCGTGAGATTTGTCCTCACTGTTCTTATGTTTCATTTGAGAAGCACTTTCAGAAACTAGCTGGGGTTTAGAATTATGAGATACAGCTTTTAGCATGTGAACTCTATATTAAAATATAAAATATTGTATTTTGTTAAGTATTTTAATTAGATAGCTATGTAGATAATTGAATGATAGATGATAGAGGATGGATATATATAAATAAATATAAATAAAATATCTATCTATTATATATTTACATATATAAAGAGAGATGATAGGGAATAAGATAGATAGATAGATAGATAGATAGATAGATAGATAGATAGATAGATAGATAGATAGATACATAGATACATAGGTACATAGGTACATAGATACATAGATACATAGATACATAGATAGCACAAGAGAGGGGAAAGCTCTTACTGAGGGCCAAGCTGAAGTTTGTAAAGTTGAAATTAGAACAGTTCTAGAGATGAGGAATGAGTTTGAGATGGATTTCTGAGGCATGGTTGACAGGACTTGCCATTAAATTTTATGTTCATGAGGATTCAATTACAAAAAATAAAATAAAATAAGCAAGACATGCATCCTTCATCCTTGTTTAAGCAATCAGGTGTAGTTTATTGAGCATGTCACCTAGAAACTTGGAGAATCACATCTGAAACTGAGGGTGGGCCTAATGACTTTGTGCCATAAGGCTATTCACCATCACAGGTGTGAAAAAGACAAGGAAGATTCTTTTGTTTTTGTTTATTTGAGACAGGGTTTCTCTGTGTTGTCCTGGCTCTCCAGGAACTCTCTCTGTAAACCAGGATGGCCTTGAACTCAGAGATCAGCCTGCCTCGGCCTCCCCAGTGCCAAGAGTGTGCTGCCACCACCTAGCAAGGAAGAAATTTTTTAAAGGGTTAAAAAAATGTGTAAAGTTTCTGGAAAATTTCAGGTTTCTTTTTTCCCTAGCTCCTAAAATTCCAGCGCCATTGCACAATAGATAAATCAAACAGGATGTCAGGGGGAAACAAACAATTCAAGAACACCAGGACCAGTTTTGTGTTTAAGTGTCCTGGCACCTGTATATCATATATGTATTCACAGTCTTGCAAGGGTGACACTGTCATGGTGCCACCAAGAGCAGCTCTCTGTCTATACAAGGTCATTCAGAATATCATCAGCTGCACACACCCCTGCTTTCAGTGGGAGGTGCGTGGGCACAAAGTAAGTTCAAATAGGGGCAAAACTGAAAGGGTTCTATTTTTTTCCCAAAACTAGCAAATCCAACCTTTAAAAAAATAACTCAAAGAGAAATAGAGCGAAGTTATTGAAGATGGCAATACAGTGACCTGGTCATCTATGGGACAGGGAATAAAAGTGTAGGTGACAAAAACAAGATAAATGGAAGTGTGATCAAAATAAAGTGCTCTTGTGAGATCTAATGGTTGGGAATCAGGGCCGGGGATTCAGGCTCACCACCCAGCAGGGTTTGAAGTGAGCTTGGCAGTGGGGAGAGGAGCAGGATCTCTGTGTATTTGCAGAAGAAACATGAAAACCAGGCTCTGAACACACCAAGCACACCGCTCTTCAGAGAAGGCAACCCCGAGCACTGCGGGCGAGTGTTGGGCTGTTAGCCTTGCATCCTCCGTCAGTTCTAAAACTGGATAATTAAATTCTATCACTCTAATGAAATCGCCGTCATTTATACTGCAGAGATTGTTCATGGAAACTTCATGAGGCTGAGAGGAGGCTAGCCCTAAACAGAGAACACGTGTAGGTCCCAAGGGCAGCTCAGGAGCAAAATTTGGGACTAAGCCTGAATAAAGCCAGATCAAAACAGCTCACGTTCCTTAGATCCTAGGATCCTAGGCTGTCCCCACAGAACAAAAACTGCCATATAATTGACAAGTGTGTACTTCATTTGGTGTTAGGAACATCTGGTCTCAGTTCACCCTGGAGAGATCTATACATAAATTGCTAGGTTAATAGCTCTCTTGTCTCTTCAGAAATCTTCCAGACAAGAGGATGGGACTGTGTATGAATGCATACGTCATTCCTAGCTTCTTTGCTGCTATTATTGGACCCATGAGTGACAAGGAAGGAAGATGGCATGAAACATTTGCAAAATGTGAAATGTATTTATTAATGTACATTTGTGGGATTGTGTCAAAATTTGAAAGCTTGGTGCATTGAACATTATGAAAACTCTTACTGCAAAAGGGAAAAAATGTACTGATGTTTCTGCTTTGGGTATGATGTGATTACCAAAGCCATTGGGATCTTCTTAATACCCTTTGAAGGGCTTACAGGAGTCCTTGGGACAACAGAGGTCCAGGAAAGCTTGATCTTAGAATCTGCTTCATTCTCAACACTCTTCCAAATAGGGCTTGCTACTGACCCTGGCAAGGAGTTCATGAGAAGATCTAGAGATCCAAGCAGATACTAATCTATGTACATTCGAATCATAAACCTAAGACAGGAACCAGGGGTAGGTGGGGGAGGAATGAATTAAGGGAGCGAGTGTGACAGCCAGATGCATTTATTACTCCTGTGCTCCCTCGGCTTCTCACCTGATGAACTTTTCACACCAGAAGTGGAGAAACTCATCAACTTTTCCCCTCTCCGTGCCTTCTGTCTTTTCCCATGTCTCATCTAACTGCTTTGCACTCAACCTGGACTGGCCTTGTTCTCATGTCAACTTTTCCTACAAAGCTCAGGTGCCCTTAAATGACTCAGGAGCCCATGTTCACTGATGAGGAGCAACCTGCTCCAGCTTCGGCAGCATTTCCTTCAGAGCACAGGAATGAGGAACGTTCTTGGCTCCTTCTGTAATGTGAGCAGCCAGGCTCTTCTCCCACTTTGTCTCTCTAGGACAACACTTTGGTGGCCCCTCCTCGATCCTCAGCCACTCCCCCCATCATCTAGATGTTAGGAACAGCTCCGACCAGACCTTAGCAAGATTCTGTAGATGCTGTCCCATCATAGATAACAAAGACCTTTTTGCAAAAGCTACTGCCAATATTTCTAATTCCATCCACATCCTTATGGAAATACAGAGAAAGGGCTATGCTGAGAGTGTCCAATTTCTCAATATTTCATGATTAATAGACTAAACTTACGGGGAACTAAATAAATGGTGCAATTACTTGGCAGGGTTTTTTTTTTTTTTTTTTTGCATTATGCAGGTAAGCCTCTCTCTTCCGAAACAATGCATTTGAGTGCTGCCTGAGCTCACACAGGAATTTAAGACCTTTAGATCAGTAAGCCAGCCAAAGCCTGGACATCAACTCTGGTTTAACCACCATTTATTTGCAGGCTGTGTTGTCATCAGTCCTATGTGACAAATTTACAAAAGAAGAGACACAGCCAAGCACATGAAATATAAGATGATTCCCTGTCTTAAGTACTTAAAGCCTATTACCAAAATAGGTGTGCAATGTTGCTGTTATAAATATCATCCTTAACACCTTTTGATTCTTTTTACTCTGAAGTGTCCAACCCATTATGGAACAAAGAAAGGCCGCCTTTTAAATCTCACTCACCTCGGCTTCCTCAGAGATGGATGAGCCCCCCTGAGCTCACCCTCACATAAAAGCACGGCAGTGCACTGCTGTAAATCTGTTTTACATCAGCTTTTATGTGAATCAGGCCTGGGCTGGGCTTCATTATCTTTTTTTCTTCTAAGCTAAAAATAATAATAAGTAGTCTCCAGCTAACTCGGCTGATGTGCTTTGTAAATAGCATGTGGTCACTTTCGCACAAAGAAATCTCTTGGGAAGCCGAGGACCCTTGGACTTGGATTTGCTACTATGGTAGATGCCATTGGTTTGGTGAAATAACCTTTCTTGGGCCATCTTCATGCTCTGTGCTCTGCATCATGCCTCAGTCTCTGGCCCACAGTGCTTTGCTCTGCAGGACTATAGGAAGGCCCTGACTTTACTGTGGTAGGTACCTAAAATGCCTGTGTTTATACCACAGGAGAAACTTTGTCTGTATCTCAAGTCCTCTGCGAGATCTCCCCAGGACCAGACTACCCATGTTCTGATTTTAGTTTAATTATTAAGAGTTTCAGTTCTCAGCTGAGTGGTGGTAGTGGCACCACCACTTTAATAGCGGCATTTGAGAGGCAGAATTTGATGCCAGACTGGACTACAGAGTGAGTTCGAGGATAGCTAGGGCTACCCAGAGAAAACCTGTCCCCCCATAAAATAAGTTTCAGTTCTCAAATAGGATCAAGTTTTAGTGTAATTCATGCCTGCCCTTTCACCACCAGTTAAGGGACTGGAATATGTAGATATATAAGTTCCCGTATGTAAATGAAAGCAGGTACATTTCCGGCATGCATGTGGAAGTTAAAGGACAACCTTGGGTGTTGATCCCTTGTCTCCACCTTTTTGAGATGAGCTCTCTTGTGAGCTGCGGCATCTGCCAGAATTGTTAGTTAGAAGTTTCTGAGGGATTCTCTCTTCTCTGCCTCCCATCTGGCCATAAAAATGCTGGGATTACAGACATGTTGCAATAAGTCAGTTTACCATGGATATAGGGAGTCCTTGCTAGGTCTTCATGGCTGCATGACAAGCACTTTACCCACTGAGCCAACTTCCAGGCCAGGGGTTATATTTTAATCAACCAATGGTAATTTAACCTGATGAAGGTTGCTGATGTAGAAATGGCTAGGCAGCAAGAAATCAGAAAATAGAACAGTTGGTGATAAGGTTGGGGCAAGTGGGCTGGTGTTTTACGCTTGATGGTTCCCTTGTTTCTGAATGATACACCCTTGCTGAGTTCCTGCTGACTTGGGAATTCTCTGAGTCTGTGTCCTTCTTTCTGGTTGCGTCAAAAGAAGGGTGCGTCCAGCTATCAACTGATCATCACTGGGCTTGGATCCATGATAATTGAACCTAGAAATCGTTTCCTTTGTTGATAGATGATCTGTCTAGAGGAAATATTCAGGAAAATAAAAATTAAATCAGAGCCCGAGCATTTCTCTTGCAACATTTTATCCAGGTGGAATGGGGGCATGCCAACCTATTCACCTCTGATACTTGCTAAGGAGCAGCTGAAATCAAAGTAGAGATGTACAAAGGGAAATCAGCCAACATGTACCTAGAGGCTAGGTAGAGAGGAGTTTCAATATATGGGCATTATCAACAAATAAGGAATCTTAATGTATTTCTTGGAGCACAGACTAATGAAGCAAGTACACAAAGTCATCAGGAACAATGGTGAAGTGAGGCCCAGACTGTCCCTGTGGGATCCTGAAGGCTCTGTGCTGAGAGGGAGTAGGAATGGCAGAAAGGGACCCAAAATGGAAATAAGAGAAGAAGTGGAAAGTAGAAAGTATCATTTTTTAATAAATCTTTTTTATTTAAATTCTTTAATTACTACTCTTATTTACGTATCCATCCCCCCCATTCCCTGGCCTTCCCATTCTCCCATGTTCCCCACCAATCCCCCCAACCCACCCCCAACTCCTCCCCAGGGATAGTGAGGGCTTCCACCAGGGACCTTCAAAGTCTGTCATATCATTTGGGGGAGGGCCTGGACCCTCCTTGCTGTATCTGGGATGCAATAGAATCCCTCCATAGGGAATGGGCTTCCAAAGTCCATTTGTGCTCGAGGGTTAAAGACTGGATCCACTGTTAGAGTTCCCATAGACTGTCTTGGCCTCCTAGCTGGCACCCACATTCAGATGGCTTAGCTGTTTCCCTAGCTTTATGACCAGGGTCTCCATGTTCTCACTAGGTCAGGTCAACTGTTTCTGTGGGTTTCTGTAACACCATCTTGGCTCCTTTGCTCATCCCTCCTCCCTCTCCATAACTGGATTCCAGGAGTATGGTTCAGTGCTTAGCTGTGGATGCCTGTTTCTGCTTCAAACAGCTACTGGATGAAGACTCTAGGAATGGTAACCAAGGTAGACATCAATCTCATTAAAGGGGAAGGGCATCAATGGCATTATCTCCACCACTTCTTGGATACTTAGTTGGGATCATCCCTGTGGATCCCCTAATGTTTCCCCTGAGCCAGACCTCTCTCCACACGTGTACTGTCTCCCTCTATCAAGGCATCTCCTTTCTTGCCCTCCTCTATTCATTTAAGCTCTCCTTTCATTCTGGTTCTTCCCCATCCTCGTGGCTCCAGGTTAACATTCCCAAGGGTTCCGTCTATTAAACTAAGCAAAGGCTCATGTGGAGAACCAAGAAGAGGAAAGAAAGAAGTGTTAAATTAATTTTCACAGAAAAGGGACAAAGGGACTCTGAAAGGAAAATATGTGATTTAAAGACTAGAAGGGACAGTTTTGTGGTCCTTATCATTTTAGTCTCAGGGCAGAGGGAGGTGAGCAGATACTCAGGATAATACAAGCAGGAGAGTGGCCAGTACATAAACACTAAAGCACAAAGGGAAATGTTGAACTACCATGGGAAAAAACTCCCAGATTGTATAGGAAAGAGCCAAAGAGGGGCATAAGCTATGATGCAACCTGAGAACTAGAGGACTCCAGAGCTCTACCGCCAAAAGCATTCAAACCCCTAGGGGAAAAGTAGTAAACAAGACAGAATCAACAAGGAAGTTATATTAGAATGTCCAGTGTTAAAAGGTATGCATCTTTACAGTTAAAAAGCTCACAGAGTAATTAGCATAATCTAGAGATAGAGAACCATGCTTTCAAAACTGCATCACAAGCCAGGAGTTGAGTGACATGTTCACAATCCCAATACTTGGAAAGCTGAGGCAGAAAAATTTCTGTGAATCTGAGTCAAGCTGGGGTTGCATTATGAGTTCCAGGACAGCCAGCCTACACCTTATAAACAAAACATTCACCCCAAGGAACACAAAAAAATAAAATTTAAATAAGACACCACAGAAGGATCCCAATAGGTGCAGAAACAAGTGACTTCCAGAGAATGGGGATGAATCCTATAACTTACCTATTTTTTATTTGCAATGGCATGTAGGAAAATAACTAAGCAATGGTGCCAAGGTTCAGGTTTGAAAGTAATATTTTAATTCCAAATTCTATGCTCACCTGGACAGTTGACCAATACTACCATAGATGAGAAACATCCTTAGGGTCAAAGATTTTATATAACAAGCCTTCTTCCTTGAAAACTTGTATGGGGATAGATTTCATCATAAAGCCAATCCCTAAATGGAAAACCATGTGATCCAAGAAACTTGATTCCTAGGTAGGCTACGGATGGCATGCTCCCAGCACTGATGTCTATAATACCTAAAGAGTGGAAGCCATGGAGGCTGGAGGAAGAGGGCCGAGCTCCAAGGTGAGGTGGGTAGGAGAACAGATTCTACAAGTGGGAGTATAAAGAAATAACACCAGGCATAAGAAAGGCAAGGTGTGACAGAGGATGGGATGCTGTCTCTTCTGAAGGAGAAGTGCATATAAAATTCATACTCTAAAAGGTAACTATGTAGAGTGAAGTGTGGTTCTGCAAATGCAGGGGTGATAAAAGAGAGAAGTTAAATACCTGTCTCCAGGAATAGTCCACAGGGAACTCCCAGAGAAAAGGAGCTAGCCCCAGACATGGCCTCCCTCAGCGGGAGATGAAATGTCTTCTATGGCCCCAACATGGGAACACTGTTGATCAGCATCTGGCTTTCAAAGATCTGTGGACAAAGAACAGAGCCTTGCTTGTAACTGCAGACTAGAATGTACATCATTTATCAACCTTGACAATGTGAACAGAAAGAACATTGTGTATGAAGAAAGGATGAGTGAAGAGTTGGGACTTCCATACTTTCCTGGTACCTAGAGAAAAGTCAGTAAATGAGTAAATACCAGCCAGGGTTGATGCTTTAAAGGTAAGGGTTTAAGTGTATCTGAGAGTATGGCTTTAAGAAGTAAACAAACAGGACAATAACACAGTTTTCACGTATTGAGAATAAGTGTGTGTGTGTGTGTGTGTGTGTGTGTGTGTGTGTGTGTGTGTGTGTGTGTGTTTAAAATAAGATCACTAATAATCTCCTCTCTGACCCTTCTTATTAAGATTGACTAAAGTTGATAAATAAGCAAATAAATACTAAGTAGTTTGTCTAGTCAGGCGCCAGATTAGAATATGGTGTCAGTCTTGGCTGCACATTCAAGGCTCTAAGAACACTGGCATTTGCATCCCAACCAAAATTTCTAATTACTGTGGGTGATCCTACAGCACGCTGATTTTTTTCAATTTTATTACTGTGTATGTGTACACATGTGTGGGGCTAACAATGCATGCCACGGCACATTTGTGAGAGTTAGAAGATAATTCTGAAGACTTTGTAGAGTTGCTCACTTCCTTCTGCCTGTATGTAAATTCCAGGGCTGGAACTCCAGTCATCAGGCTTGAGTGGCAAGTGTCTTTATCCCTTCAGTCATCTCACTGGCCCAGGAGTGTGTATTTTAAAAGTGATTGGAAGGTACCAACAAGACAAAAATCACTTTTCTAATAGAGGATCATATGAGATGAGACCAAGGATTCAGCAGCTTACATCAGTTGGCTCATATCTCATGGTTGTACCCAATTGATATATCTTGATTGGAATGCATCTTAAAACCCATAGAAAGAATTGATAATTGGAAACATTGCTGAGTTACATTGTTAATGTGAGGAGAACCCTATGGTCTGTGAGCATTATGGACTCCAAGATGTTTTAGGAAACTAGGACATTAGACACCAGAGAAACAGCACTGTGTGCACAGTGGAACACTACACAGCATCCAACTAGAGACCCCGTCATTAGCAACAACACAAAAGAGTCTGTAGATCATTATAATAAGTGAAATGAGTCAGACATAGCAAGATGATGCCTCTTGAAACAGAGAGCAGCATGGTAGTTCCCAGGGGCCTGGGATGGACAATGAAAGATGTTACTCAGAGGGTAAAATTTCATTTCACAGGAGGGATAAGACCTGGTGATCTCCTGCACTGCACTGTGGTGACACTTAATAATAACACACACTACCTTTCAAATTTGCCAACAGAGAGGAAGGCAAATGTGCTCATCACAAAGGTCTAAGTGGATGAAATGAAGGATATGCTAATTAACTTGATTTAAGCTCTCCATAATGAACACACATCTTAAAATCTTACACTATATGCCATATGTACAATTATTACTTGTTGATTAAAATTAGAATAGAAACCAGTGAGACAGCATAATGGGTAAATATCCCACATGGTCAAAAGAAGGAACCAACTGCTGTAAGTTGTCCTTGGACCTCCCCATGTGTGCTATAACACACACACACACACACACACACACACACACACACACACACACACACACACTCACACAGACATACATGCTAAATAATTTTTAAAAACTAAATATAAGGCAGCACAAGTCGGCACCAAGGGCTGGATGTACTTTCAGCATACTGCCCTGTGTCTCTCCCTGTGACCTTCTTCTCTCCTCGTCTTCTCTGCCAGCCTTACCCTTCCTGTGCAGTACACACTCAATGTGCTCCCTTCTTTCTCTCCTTCCCCTTGCCTCAGCTGCACATGCCACACACACTCTAGACTCCACACTCAGTCCTACTGAACTTGGGTGTGTCTCTTCCTTGGTATGCTCAATCTGTTTCAGGTCATTTTTCTCTTTCAGAGTAAATGTATTGTCTTGTATTTTCCTCCTTCTTCATCTCTGTTTCCTTTGTCTCTGGGCTGGGGAGGCTTCGTGGAGAGGCAGGTCTTTATCCTAGTTGCAGAGGTGCCCCCCATTTCTCAGAAAAAACCTGGACATCAGAGTGGCTGACTCTACTTTTTGTTTTCCTGGCAGATTCTGCTCTTTGTTTCTTCTTTTCATAGATCAGTGTGAAGAATGCATATATCTCCATCCTTGTTTCCACAGCCACGAAGAAATATGACAGGGTCCAAAACAAAGGTAAGAGATTTATAGACCCTGTGAGATCCCAATTAATAGAAACCATTGGGACCATCGCCGCCTTCTGCTTCTGAGGCCTCTAAACGCAACACTCTGGTCCCATAAAGCAGAGTGGTTGACACTGGAAATAAAACATCTGCACAGAGGCTCAGGAAATGCTTTATATGCATTCCAGAGGCATGCTCTGTGTTTAAACCCCAGCTTTTTAGTATAATTTTTGCGTTGGAACTTAACGTTTTTACTGCCTTTTCTCCAAATAATCAATATTGATTTTACGCGATCTGTTATCATCCTGCCATCAAGATTTATATCCCAGTTTTGCTCTGCACGAGACTGTAGTTTACAGGAGGCACATTTATTCCTTTTTTTGGTGGGGGGGGGCTACTGGGATAATTATCTTGCCCCATTGGCAAATCATTCAGCTTATGTTGTATTGAAAAATAATAATTGGCTTTGCCCCTCATCAGGTTTGAACAGCTTTATTATCCTTATATTTGCTGGTATGTTGTGATAACATCTTTGCTGGCTTCAGAACTGTTAGGGGCCAAGAAACCTGAACTCAAGGCACGGATCTTCCTTCTCAGCTACCTTAGAACTTCCTTGACTGAACAGTACAAAGCTTGTGAGTGGTCTGCTTTGCAGACCCAGTTTCTATGGGTGGTTTTTGCCTGTTTTTGTAGATACAGGAGCTTGTCATAGGTCCACATTTAAGGCATGTCAGGGCAGTCTGTATGACATGAGCAGGGGAATGGCTATGAAGAAACAGCTCAATAGAACTCACCTTTCACGTTCTTGTCCCCCTTTATCCAAGTTATTTTTCTGCAGTTTCTGTCACCCACAGTCAACTGTGATCTGAAAATTTGTAAAAGAAAATTCCCCAAAGGAACAATCCTTGCATTTGAAATGGAATAGCACAATGGAAATACCTGCCATCCTACACCTCCTGCTCAGGAGGTGCCCATCCCATGTGCAGTGTACACGCACTGTGGATTCGACTCATGCATTAGCCCCTAGCTGTCTTGATAGCCCTATCAACTGCTGCCCTATATTTGTGATCAGCTGGCATTTATTTACCTAAGAATGCTTCCAAAGCACAAGAGGGGTGCAACAGTGACACTGGTGATTTTATCACAGTGCATTGTTATAATAATCAGATTTGATTATTAGTTACTCCTGTTAGTCTCTTTTTGCCTAGTTAATAAATTCAACTCTATCAATGCCTGTGTGTTAGTGAAAAATAGAACATTATATACAGTACTCAGGAGCATCTGCAGTTTCAGCTGCCCCCTGAGGACCCTGGACTTACAGCTGGTAGACACTGGGGACAGCTGGATCTGTATGTGCATGAGGACTTTGCAGTGGAGTCACCAGTAGTCCCATCAGAAGAAGGTACAAGACAGACCTGCAAAGAGCATACATGGAGAAGCCAAAGGGGCTGGGATTTAACCATTCACTAGCTGTATAAGCAACTATGAAAATTACCTAAGCCTTTTGAACCCCAAAGGATCATCTTAGGAATAATAATGGGTGGTTGTTACAGTCTTCGGATTTGTGTATGAGTTAAGCAGTACCATCAATAATATTTATAAATGCAAAATCACATAGAAATATGCATTTCTAAGGTAAGAACTATAAGCATGATATCCAAGAAATCCATCCATTCCCTTATTCACACAACAAATGCGTACTAAGCACCAGCTATTATGTCAGGCTTTGTGTGAGGTTCTAGAATTATAAAAGGGGACAAAACACAGAAACATTTTTTTCTTCTACTTTCCACATAGTTGAAACCAACACACACTGTTTTAGAGTCCCACAGTGTGAGACGGCAGCTGAAGTGAGGTCTTCAAGTGAAAGCCCATACCAAAGATACCATCCTAGCAAATGGCACCTGGGCTGAAGTCTTGGGGAAGAAAGAAGGGTAGCCAGTTGCAAAGTTGAAGAAAGAGCGGTCCAGGCAAAGGGAACAGCATGGGCAACAGCCTGGCCTGGCACAACTGGATAAAACACAAGCATCTGACAAATGGTGATGTCCTCACCAAGAGAGAACAGAGTACAGGGGCCAGGACAAAGGCAGGTGGCAGGTTGGGAAGTTGACCATGGTAAGATGGCAAGTGACCATGTTTGTACTCAGTGGTGTGTGATGCACCGTTTGTGTTACCAGTTTCGTAACTTCTTTTCATTAAAAGAAGACTGAATAAATACAAGCCAAGAGATTAAGATGCAAATGAGGCAACATGTAGCCAGGACAGCAGCAGGTGACTGTGAAAGGAGGACAAGAAGGTTCAGGTTGTATTGTGTGTGTTTGCGGGGGGGGGGGGGGCGGTATCTGAGCCATGACTGGGTAGCTAGGTTGAATGTGGATCTTTTGTGAGCCACCATAGGCAGACACCACGGGCTCTGCAGGTGCCATGGCATGCTGCAGTTGTGAATAGACATATTGCATTTATCAGAAAGGGGGAGGAAAACAAACAGAAATAGAAATCAGTGAGGTATAGCAACTAAGACACCAGGCTGAGTAAATATGGACTGATACTGGTGTTTCCTTGAATTATGTCATTCTGTCATCTGATACCTTCATCTCCAAAGGATTTATAACTGCTGGAACACAGAGCCTTCCATATGCCATGTGGGGATTTTCCTATTGTCCTTAGCTGGGTAGGAGGCTCTGAGAACCTGTGTTTCTGGAACTCTGAGCTCCCCGGTGCTTGTCCTATTTCTAGAGCAGTGTTCAGTGGACACTTGAAGGAATTCTCCCAGTGCACAGATACACTACTCCAGCTGACCTGTCAGGAGAGGGAGCACCTGACCCTGACACTCAATTAGCAGAACAGACCGAATATAATGTATGCTTGACACTGATATGATTTAACGTTAATAACTGCTTTTCAAATATTTATTACAATGGCTGTTTTAATAAATATTTCATGGACACTATTTTTTCCCAAAAAGCCCTCTGTTTCCAGCTTTGCTGCCTTAATTTGCCTTAATGAGGATTTTTTTTTAATGCATTGATAAACTGTTCTTCTGACCTAGCACAAGAGGAGCAAAGGGATGTGCTGGAGGATCTGTCCTCTGGAGCATTCAGCCCAGGAAAGAATGGAGAACCAGCATGAAAGAACTCCAAAGAAAGACAGACTGGGATTCTGCCATTAATGCTCTCTAGTCCTGAAAATGAGGACATCTGTCCTTAGCAAAGAAAGGTTCAAAGCTCAGGGACAAACCCTCTGAGGGAAACCCTGAGGATCAGACTTAGCAAGCAAGGTCAGGTTTGCTTGGGAGAAAGGGGAGAGCAGAGTCATTCTAGGGTCTTTCGATTCACAAATAAATGCTTCAGAGAAAGTGAAGCTGGGAGGAAATGGCAAAGTTCCATGCCCAGCTTCTTGATGCCCACCACAGACTCCTAGGATCTTCTGCAGCCTTGGCATGACCACAGTATTCAAGGTGAAATTGTCTGTCCTCTTCCTGAACCACTCACTTGAGTATCTTTGAAATCTGGAAACCTCTTATAATCTTTGTGCACATTCCATGGCAGAGGAGAGGGGAGTTATATTTTGATTTACCTGGAAGGCTACTTTGAAAACACGGCTGCATTCTGTCACTGAGGTTATCTAGGAATAAGAAATTCCTGTGTCAACAGCTGTAGCAATGTCCACTGAGGTTTGGAATGAGTCCTGTCTCTGGCCAGTCAGGACTCCAGCTTCTAGCCTTGAGGCCTGATAACTGTATCAGTCCTAATAGTTTCTCCTTGCTTTTCCCTGTGGACCATACTTATTGCCACTGTGGCACAATGCTCTCTTCTCTCACCCTTGCCCATGCTTGTTTAGATAACTGACAGTTTGCCAAGCTCTCTTTGGTCCTTTTTGGCTATCTTCATTAGTAGGACTTGAACTCCTACCTCTTTATACTCCAGCAACCAAAGGCATTGCTACTCTTGTATCTAAGGTCATATTTCTCCTTGGACCAGAAGTCTTGTCTTTCTATCTGTACAGGAGCAAGTGTGTTCCTTTGAATGACAGAAAACTCAATCAAACCATTTCCAGAAGAACAGGGAACATTTCTATGATTAAACTCTCTTCTTACAACACTGATTCTGGGGAGATGGTCATAGTTGTTTGACTCCCCAACAACAGGTCCCATTTCAATGTTTCAGAATTCCCACTCTGATTTCAGCACTATAGTACTTGGCCCCTGTGTCCTTAACTAACCTCAAATGTTATATGTCAATTGAGTTCAAAGCACTTATATCCTAAAGATTATGTTCACTTCAGAGTTCACAGAATTCAGAATGTCCACACTGGATTCTGTCCTTGGAATTGTGCAATCCTCAACTTCCATGAATGAGCATAACAACCTTTCTTTTTCACTTCCAGGTCCAGCAAAGTTGCAAAAAAATAGTTCCTGCCAGCAAGCAAGTCATGATCATGGACAGAAGAGACAACTTACAAGAATATGTTGGATTATTGTTAGACTTATAGTACTTATTTACTTATAGTAAATCACTGGTTATAGACTCTCTTCCAATAACCATGACATCACTAGTTAGGTAGGTGTTAAGTACCAGGAACTGTCTGCCTTTGTTGTGCTTCTCTTCAGTCCAACTAGAGATCTGTTAGTTATCAAGAAGGCATGCATGCCTCTACAACACCTATTGGGTCATCATGCCATGCTGGTCATTGATGTGGTTCATGGCTGCCATACTTGGATAGGACTACTGCTTACCTCTCTCCTTTGGAATCTTGCATGGTGCTTTTTGGAATCATGAAAGCTAGCCCTCAGGGAAGGAGCTTTCAGGTCAGTTGCGGCTCAAGGGTCTCTAGGCCCTGTTTCTGAAGTGCACCGTGTCCTCAGCAATAAGGCCAGCATAATTGCTAATGACAATCTGTAAAGAGCTGTCTTTATACCCACAGATAGGTGTAGTCTTCATTCTCACATCAAGGCAACTTCTCTTTGCAAACAAATGGAGACCATTGCAGAAAATTACCACCAATCAAAATGCAGAGTTGTGAAGCCCAGGTTCAACAAATACATCTACAAAATACTTCTGAACTTAAGACTCAGGGAACATTACAGAAGAATGGGTAGAAATACTGTGAGAGGCAGGAGATCAAGGAGTTTGTGTGGGAATGTGTCTCCTAGTAATATCAGATGCTACACCCACAGTCTTACCAACATAACTGCCCAAATGTGAGCTGAATAAAGATGGCATCAATGAATATGCCAAATTAGACAGAGAGAAGCCTGCAAGACTACAAACTTACACAGAAAACTATAAACAATTGAGGGAGGCTGGGATAAGGAGAGTTGGCCTTCCTCAGGGAAGAGCAAACTTACTTGTTGTCCAGCACTAAATGCTCAGCTCTGAAAACATACAGTTAGCATTATATGAACTGAACAGGTTACATTTAGGAACATATATGTATATACATATATACATAAGACAACAATTAATAAAATAAAAAGTCATGAATTGAAGAAAATTAGGAAGAGGTATATGGGAGGGTTTGGAGAGAGAAAGGGAAGAAATAAATGTTGCAATTAAATTATAATTTCAAAAAATGTAAATGAAAAAAGAGTGTTTGAGGCATCATCTATGCAGATACACGGAGTAAAAAAAATACAGGAGAAATAAACATATAATAGATTGCACAATTGGTTGACTTGTATATCAGTAAGTCTAGGGTGCCTAGCCAAGTAAATAGATGTTATGAGAGAGGAATACAAGGGCTGCACCTGAGCCAAATCTTATACTGACTACAGCTAGCCACAAGACTGAAGAAATACATTGAAGATGAAGGTGGCATTACCCAAAAGGCTCATGAGCTCAGACACCTAGCTGCAGTCTCCTCTAGTGATTAATATATGACTTAGTAGATGTGGGACATAAAATATAACTCATAAAATATGAGGTGAACCTGGAATGTTATTACCCATATCTCACGTCATTCACCTTGATAAGATACCCTGTCTGGGCTGCTGCACCTCAGTGGTAGCCCACACTTAGCACGTGCAAAGGCTGGCTCCAGGATCTCACAAACAAAATCCCTTCAGACATATCCTGTGAGAAATGAGAAGCTATTGAAGAGATTCAAGAAGAATGTAGCTAGCTTTTTGTGCTAAGCACTCTGGAAGCTGTAACAAGAACAGGTTTGAGATAGAGAACTCAGTTGTCAACACGATAGTATGTTGTATAGGGAGGATGCTAAGCCTTTGAGGAATAGTAACAGTAGTGACAGGTCCAGTATTTAGTGCTTGTTATGTATCAGAAAGTCCTTGAATTTCTTAGAAGTATTAAGTATGTAATGTCTACAATGCCTCTATAGGAACATACTGTGAAAATTCCTATGTCATAGAAGAGAAATGAACTTGTGCCAGGCTCCATGCCAGGCCATTAGAAGCACTGATGCAGAGGGGGAAGGATTCTAGAGAGACTGGGGAAAACATGGAGATGATAGCCAAGGGCTAGAATAGAGGATGTGAAAGCAGGTGGAGAAAGACAGCCATGCCTTCCACCTAGGGTTCAGCAACATTAGAAGTTGGGAAGAGCGCTAACAAATATATCAAGGGAAACCGTTAGTGGGAGAAAAGCCATGGTTTTAACTTGAAGCCTATGGCCGAGGTATCTATTAAGCATAGATTTGGTAATTATCCTGAGCCAAAACTCAGGGCCATTCTCAGCAATAAAGATCTGGGAATCTTCCACACATGCCTGGAAGCTGTCAAAGACAGCAAAGCCTTTGTTTGGCTGCTGGCCTATCAATATTCTGCCCTTTGCCTATGCAAGTGCAGTCAGGAAAGTGATTCTGATCTCTACCTTGATAGAAAATAACCAAAAATACAACAGAATGTCCCAGGCTCCAGTTGTGTGACCATTCTCTTCCCACTTGCAGCCATTAAAGCAATGAAGAGAGTGTGGGAAGCCTGATTACATGAGTTGGCAATAGAGTCTGGGAACCTGCTGATAAAAACATCCCATGTTTTCAGAGCTCATGAATAAGCTTTTTAAAATCCCGATGGAATAGCTAGTACAGAGACTGATGATGACTGGAGTGATTCCTGTACCAAGTGGCTGAGTACCCGTCTCTGCTCCCTGATCTGCCTGTGCTGGCAAAGTACAGAATGAAGGCTATATGAAAGGCAGGATAGCTGAAGACAGGAGTCTTGATTAAAGGTAGTGTGTGGAAGTCCCACTGTGTCAACAACCTCTACTGATAAATTTAATATGCTTCTTGGTAAGTGGCAAATTGTGATTCCAACATTTGATTCTAACAAAGGCAAAGAAGGAAAAGTCAACCTAGGTCACAGACGTCAGGAGCAGAAGAGATAGTGATTGCTGCCTGCTGAGGTTCTAGGAGGTTCTCCCCCACCCTCGTGACCATGGAGCCTGGCTAACTGTAGGAGCAGTGGGTATAGACTATGGGGATGGGAGGGAGGGAGGCAATCCAGCAAAGGGACAGCATTCAAAGATGGACAAAAGAAGATGCAATCATTAGTTAAGGTGACGTCAGAGAGGAAGGAAGCCCTATTTGTGGGTGAGACATTAAGACAATACAGTGACCAGGCCAAAGGATCGTGATCAGAATGAATTTATGGGAGGAAATGGGAATGGAACACAGACCTTTGGAGGCAAAGATTAGAAAGAAATATTCCTTGATCCAGGTCTAGAAACACACCTAGGAAACAGAATTCAGTAGTAAAGGACATTGTGTTTATTTGTAGTTGCACATGTTAAAAAATGGGTATTGTTTGCCATGTCTATATTTATGTTACAATTTATTTCTCTAAGAACAAGGCAGGAATGTATGTAAATTTAACTTTAAGAGGGACACGTGTCCTAATTGGGAAAAAAAAAAGGAACCTACTCTCCAGATTGTCTCCTCTCTCTGTTATAGAAAGAGTTTTAATTTAAGTTGAGACCTAGGAAAATGGGGTCTTAAAGATCCCCCATATGAGGAAAGGGGGGGTCATACTTTCTACAGTGGTATAGACATTGGCAAGTTCTCCATATTCCACTAAATAACAGCTTGCCCATACTCATGCAAGCCACCCTAATTAAACTCAATTATTGATCACAAAGAAAGGAAAAAAAGGAAGGGAGGCTAAAAAAAATAGAAATAAGACAAGTTAGTTGGGAATAGGGGATCAGCAGGACAAGGAGGGGACAAAAGAAGACAAAGAAAGTAAATATGATCAAAACCATTTTATACATGTTAGACCTTTTCAAAATAATCAATTATAAAACTAAATCTTAAAATAATCTCTCACTTTTTGAATGAAAACAGAATCTCAGGATATGCAGGTTATAAGATCCCCACCCATTCTAGGCCTGGCAGAGTTTCTTGTCTATAAGTCCATTTCTTTAATGTTAATCCATTTGAGTCAAACAGGAGGAGTTTCATAGCTGAAGGGAAGGACCCAGATGTCTCTCTAGAATAGCTACTGTCTTGACAGGGTCTTGGGGTCAGATCTGGGTTAATATAGAATATCTCCTCCCCTTCCATAGCTTTAAAGTAGGGCTCTGATTAATATAGAATGTCCCCTGCCATGGTTTCAGGATAGGACCCTTGTTAATACAGAATATCTCTTCCATGACTTTAGAGTAAGACCCTGGTTATTATAGACTACCTCCTCCCTGTCTGTGGCTTCATGGTAGGATCAGGGTTGCTGAGCAGAGACTGCCTGTGTTCTAAGGTTCTGCTAATAGCCTAAGAACCGCATCCACAAATTTGCATTGACTCAGTGTCTTTAAACAACAGAAATGAACTCTTCATGGCCCTGGAGCCCAGAAGCCTAAAATCAATATTTCAACAGGGCCAAGCACCTCTGCAAGTTCCAAAGGGAAAAAGTGTCTCTTAACTTCTCTTTCTGGTAACTGTGGCTATACTGCTCAGTGTCTGCCCTCTTCCTTTTCTTTCTTTATCAATCTCAAACCTTCCTCTACTTCTTTCTAGAAGATCATCTAAGATTAGGACCAACTCGTACAACCCAGAACAAACTCTTCTTCCTTTCAAAAAATTTAACTTAATCACTTATTTTGCCATAAAAGGTGACATTGACTCTCCATATAAAGAGATACTCAAAGTTCCTGGGGATTATGAAGTGACTACATCTTTGGGAAGCCATTCTTTAAGCCCAATACAGAGACAGAAACACTCTGCTAGGCAGAGGAGAGGATGTGAAAGGGGGGAAAAGATGTTAATGAAATGAGTTGGGGTGAACTAGCAGAGTGAAATTTTAGAGGTGGGAAATATCAGAAGATGCAAGCCAGGTGTTATTGTTTTGTTTAAAAAGAAGAAAAGAGAAATGCTGAGACATGAGACATATTGACTTAAGTTTATTATAAGGCCCGGCAGAGTAGGGAGACTAAGAAGAGGAACAGGGGTAAATGGCTGACCGCCATGGCCGGTCGCCATAGAGAGAGCGCATAGGTGAGAAAGAGAGTAGAAAGGAAGCTGAGAGGAAACAGAGCGGGGAAACAGAGAGAGGAAACAGAGAGCGTAAATGGGCAGGGACCTGTCTTTTAAAGGGTCCTCTGCACCTGAGTGCAGACTTAGTTCCCATGGAACCTTGGGTACTGCCTGTTCCATCAGGTAACAGGGACAGGCCAGCATAATGCCTGAACCTTTCACCAGATCCTGAAGGACTAACAAGAGGCACCATGGCTGAACAGCCTGAGTCTTTTCGCTGCCCCCTTCTATGGATTCCCATCTGATTGTTAGCCTGGGATAGGAGCAGTAATAGCTGTCAACGCTAGAGCTTTGCTAACTGGAGTGTTGCCTGAATTGAATTTATAACATGCCCCATGCCAAGGAAGAGACTTTCACAGTCCTGTCTGCCACTAGAGCTAGCCCACTCTCAACAGTGTAACAGTTGTCACCTTTGTCACTGAAATGACATCCGTCATCACAGGGGCAATGAAAGTGGGCCATGTAGACTGAGGTAGGAAGAAGAAGGCGTTCTTAGGAAGGGGTGGAAGAAGGTAGGCAGTTGAGAGGAGCCTGCAGGAAGGCTGCAGGAATCTCCAGGGATGTTTGTCAGCATGATGAGAGAGGGCCATGCCCAAAAAGAAGAGTCCTGCTAGAGCCTCCCCTGAGCTGCCTTCAAACTCTGCACAAGTTACATCCCAGCATGCCAAGTCCACCAGTAGTCACAGTTTATTCTCACTGCCCCAGATTCTTCAGCACATCACTCCACTTCTCCAGACCTCAACTTTTTTGTTTGTTTTTATTGAGACACGGTTTCTCTGTGTAGCTTTGGAGCCTATCCTAGTACTCGCTCTGGAGACCAGGCTGGCCTCGAACTCAAGAGCCGCCTGCCTCTGCCTCCCGAGTGCTGGGATTAAAGGCGTGTGCCACCAACGCCTAGCCAGACCTCAACTTTTGACCAATAAAATAGACTGAAAAAGAGCCCACCCACTCCAAAAGGTTATTCTGAAAATCAATAGAGTTATCCACATAAGGACAAAGGTACAGTCTTTGTGCCTAGAAGCCTCTGAAAGATGACTTCTAGCAGGGATTGAAGCTTCAATATGATTCCTGGAGAGTTTGAGGCCACATATATGTCACTGGGTCTATAACATTAGAGAATAACCAAAGTGTATAGTAGGCCATACCCTCTAAGATAGTGTAAGTAAGCTCCAAGATGCTTACACGAAGATGAAATCACCTAAGGACACATGTGTCCCTACATTAAGAGATGTGTGACTATACCAGGGACTCCACAGTAAGTCTCTCCATTCATCCTGCCCTCTCAGCTGTGCAGGAATGTTGCTTCTCCGTGTTGAAAAGGTAGGCAGCGAGCATCCACAGCCTTGTGGCTTCCCCTCCCACGCCCTCCGTTCATTTTCCCGTTGTCAGTCTTTGCTTGCTCCTCTGCAATCCAGGAATCCATACAGCGATTTGTTCCAGATGCTGAGCAATTTGCGTTGTCCTGCTCAGCATGAAAAATATTTCCCCAAAGCTTACCAACCCCTAGAAAAGCGGGTGTTTTTGAGCCCGCTAGCCAATCCCCAGCACAGGACTGGAAATATGCAGGTTTTTCATCATCTTTGTTTGAACACGGGATGCACTGCAACCAGCAGAGAGAGAATTCTTGCCGGTAAATCCATGGAAGTCATGCAGTCTCTCACCTGCTGTGGAAGGATGGATGCCTCTAAGGGCCATTGTTCATCATCTTCTTGGGAGATGTGTCTGCAGGAGAATTTACCAGACCTATCTGAGACTCTCAGATGAGGCAGGGCAAGCAGGATGTAAAAGGCTATCTAAGAAGTTAAAGCAGAAGACAGGGGTACTATGTGTCCTAGGTGTGGTGTGGAGACAGCTGTTAAAATGTTCCCAGACTGGCTGCATATAAATCAGTGTTTTCACAAGGCTCCTGGGTGTTCCTTATGCCCAGTCACTTCCCAAGCACTGATCTACAGAACATATTAAACACGATAACCCCTTCTTCTCCCTAGACCATCTCCTTCCATAAACTCTGTTGCAGATGCATGGAATGTATACACCTATCACTCCTCAGCACAGAATGGACATTTAAAAGAAAAAAGTGTTACTGACAGCAAATCACTGTTGTGACAGAGTCTTGGTTCTGCGGGCTTCAAGCTTCATCTGCCGGTCTTCTAGGACCTATAAAGGTAGAGCATCCCTAAACCCTTTTGTTTCTCATCCAGAAGACGTTTGAAATATTCTAAGGCAGCAGCAGCTCACAATGTTTATTGCAAGTCCATGTGTTCCTTTTCCTTAATCACCAGTGATGTGAAACAGCCCAGAGGCGCACTGAAGCAGTGATGGTAGGAAAATATCATTAACATGTCAAAATGCCGCCTGCTTCTTCTGCTGCATGGCAATTTACAGACATGGCTGATAGCCTACCAAAGAAGACTACATGGCGTGCCACTTGTTAATGCAAGCAGTTAAAATAATCTTTGATTCACAATCAGTTCCGTGTAGAATATTTTTCATCTTTTTCTAACCCAGCACCTAGCTTAGTATCTCAGTCCAATAATCACTAGTTGACAGAATACCTTGTATTGAATTCTGGATGTGCCTGGCATTGAGTTCAGAGCTCTCTCTCTGTCCCTCCCTTCCTCCCCTCTCTCCCCCCTCTTTCCACCTGTGTCTACGTACTAATACCCACCAGTAGTGTGTATTTCCCACATCTACCTCCATGAGGATAATTTCTTCCTCCTCCTTTCAAGGTCATACAAAAGTAGGAAACAGAGCAGGTTATTTGGCTCACATTTTTTTACCAGATCAATTTGCTTCCAGCTAAAGTGGATACTGATGGATATTAGGACTCCTTACCAATGTGGCTCTGAAAGGCGTCATTCCAAAATACATCTGAGGGTACAGACTTCTTTTTATTGGCTTGGAAGAGATAGCACTGGCTGCCAAGGTCACCTGTGCCAAGTTTCAGAGTCATTCCAGGCCAGAGTCTGTGCTTCATGTCCTTTAAGGTGAGCCACACTAGGCATTAGAGGTAACCAGCAGATTAGGATTCAGTGCAGGTTCCTGCACAAATGCCCAATTCCTTCTGGAGAAATCAAGCTGTGGAAATTAAAAACAAAAGCAAAGATGAAAAATCATTTTCGGTTAAGTGTCAAGGTGGCAACCAAGCTGTGTACAGATCCCCTTCATCAGCTGGTCTCCCCCACACTTGAGAAATCCAGAATACCCCATGGTGTGTGATTAAAAGTTCCTCTTCTGTGGTCCCCCCCTCTTGCCTTCATTTTTTTTGGTCTGGGCTGACACCAGAGACAATTAGGGACTGTATAATCATTGCTGCTGGGCTGAGCTTCCACATTCATCCTCCTCAGAAGGGGCTGATTACCATATTAAGCATTTTGCTCTTGACAAAAACCAGTGAGAATGTTTCCCTCTGTTTCCCCCAGAACATAGACTACAGTGTCGCAAGGGAAAGGCAATGGGGGCGACCAATGAGAACTGAGAGTCAGAAACGTCTCTATCTCTCATAGCACTTATATCCTTTGATGTTGGAATGTCCTTTTTCTTCTTGTATTTTATTTATTTGGTTTTGATTTCTTCTCTTCTCTCTCTTTTTTTTTTTCAAAGCTGTCATTCAGAACCGCAGCCTTATCTGAAGAGTCCTGAACCTGCCAATGTCGATTGGAAAGGTTGGGCCATCTCTGCCAGTTGGAGTCATCAAGTAGCTAAGCCTCTAGTGGCAGACCTGCCCATCAACCTAAATCTAGCCAATGGGACCCAAGGATCTCACTCATGACTGGCAGGTGGCTTGAGAACTCACTCACATTTTCAATAAATAACCTGGAAAAGCAAAACAACCACAGAAGAGAACTTTGCAACAATCTCAGCAGTACTGTCTGGCTTGAGGGGAGTAAGTGAAGATTTGGATCAATTTTCTAAATAATTTAAGCCCCAAACTCTGTTTCCCTTAGAAACACTCAAGTAGTTGAAGCCAAGGGGGTGTTGAGGGTGATCTACATCAATATATTCTTTATCTCCTACATCACTTTCTCCACCTACCTTAGCCCTGGTGGTGGCTATAATAGGTGTGGGTATACAATAGCAGTAATTTATCAAGTGCTTGCTATGTGCCAGGCAGTGCTCAAGGGGCGCTGCATACATTACAACATCTAAATACAGTCATGCTTCACTTAGTGACAGGGATGCATTCTGACAAAAGCATCATCAGGCAATTGCATCATTGTGGGAGCATCTCAGAATGTGCTAACACAGACCCAGACATTTTGGGTCAGTCACTCAGCATAGGCCATTGATATGATCAGATTTGGTGAACACCAAATGTATTAGTTACTGTTCTATTGCTGTGATTAAACATAACGACCAAGGCAGCTTATAGAAGAAAAATATTATTTTGTGTTTATGGTTCCAAAGTGATAAGAGTCTATCATCCTCAAGGTGAGAAGGTATGGCAGCAGGCAGTTGTAGCCACTGAGGCAGCCAAGAGCTCCTACCTCAAATCACAAGCAGAAAAGAGAGAATGAACTTGGGAATGGCATGTGGCTTTTGAAATCCCAACGCTTGCCGCCGTGGATATCCTTCCTCCAGCAAAACCACACCTTCTAATCCTACCCAAACAGAGCAAACCAGCAGGGGACCAAGTATTCAAATAACTGAGCCTAAGAGGCCAATTCTGTTTTAAACCTTCATACAAGATATTTGAGGGTCATACTGACTACACAGGATACATTTTATGTTAAGTATTATATAAAAGTGTGTGTGTGTGTGTGTGTGTGTGTGTGTGTGTGTGTAAAAGTTGTATACTCTAAAATAGGGATCAAACATAATCCAGGAGTGTAGTCATTCACTATCATTGTCAGGTACTCTATGCTGTGCCTAGTGACATAAGCTCTGTGATTACATAATTTACAGAACAGTAAGTTTGTTAATTCCACCATCAGCAAAAGCACAGGAGTGGTACATTGAGCTAAGACATTACATCATGATGTCACTAGGTAACAGTAACTGGCTCCACACCTGTCATAAATGTTGGCTAAAATGTTGTTAGGACACACATGAGTCACCTACTTGCTAAAATGTAGACCTTCACATTTAGATGTGCCCAAAGATTCAGAGCACATCTAAAAGTCATAAATGAATATTAAGGAAATTGCAATTTTAAATCTTAAAGTACATGAAAGAGAACCTAATCCATAAGGCAAAACAACATTTCCTAAAACACAGACGCAAGCAAAGAATCTTGATGCTCAACTCTGGCTCTCTCTTGCCCTGCAGGAGCTCTTCTCCACACCCCATTCTTCAGATCCACCCCCAACTCCTCCTGGAACCCCTGCCACCAGGCTCTGGTCTTTTGTTCCTTTCTCTGTTGCCTCCCACCTCTCTAGTCACGTCTCTCTTCAAGCATTCCCTTGATTCTACATCACAAAGAGTGCAGCACCAGCTGTCAGGGACTGAATTCTCATTAGGATGAAGGAGGAAGGATAGCTGGGCATGCTTCAGACAAAGACAAAATTTTCCTCAGTGAGTTGGGGCCGGGTGTGATGGGGAATAGAAGGGCCAGGACAGTGACACAGTGAGGAAATCTGTGCCTGTCTCACAAGCTGTGTGACAAGTTGGAGAAGGAGATATCATTGTTTCTTTGCTGGGATAAATAATCTGGAGTCTAGGTGAGTGGTCTGAGGGCACAGAGCTCATGAGTAATAGCAATTAGAGATAAAATGTGTATGACAACAAAGGGCACCATTTCCCTACCAGATCACAGTCTTCCTTGGAAGAGACAAATATCGATATGGGACCCTAACAATAAAATCAATAACATTCTTGAGGCAAGCCTCACCATCCGTCAGTGATACAGAGGGAAATCTAACTGAAGAACACTGTAGCTCTTTACCAGCTGGCTGGGATCCACACAACCCCTATCCTGTAGTAGATGGCTCAGCTCTTTCTGATGATATATAGATATGGCTTGGATTTCCTTAATAAGTGCAACTCATTCATTCAACAACTATCAGCCAAACTCCCACTATGTTAAAAACCATGAAGAGGTGAGCAGGCAAACTAGAAATAGGATGCATTTCTCATAAGGGTCAGAGCTGAAACTGTACCTTCAAGCATTTAGAACTCTGAAAGTTTGTAGGAGAAGAAATACAGGAGATACCCAACAGGGCTTGAGATAACCAGGAAATACTTCACCAAAGTCATAACATTTATGTCATGCTGTTTTAGATGTGTATTTACTACCACTTTGATGCTTTTATCTTAATTTTTGAGTTTATCTTGAACGGCCCTCAATTTTTATACTTTACCAATTGTATTTGGAATAATCCCTAAATTTATTATTAAATTGAACAGGTCCCAAAATCACACCTCCCATGAAAAGTAACATGCAAAATCCTATTTTCTTGGCCCCTTGACAATCAGATTCTATCAATGAATAATGCATTTCGAACAACCTATTGGAATAGACTCATTAGAAACATAACAACAGCTTCATATAAGCAGAACACTAAAAAAACATTTGTGAAATGTGTAGAGAATGGATCTGACCCAGGGTGGAAGGAAGGCAATTCCCACAGAATCAGCAATTGAGCCAGTATCTGAGGGTGTATGAAAAAAGATCATGGCATTCAGAAGGGGCCAGATGGAAAGATGGGTGAAGCAAAGGAAAAAATACACTTGAGAGACATGTGGAGGGACTTAAGAACTAGTGAGAAATCCAGGTCTTTATCTCATGAGCATTATGAAAACTTTTGCATCATCATAGATAAGACAGATCTTCATTACTCAAAGATGACTTGACTTCTACTTGGGAAACAGATTGCAGGTAGTGGAAGGAGCATGCAAAAGCCTATTGCATGAGGCAGAGGGGCTAGACAGGATGGAAAAAGTTGCAGGGTTAAAATTTTTTAAGATTTATTTTTATTTTATGTGGATGAGTGTTTGCCTGCATGTATGTCTGTGTGTGCCTAGTACTCAGTAGGGAAAAGGGTGTCAGATCCTCTGGAACTAAAGTTATAGATAATTGTGAACTTCCATATGGGCTCTGGGAAACAAACCAGGGTCCTCTAGAAGAGCAGCAAGTGATCTTAACTGATCCATCTCTCCAGCTCCTGGCACAAAGTTTTAAGGTGAAGAAGACAGCTACAAAATGAAAACAGATACCATGTTTCTGCCCTGGTTTTAGTTGTATTGTAAGCCCAAGCAAGGAGTTGATGCTTTTTTTAATAACTCAGTTCCTCAGTGTTTATTATAAAGAAATAAAGAGGTGGGATACTAGAACCGGTTTTATAAAACAGAATGAGAAAAATAAAGTTCAGTGTGTACACATGGAGAAAATAGACAAAGAGCCAGTCCCATCATCTGGATGCTCCTTCTGCATCCAACTCAGGGACATATTTGTGCTAGAGTTCTCCTTTCAAAATAAGCTACAAACCTGTTTATTTCTCCTTTCAAAGAGTTGTCTCCAATTGCTGCATTTCCCCATGTGAACCTATTCAAGTGTT